>NC_044390.1:8945787-9254577 GCF_006542625.1 Nomascus leucogenys | reverse complement strand
AAAGGAAACTGCTCCCCACGACAGGCACAGCACCTAGATTCTGCAGCAGGTACAATACTGTGAGAGGTGTGACACTAGAATCAAAGACACATCGCTGAGCCAAGTCCCCAGGATGGAGACAGGTCCACCCAAGACAAGTCCTGCCTTGGGGGGATTCAGAGTTGCTGGGAATTGAGCAGCTCCTTGGCCTCGAAGTGCACATGATTTTAATAGATGACTTAAATGGGAAGAAAAGGCGACCCCGGGGGCGCCAATCCCGGATTGGCAGTGCTGGGATTGGAGGCTCTGATCACTGTGCTCAGAGGCTCCTTCCTGCACCTGCAGTTCTGTGGAGTGCACGTGACGCAGGTGCAGGGAAAGTCTGGAGGGCCGGGGTTCCGCAGCCGAGTTCCGCCAGGGAACTGCTTCCCCCAGTTAAGCTTTTGCAGAGGCTACGGGGCAAACCCAATTAGAATTCCAAGAACGGAGTGATGCCCCGTCCAGGGAGCGGCATGTTTTGCAACCCGGGTATGGATGAAAGGCCCCTGTTTCATTTGAGAAACACACAGGTCATGGGAGGCCCTCGTGGCTGAGCCCGTGAGGGACAGAAACCAGAGTCCGTAGAGGCCTAAACAGGACATTTAATTGAGGCCTGGGCATTTTACACTTCGTCTCTGCCAGCTTTTTCCCTTGGTCTCGCTTTCAGCCCTAGGAGATGGGTTTGTTACTGTAGTTCTGATGGTGTGAATTTTTGGATAAGTTTTTTATTTTTTTCCTTAGGTTTAAACTGAGTCTTCCAGAAGGTACTTTTATAACCTGAAGTAACAGTAAGGATCTTTTTCAGAGATTTTATTTATTAACAAGCTAAAAACTCTTTCACTCCTTAACATCAGACAGATGGACCCTTCATCTTAGAGTAGAGAGAATAGCGGGGCCAATGCCCAGAGCATTTCTGTCACTGGCCCTGACAACTGCCAGGCACCTTATGGACCAAGCCTGAGGGGCAGGAATTCCTGCTGGGATTCACAGCATTAACCACTTCTTGAATAAGCCTTTTTTTTTGGAGACACAGTTTCACTCCTGTCACCCAGACTGGAGTGCAGTGGTGTGATCTCAGCACACTGCAACCTCTGCCTCCCAGGTTCAAGTGATTCTCCTGCCTCAGCCTCGCAAGTAGCTGGGATTACAGGTGTGTCCCACCATTCCCAGCTAGTTTTTGTATTTTTAGTAGAGATGGGGTTTCACCAGACTAGTCTTGAATTCCTGACCTCAGGTGATCTGCCCGCCTCAGCCTCCCAAAGCGCTGGGATTACAGGCATGAGCCACAGCACCTGGCCTAGGGTTTTTAATTATACATCCACCTCCAGTTGACACAGCCTCTCCTTTCAACTCTGCCTTTTCCTCACCATCCAGCCATCCCTTTGAAAACATACCTCCCTCCTCCTGAGGGGCTCAGCGGCTGGTCGGGGAGACAGACATGAAACCAATTTTAGTAGAGAACCCCGTGTAAAGTGCTGGCATGGCAAATGTGGGTGCCTTCCGGGAGAGCAGGGAGGGAAGTAGAGGCAGAGAGAAGGTCTCCGGAGGTCAAGACACTCGATCTGGATCTTAAGGAATGAGAATGAGTTTACCCGGCTGAAAAAAGTTAGGAAGGGATATACCAAGAAGGGAACAGTGTGAGTAAAGGCAGGGATGTGTGGATGAGTTTGACCGTTCAAGCACAGAGTATCTTGGGAGTGAGGGCAAGATGTGGTTGGAAAAGTGAGTGGGGAATGGAGTGTAGAGTGTATCATGCTAAAGGGTTGGAACTCTGTGGTGAGAGCCAATGAAGAGTTAAAAGCTGGCCGGGCGCAGTGGCTCACGCCTGTAATCCCAGCACTTTGGGAGGCCGAGGCGGGTGGATCATGAGGTCAGGAGATCAAGACCATTCTGGCTAACATGGTGAAAACCCCGTCTCTACTAAAAATGCAAAAATTAGCTGGGCATGGTGGTGGGTGCCTATAAATCCCAGCTACTCAGGAGGCTGAGGCAGGAGAATTGCTTGAACCTGGAAGGCAGAGGTTGCAGTGAGCCAATATGGCACCACTGCACTGCAGCCTGGGCAACTGAGCGAGACTCCATCTCAAAATAAATAAATAAATAAAAATACATTAAAAAAAGTTAAAAACAAGAGATGGGGGAGGGGCGGGGAATGCTCACACCTGTAATCCCAGTACTTTGGGCGGCCAAGATGAGCAGATTGCTTGAGCCCAGGAGTTTTGAGACCAGCCTGGGCAATATAGTGAGGCCTTGTTTCTACAAAAACAAACAAACAAAAACCCCCCAAAACAAAAAACTAATAATAATAATAGATAAGCAAAAATGACAAAAAATTAGCTGGGCATGGTTGTGTGCACCTGTATTCCTACTTACTGGGGAGGCTGAGGCAGGAGGATCACTTGAGCCCAGGAAGTAGAGGCTGCAGTGAGCTCTTATTGTATGAATGCACTCCAGCCTCAGCAACAGAATGAAAGAGCAAAACTCTGTCTCTTAAAAAAAGCAAGAGAGTGCTATGATCAGATTTCCATTTTAGAAATAAAAAATCTGTGTCTCCTCTTACTGTTCTTGGCATGGATCGTTTTACACCCGACCATACAGCCTTGATATTTCTGGCCAGATACCATGAATCTATTTCTCTCTGCTGGCCGAGTTGGCCCTATCACACCTTCAGCATGAGGGTGGAGAGGGAAAAGGGATGGGTTGTGGTATTCCCATAAGGTGGGCAACTGTCTTCTGCTCACGAGAAGCTGAAGACACGGGCTCTCTCTGTTGTTGCAGAAGGAGACCTGGAAGCTTTCACAACCCCTCATCCTCTTCCGTCCAGCAGACCTTTTGTCCTTGCTGGCGGTGAACATTCAACCCCGGGGGAGGCTGAAAGCTCTGCTGGCTCCCTTCTCATCAAGAGAGGAAAATGGTGATAGGATGAAAAATCCTCCCGTCTCCACAGCAACCTCTTGGCTTAGCCTCACGATGTACTGAACAATCTTTACTTAATTGGAAGGGATTTCAGGGAGAACAGTCAAGACAAAGTCACTGGCAACCTATTCCTGGAATTAGAACGCATCACCTTCTTAACTTAATTGGATAATTCATTTTAAATTGGGTGTGCAATCACGACAAGAAAATGTTAGTATTAATAATACATATCAGATTGACTGCCTCTCCCAAGAAGCCTGGCCCTGGTGGAATTCTTTAATTCCTCCAAAATAAATTTTGCAAAGATAAAATGATGTTGTCAAAGTGGAAAAAGAACAAACATCCAGCAGGCATTCATATCCCAGAACTTTCTAGAACACCTTTGTTGGTCGTGGAATGCTAGGGAAGACCTGGACTCCCTTTGGGGTGTTTTAGGGATCGAGGGGGCCCTCTGTGCCCAGCCCTGGGTATGAGTGTTGAGGGCCTGGTGTGTTTTGCTGAGTGTCTTTCTTTCCTACCATAGCAGCTTCTCAGATGGTTGGAAGAATAACAGATGGCAATGGGGCGATTGCCTGGGGGCGCAGGGGGTGACCAGGGCCTTTCTCGCGAGCTCGGGTCCTGGAAGCTGCTTAGAGACCTGTGGAGTGGCTGAACCGCCTCATGGAGGTCTTCCAATCTGGTCACATTGCGCGGGGAGATGGCAGCTAGTATCGGGGCCAGGCTGCTGGGAGCAGGGGGCTGCGTGTTGACTGAAGGTGCTGCCTGTCTTGCACGTGCTTCCAGGCCAGCTTCCCTGTGGCACTCGGTGTTCCCCCAAAATAAGGCAGTTGCTAAGAAACAGGGATGAGCCAGAGGCCCGGGAGCGCCGTCAACACTGTGTTGATGAGGATGCTTCTGCGCCAGGGGCTCGGCTGCCAAAGCTCCCGCGGCCTTGCCAGATCCACTTACGTCAGGCTGTGGCCCAAGCCCACACCGAGTCTGCGTTTGCCAGCATGAGCGTTCCTGCTTCTGGGATTTGAGCTGCAGGAAAATTCAGTGGTTGTGTAGACAAACTCACAGAAACTCCAACATTCACAGCATAGCACCCACCACCCGCCATCCACCCACGCCTCAGCTGCTCCTCTGCACGGCCTCTCCCCCACCCCTGCCTGTCTCCTCCACGGCTCCTCTCAGTTCCTACCCCAAATTTGTAACATACAAAAGAGATGCTTACGTGTGTGCAGCATTTTGTTTTAAGCCAGGCACTGTGCTAGGTATTTTTACATGTATTAGCTTATTTTCCAATTTGTGATGCACCAGTGCCGGTGGTCAATATTGAGCCCATTTTAGAGGTGGGGATGCTGGGTCTTCAAGAGGTGTAAGTCACGGACTCAAGATGCAGCAGCAGGGCGGTGGCAGAGGTTTCAGACTAAGAGTGTTGACCCCCAAGGCCCATGCCTGGGCTTCCAAAGCCGGAGGGCGACACAGCTCCAGAGCCCTGGGTCCAGACATGAGTCCTGTGTGCCCAGTACTGCTGATGATTACCCCAAGGGCAGCCAGGGAGGAGAGACAGGCCCCCGGTATTTTTTAATTGAAATGACAGTGGAAAAACTGCTGGCAAGATTATCTGAGTCAGCTGAAAATGTGAGTTCGAGTGGCCCCAGAATACCCCACGCTTCCAGAACACGCTTCCTACGGAAAGTACTGGAGCGTGGCACTCCTCTGCGTGTGCGCCTCCCAGCTCCCGGCGGCCTCCAGGAAGGAGTCCAAGCTCCCTTCACCATCTTACCCCAACCCAACTGCCTTCCCTGTACCCCCACAGCCACCCCCCACCCCAGCATCTTCTCAGGCCCCCTCCTTCCCCCTGCCCTTCCTGCCTGGCTCACTCCTTGCCACCCTTCAGACTCCTCTCTGTGCCTTCTCCAGCTGGCGCCTCATTTGGTGATGGCCGTGTCTGTTCCACGGCCCCTCCCAGAGGGACTTGGTTTCTCCTGCTGTCATTGCGTCTCCCTTACGGGGCCGCACGCTGGGTTTTCTTACCATTTCCTGCATCCTGCAGAGCCGAGGGCGTGGCAGCGCCAATCAAGTGTAGTAGGAATGAGGAAGAAACAAGCATCCTTCTCCGTGGCACAGAAGGGAGTCTGTCACCTTGGAAAGTCACTCAAGAGAGGATCCAAGAAAGCGTCTTGCCCTACATACCCCTCCTTTAGCAAGTGAGGATCCTCGAGGGGAGGGGAGTTTCCAAGTCAACTAGTGACAAAGCCAGGATGAGAAGACACTCCCAGACCACCTGTGGCTAATGACACACACTGCCCCGCCATGCCATCTGCCAGCGCTGGAGGTGGCCACTCAACACAGGAAGGTCAAGGTCAGTGTTAGCAGCTCCCCCACCCAGCAGGGGAAAGGGAAAGACTTGCACTGGGGAGCAGTTTTATTTATTTTTATTTATTTATTATTGTTATTTTTAGATGGAGTCTCGCTCTTGTCACCCAGGCTGAAGTGCAGTGGTGAGATTTTAGTTCACTGCAACCTCCACCTCTTGGGTTCGAGCGATTCTCCTGCCTCAGCCTCCTGAGTAGCTGGGACTATAGGTGTGCCCCCACGCCCGGCTAATTTTTGTATTTTTAGTAGAGACGGGGTTTCGCCATGTTGGCCAGGCTGGTCTCCAACTTCTGACCTCAGTTGATACACCTGCCTTGGCCTCCCAAAGTGCTGGGATTACAGGTGTGAGCCACCACCCTGCCTGAGCAGCTTTGCGTTCTATGTTATTAACACTTCAAAGGGCTTTGAATAAAAGTACCCTTGAGTGTTTAAGGAGAGCCAGAAGGGAGACAGGACTCCAGGTCCAGCCAGCAGCAGCGCCCAGCCAAGAAGGCGGGGAGAAAAATGCTGTGAACGTCCAGTCGAAGCCTCCCAGGTTGGGGTGTCCTGCCAGGCCAGCAAGCCAGCACTTCTCACTAGCACCCTCAGGGTGCCATGTGTACTCAGGCAGCAGGGATGAAGAGCACCTCAACTTCAGGCTGGCCAAATTTGGTGAGATAGTTCACGCTGCAGCTTACGGATGCCAGAGAAGGCAAAGAAACCTCAACCCAAACCACAAGAAAACCTCCCCCGGGAGCCGACAGAGTCAGCCTGTTCAGAGACAGATTTCCAGCCTTTGTTGGCAGCACAGCATTCTTAGAAGTTTGGAATGGGTGTGAGTGGGTGTGTACGTGTGTGTGTGCACACGCTCCAAAGTTCAACTTTGCACAAGGGACAGCCCAGGCTCCACCTAACCCCGTGCCTGTACCATCGCAGCGGGAAGGGCCGCTTGCACCCCAGGGGCAGCCCCAGGCTGGGCCTCCTCTGCCTCGCTGAACAGAGACAATTTTAAGAAAGGGGTGTATTAGTTTCTCAGGGCTGCTGTAACAAATGACCCCAAACTTGGTGGCTCAAACAATAGAAATGTATTCTCTGAAGGTTTTGGAAGCCAGAAGTGTGAAATCCGGGTGTCTGCAGGGCCCCGCTCCCTCTGAAGGCCGTAGGGAAGAATCCCCCCTTCCTCTTCCGGCTTCTGGTGGGCTCCAGCCACCCTCGGTGTTCCTTGACTTGGAGCTGCCTCACTCCAGTCTCTGCCTCCGTGTTCCATGACCTTCTTCCCTGTGTATGTCTTTCTGTGTCTTCATGAGGACAGAAGCCATTGACTTCAGTGCCTACCCCAAATCCAGGATGATTCCGTGTCGACATCTTTAACCAATTACATCTGTAAGAATCCTGCTTCCAAATCAGATCACATTCTAAGGTCCTTGGTGGACATGAATTTGGCAGGGACATTAGACTCACTGCAGCAGTGGGTGGAGGGGGAAGATTGCCTTGGTGAGAAGCAGTTCAGGTTTATGGGTCAGAGGAGCCCTTTCATAAGATGCTCTTTAATAGCAGGGTGTGGCGGCTCACGCTTGTCATCCCAGTACTTTGGGAGGCCGAGGTGAGAGGATCGCTTGAGCCCGTGAGTTCAGGATCATAAGATGCTCTTTAGTGGGGGTGGGTGTGAAGTGAGCCTGCCCCCCAGACGTGTGTAGCAGAGTCTCTTATGGCCAGCTGACTGCTCACTGTCCCCTCTGCTTCAATGGCAGAGACAGAGCAGAGGCAGGGGATGTCACACCGCATCCAAGCCACTGAGGGGCACTTCAAGGACAGAAGCCGGCTTCACTCCTTCTCCGTTCCTCAGAGCCTGGCACGGGGCCACCCATAAGAGAGTGTGTATTCAGTGTTCATTGAAAGCCAGTTGTGGTGGCTTGAACCTATAGTCCCAGCTACTTGGGAGGCTGAGGCAAGAGGACTGCTTGAGCCCAGGAGCTCCAGGCTGCAGTGTGTAGCAGTTGTGCCTGTGAATAGCCACTGCACCCCAGCCTGGGCAATGCCAGCAAGACCCCATCTCTCAAAAACAAAAACAATGTTTGCTGAAAGAATGTTTGCTTGTCGGAGAGATACAGTAACTACTTGTTCTAACTTTGGAGAAAGGACACTTCGGGTTTCTTGTCAGGAAGCAGTGAGTCAGACTGTGGTCTGGATGGGAACCCAAAAGCAGGAGTTGAAGAAAATGGGTTGGCCAGGAAGCCGCGGCCTGGAAATACTCCTCTGCTACTTGTGGGGGTTGTGAACTCAGCTGGGAGCCTCGGGTCTCACATCTGTGAAGTGGGCATCAAAGTGTTGTGAGGCTAACATGAGATTGTGTGTGAGCCTTCTGTAAACTGTAAAGTGAGGTGCCCACCCAAGCAATTTTCCTGGAAGGCAGAATAAAATGAAAAGTATGATGTAATGAGCAGTGTGTATGATTAGATTATTGCACACTAAGCAAGATTCACTGGGTGAGGGTCATGTTGTAAGGACCTGTGTGAGTGAGGCACTGATTGCGTTGAGTCTTCAGAAAAAAATAGCCTATGGGGTATTTTTATTCCCATTTTAGGGGTGAGCAAACTGAGCCCTGTGTAGATGTTCAGTAACTTTCCCAAGGTCATAGTAAGCAGAGAGGCTGGAATTCAAACCCAGATCTGTTCACCCCAGCATTGGGTCCACATGACTTCTGGCCTGTCAAGGCTCCTGGCCTGTGCCCTTGTGTGAGCTGCTGCTGGGCACAGGCCTGGGGACAGCCGGGGGAGCTTGGCAGTGGGTGCCATCACCGGGCTGTATATGGTGGACGCGAGCTTCCTGTTGTTTTTCTGTCACCCTCGTCCCTTGGATGGCATGCCACTTACAGTTTGGCTGCTCATGTCCAGTCTGCTGCAGTGGGAGTGCTGGGTCCCCCGTGCCTCATGTTAGGGTGGCCCTCCAAAGCAGGCACCTTCTCTACCCTGTGGATTGGCAGAGGCAGTTCTATTTGTAGGTAATGAACAGACCTTACGGAAGATTGGTCTCTTCCGCCCGAAGAGCTGGAAATAACTGTTCTCAAGCAAGGCCCATGCTTCTCAGCATGAGCTGGTTTTCCCAGGCACTCTGCAGTTAACCCCACTATTACTCTGGAATGCAGAGACCCCTTGGTCCTGACGGATTTACTTTAGCAGCAGCCTCTGCTTCCAAATGCAGCTGCTTTCTGGAAGAGGGTGTGGTGGCGGAACAGAAATGGCTTAGGTCTTGGCACTAGATACAATTGGATTCAAACTTTGGCTTCACCAGTTACAAGCTGTGTGACCTTGGGCTAGTCAGCTTTTTAGTTCCTATTTCTTTCTCTTAAAAAGTCTTAATTTGACAAGTAATACATATCAAATATACATTTTTTAATGTGAAAATACACATAAGCAAAAAGAAATATGAAAAATCACTGTTAAATGTTAGTATACATCTTTTAAGATTAATTTTTCTACCTCTTATTTACACATATATGCATATATACAGTAGAAAACATATAAATATATATGCAATAGAAAATTTTTAGAATAATGGAATTATTCATACTGTTTTTTTTTTTTTTTCACCTAATGTATATTTAAAGGTATGGGGGAGTGTTAGCAATGTCGTGTCCCCTGAAATAGCTACGTGGTGTTCCATTGTATGGCTCTCCCAATATTTAACCTACCCCCAGGTGGTGGACAGTTGGATATAACCTCGCTGTCCTAGGGTATCTACCATGATAAAATGAGTGTGCCCCAAATAAATGCATTGTCTCGTGTGTCTGCTCAGCACCTGAGCTGGTTCCTGCCTCGGGTCTCGCTGACAAGTGCTCAGGGCCAGCAGCTTCCTGTTGGCCTCTCCCAGGAGCCCTGAGCAGAGGCCTGAGCCCAAGCGGACGCTGCAAGGCTGCTCTTCTCCCTCCCAGTCTGGGCAGCATGGTTTCTGCTCTGAGAAGCCGCGGGGAGCAGTTGAGATGAGCTGGGTGCCTGGTTAGTGTCTGCACCACCTTTCCAGGCCTGACGTGTGGCGTCTCGCCTGTAGGCTGCGGCCAGCATCTAAGCAGAGGGAGCACTTGGATCCAGCAGTTATTCACATCTGCGGCTCCCTGCGTCCCCCTCCTAGAACCTCCCCCCAACCCCCAAATTAATTGGATTGTGTAAGGTTTTCGTCACAGTGGATGTCAAGTGCTGGCCGTGTTAGGCACAATAGAATATAAGCCTTGTATCTATTTCTTGTCTGAACCCAACTAAATAAAAACATCATGTTTCCCTGCTCAGTTGAGATATGTAAACCAGATGTAATTCTGCCTGCTGTGTGACTGATCATGTTACCCAGAACTTTGGACAAAGCTAGCAGAATATGCACAGCCTTCTATGAGGGTTAATTTTGTCTATTAAATTGTCATTAGGGCTGACACGGTGATATTTATGTTTTGTTCTGTTTTTGCTTAAATGGGAGTGTAAAAATGATGATAATACTAATAGCTAGTATATGTTATGGGGTTTGTCATGCATGGATGCATCGGGCGTTCTGATAGAAGCTGTATACGGATGTCTCATTCAGTCCCACGAGGCAGATGGATCAGCCCCCATTTTACAGATGAGAAACTGAGGCATTGAACTCAGGCAGTGACTCTGGAGCCTCTCCTTTTAATCCCTGCAGCAGCCCTTGTGATAGGGTCAAGTGGGTATTTATTGGAAAGGTCCCCTGCTCTGTCCCCCTTACCCAGTGCAGGGGTTAAGAAGGGCCTGTTTGTTAGGAAAAGTCTTCAGCACAACCGATGCTGCTTGCTTACTGAGCTGCTGACATTTCTCAGTTTTGAGAACAAGGTAGGAGAGTTGCAGAATCAGAGGGCAGGAGCGCTGTGTTTCCAGGGTGCCCTGGAATGGCAGAGGATCCAGGGGCCAGACCAGAATGATGAGGAACTCGCCACAGGCCTGGCTCCTCGAGGGGAGGAAAATGGAAGATCAGATAACAAGACTAAGCATGTGAACTCCAGACGCATAACCTTGGATCAAAATTGGGGTGCCAGACCAGAGTGGGTAGACAGACACATGCAGCAAATATTTGCCGCGTAAATGGATGGGTGAAATTATGGCTCATTAAGCTCTCACGGGAGGTGTGAGGTTGTATGTGGCATGTGGAGTTTGCATGTGGCCTCTAGTATCTGCCTGGGAGTTTTCAGTTAAAAAATGCCAGCAAAGAAGCACAGGCAGGTATATGTATGGGATCCACCCACGGGGAGCTTTAACCAGCCTGAGAATGAGCCGTGGAAAATTGTGTCTTTCACGCCTGCGGCTTTATGCCTGGGTCAGTTCTCCTTATAGTTGGTAATTCATTCAACAAACATTTAGTTAACTCATTTAAATATAATCCTAATAACATCGTCATTAAGAAGGTAAATCTAATTCCATATGCATCTTTTCATTACTTAGCACTGCATATACTTTTTTTAAATTATAAAACTTATCGAAATATTTCTCATCTGTCTACTATTTGGGATTATTTACACAGACTCCTTCCTTTTCAAAGGGCAGAGTGGAGTGTTTGTGCGTGCGTGTGTGTGTGTGTGTGTGTGTGTATGTACATATGTAAACACACTGCGGACAGCCATACCTGTTTTTATAGGTATCCCTGTAACCTGTCAGGGTAACAGCACTGAAATGGAAATGGAAATATGACCTGCTCTCTTGGCATTTTCTATGTAGTTAAAGTGAAATAATTGAGGGATCCTGTCACGAGATCCTGTCATGGGCTGCTGTCATGGGATGCCTTGGTCCCCAGAGGTGGCTGGTGAGTTGGGAAGGGTTCTTCTGCACAAGTCTGCCCGGAATCCTGTCCCAAAGGGACGACTTGCCCTTTAGGCTACTACTGCATTCTCAAAATGGCAACTTGGACGGGGTGACAGGGGGATTAATTTTGGTATCTGGTCCTCCTCTTTTGCCTGGAACTGCCACTGGGCTCTGTTTTAAGGGGATGTTGCTTTTTCCTCTCACTAAAATTGGTCCCATCCTTGCTGCCCGTAACCTCACATGGAATGCCTGCCGGGCAAAGAGGCAGCCCTTTTGCAAATACATATTTAATGGGAAATTACAAAGAGACTGGTCCCACCCGTGTAAGAGGGAAGCGGATGTGTGTAACACTCTAAAACCACGCTGGAGACGCACTCAGCTCCACCCGACACAGACCAGCATCGCTCAGGTTACCAGGCAACTGTGAGCAACAAATACTTGTGAGTCTGGGATTGAAGGGAGTGGAAACCAGATTTTTTCTAAATATCCTCATCACTTACCATAATAAGAGCCCTTACCCAAGTGTGCTTGTGTCCTGGGCTGCCTAAGTTGGCCTGAATCTTGTGTCACCCTTTATAGTAGTCAAGAGCTCAGGAGTCAGATTGCTTGGGTGCCATCTGTTCTCTCCAGGTACAAGCTTCCAGCAGTGTATAATTTATACTTCCCGAGCCTCAGCTTGCTCATCTCCAAAATGGGGATAATCATCATTCCGGTCTCTGAGAGGATTGAGTGAGTTGATGGTTGTCAGGTTCTTAGAAGATAGCCTGACAAATAATACGTGCTCAGCACATACTAGCTTGTATTATTCCTGACAGTGAGTCTTCTCAGCAAACTGTCTTGGAAGGAAACTTCCCTCTGCAAGCCACAGAGAGATCTTCAAACATACATGGCGCTGCTCCTGGGGACAGCCCTGGAAGGTAAGGAAGAAGGGGCTGTCAGTGCAGCTGCAGGGACACACGTCCTCTGAGCCCAGGTTCTTCCTAATCCTCTAGCCACGGGCACCGCTGTGGGGGGCTTTCCTTACCAGCTCCCCTCGTCTAGCACATGTCCCCAGTGCTGAGTTGCTGGGCTGCACTGCTCTGACCCACTTACTGTACCCGACCCTGCCCTCTTCCCTCCCAGTTCCACTCTCAGCCTTCGACCCTGGCAGGTTTCCACGTAGCCAGATCGAATCCGTCTTTCCCATTGGTCTCTAGAGAAGCATGACCTGCCTCGGTTCTTTCCAGTGGCTGTCACTTCCTCCTTTTGGCCAGCTAGTAAATTGTCTCCATCCCCATCACTGCGTAACCTTTCCCCAGAAAACTCTTGGTGTCCTCTCTGCTCCCCCGGCAGAGGCAGCAGCTACCGAAGGGCCCTTCCCAGCATCTCCCTTTTTACATTCCGAGTAGGGGTTAGCATGTTAAGACAGTCGCTTCTAGCTATAGAAAGTTCCCACTGTCTTCCACTTAAACACATAAAATGCTTAAGATTCTATATGTTCTTTTCTTTAAAAACCAGCTTCATTAAGATAAAATTCACGTACCACACAATTCACCCATTTACCATGTACAGTTCAGTGGCTCTGAGTATAGAACTGCACCCATCACCGTGACCCACTTTAGAACATTTTCATTACCTCCTTCCTTCCACCTCTCTCAGCCCTAGGTAACCATACTCTACTTTCTGGTTTTTTGTATAGATTTCATGATTCTGGACATTTCATATAAATAGAATCATATGTGACCTTTATCATATAATATCTGGCCACATTCACTTTGCAGTGAATCATAGAATAGAATATTCTGTTCTACGGCTCATGCCTGTAATCCCAGCACTTTGGGAGGCTGAGGCGGGCAGATCACCTGAGGTCAGGAGTTCAAGACCAGCCTGGCCAACATGGTGAAACCCTGTCTCTACAAAAATTAGGCAGGGCGTGGTGGCTCACACCTGTAATCCCAGCACCTTGGGAGGCCGAGACAAGGCAGATCACCAGGTCAGGAGATCGAGGCCGTCCTGACTAACACGGTGAAACCCCGTCTCTACTAAAAAAAATTGGCCAGGCATGGTGGCGGGCGCCTGTAGTCCCAGCTACTCGGGAGGCTGAGGCAGGAGAATGGTGTGAATCAGGGAGGCGGAGCTTGCAGTGAGCCGAGATTGCACCACCGCACTCCAGCCTGGGCAACAGAGCGAGACTCTATCTCAAAAAAAAAAAAAAAAAAAAAAAAAAATTAGCTGGGCATGATGGTGGGTGCCTGTAATCCCAGCTACTTGGGAGGCTGGGGCAGAAGAATCGCTTGAACCCAGGAGGCGGAGATTGCAGTGAGCCGAGATCATGCCACTACATTCCAGCCTGGGTGACAGAGCAAGACTCCATCTCAAAAAAAAAAAAAAAAAAAAAAAAAAATTCTATGATTCTATTTAATGACATTGAGGCCCATTATGTTATGTTTATTCCTTACTTTACATAGTCTAGTAATTCATTATTCCTCAAATAATGAACTCTAGGCTTGGCGCAGAGCTTCATTCTTTACTACAGCTGGATAGTATTCCATTGTAAGGACACCTCACATTTCATTTATCCTTTTGCTGGTTGGTCGACAGGTGGGTTGTTCCTCATGTTCTTTTTAACACAGCAAGGCCGTATGATCTGTCTGAGGCTGCCTTTCAGTTCCCAACCATTTTTTGAGCAGGAGAGACATTTTCTGTCATTTTTATCACAGCCCTTGGTTATTTCTTGATGTGCTCATGAATGTAATCCCAACTTAGACATGATGTTCCAAACCTATAAGAAAATTAAGTTTTTTTTTTTTTTTTTGGAAAAGAAGAAACAATTAGTTTTTAAGACCTGTTAGAATAAATGATAAAGATCATTTTTCTTCTGTGTTTTTATTTTGGCTCTAAATAAAACATTTATAGGAGTTTGTCCTTTGTGTAATTATTTAGGCTCTAAAAAATTCACTCAGTTTAGATGAGTGTTCACACTCGCTGAGAGAAAAAAATAAAGTTTTTCCCCAGGGAGGAAAATATTATGAGCTAAAACTAAAAATAACTTAGAATTTTAGCAAAGGAAGCGTTAACACACCAGGCCAGCACACTTTCTTTTTAATGGGAACTGACCCTGGGTCAGGTGGGTCCAATGACACCCTTATTTAATTTATTTCCTGCTGGGAGCTGATTTTCCTGAGCATGTTCTGACCCAGGGCACTCGGCAGAGACACTGCTAACAAAGCCCAGGTGGAAAACATCTTAGTTTCCCAAATTTCTCTGAAGGTTTTTAAGGACTGTTCAGCTTCAAGTAGCAGTGTGAGTGTGAGGTCGCTGGCGTAAATGGGACCCTGCAGGTTAAGTTGCAGGTGGGAGCTCCAGGATGCAGCAGGGTGGCCGCGGCCACTGGAACTGTTGTTTGGCCTTGACTCTAAGGTGCCCTGGGCATCAGCCTGCATGCTGGTGCTCAGTGAGGTTTCTCCATGACTCTGTGTATGAGATCTCCTGTGCTGAACGGGGCCCTTAAATGTGCCCTTCGCTCCCATCATTTAAGGGGGGAAAAGGCAAATCAGAATGTCATAATGGGCCAGGCGCGGTGGCTCACGCCTGTAATCGCAGCACTTTGGGAGGCCGAGGTGGGAGGATCACAAGGTCAGGAGATCGAGACCATCCTGGCTAACACAGTGAAACCCCGTCTCTACTAAAAATACAAAAATTAGCCGGGCGTGGTGGCGGGCGCCTGTAGTCCCAGCTACTCAGGAGGCTGAGGCAGGAGAATGGCATGAACCCGAGAGGCGGAGCTTGCAGTGAGCCGAGATCACGCCACTGCAGTCCATCCAGCCTGGGCAACAGCAAGACTCCGTCTCAAAAAAAAAAAAAAAAAAAAAAAAAAGAATGTCATAATGTAAAGGATGGCAGGCAAACATGTTTTTAGAACCACATTATGATTTCAAAAGGGACATCAACATTCAGTTGAATTTCATGTCTGTTGGGGGATCTTTGATTCTCTCCCCCTAAATTTGTGTGGGGATGTGGAAAAACTTAGGCTTTAGAATCTGTCGATCTTGGTGGTTCTTGGGCAAATGACTCCCCATCTCTGGGATCTCGTTTGTGTCAGAAGGATGACATCCTCCACCTCCATCAGGGCTAATGTGGGGATCTAATGAGGTACCTTATGTACAACCCCTGGTATAGAAGAGAGGCACTCAATCAGAGCTGCTTCTAAAGCTCTTCTCCTCGAAATGATCTTTTTTTAACCCTCACTCATACCCAGGTTTTAGGTGGAACAGTTTCTAAGGGAACAGAGTCCTTTTCCCATGGGATGGTGCTGGGTTTTTGTGCTTGAGAGAGACCATCTTTGTCTCTCTGAGCCCCTCGGACTCCAAGATTCATCCATAGGGCAAGGGACACAGCACGCATTTGGTAGGTAAATATAGAACCCAGTGGGTTCGGCAGGGAATTAAAGTATCCATTTAATAAACCTCAAGAACAGCACAGCCTTTAATATAAAGTCCCTTCTCCCAAAGGGCTGCAGAAACTTTTGCAATGATTATTGCTTTTCATTTATAGCCTAATGTTTGAGGACTGGAGCCATAAACTGAAGAGCCAGAAGTAGACGCTAACAACTAAAAATACTGTCAGTGAATGTGACAGATATCCAAAGTAGACAATTCGTTTTTCTTCCAGTGGCTTTCTTGGCAAAAAAATAAAAATTAAAAAGGAAAAAAATGACTGAGTTAAGAAAACGTTGTACTGTTTGAAGATGATAACTTGCATTGTATAATGCTTTCCAGCTTACAGAATGCTTTCTCATTATTATTTCATTGAATTCTTCTGACTCCCAGAGGTAGGTATGACAATACTGTGTTATGGTTAAGGACATGCTGCCTCTACCACTTCACTTCCTACCAGGTGGCCATGTGAGTTACAGAAGCGCTCTAAGCTTATTTTCCAAATTTTTAAAATAGGAGTCACAACACCTTCCTTTTAGGATTGCTGCTCAGATTGTATGAGATAAGGTATGAATAATCCCATCCACATAGTAAGGGCTTCATAAATGGCAGCTGTTACTATGTTATTACATAGAATAATCCTCACTCAGCCAAGGTTGGGGGATTGCTTGAGTCCGGGAGTTTGAGACCAGCCTGAGCAACAAAGTGAGATGCTGTCTCTACAAAAAATAAAAATATAAAAATTAGCAGGGTGTGGTGGCATGTACCTGTAGTCCCAGCCACTCAGGAGGTGGAGGCAGGAGGATTGCTTGAGTACAGGAGGTTGAGGCTGCAGTGAGCCATGTTCGCACCACTGCACTCCAGCCTGTGTGACAGAGTGAGATCCTGTCTAAGAAATAATCATCATCATCATCTTCCTTCCTTTACAGATGAGGAGGCTCAAAGTGGCACTTAATTTGCCAAAGATCACAAAGATCTAGTAATGGCAGAACTGGAATTCACATCTAATTCTCCTACTTCCATCTTCATTCCTCCTTCCACTTCTCCTTAGCCAAGAATGTAAATCAGCAACATTTTGGTGCTTCTGCCAGCGACATTTACCATTATCATGAGCTCTTACATGGTTTCTCGGGTGCACTCAGATTTTCAACGTCTACTTTTGTATTTGCAGAACATCATCAAGAAGGTGATCGGCCAGAAGTTTGTGTACAAGTTTGTCTCTTTCCCGGAGATCCTGAAGATGGATCCTCACGCGGTGGAGATCAGCCGGGAGAGCCTTCTGCTGCAGGACAGCGACTGCAAGGCATCTCCGGAGGGCCGCGAGGCCCACAAACACGGCCTGGCCGCCCTCAAAAGCACGAGCCGCAACGAATACATCCACTCAGGCCTGTACTCGTCCTTCACCATTAATTCCCTGCAGAACCCACCAGACACCTTCAAGGCCATCAAGACGGAGAAGCTGGAGGAGCCGCCTGAAGACAGCCCCCCCGTGGAAGAAGTCAGGACTGTGATCAGGTTTGTGACCAATAAAACCGACAAGCACGTCACCAGGCCGGTGGTGTCCCTGCCTTCCACGTCAGAGGCTGCGGCGGCGTCCGCCTTCCTGGCCTCATCCGTCTCGGCCAAGATCTCCTCTTTAATGTTGCCAAACGCTGCCAGTATTTCATCCGCCTCACCCTTCTCATCTCGGTCCCCGTCCCTGTCCCCCAACTCACCCCTCCCTTCTGAACACAGAAGCCTCTTCCTGGAGGCCGCCTGCCATGACTCCGATTCCCTGGAGCCCTTGAACCTGTCATCGGGCTCCAAGACCAAGTCTCCATCTCTTCCCCCAAAGGCCAAAAAACCCAAAGGCTTGGAAATCTCAGCGCCCCCGCTGGTGCTCTCCGGCACCGACATCGGCTCCATCGCCCTCAACAGCCCAGCCCTCCCCTCGGGATCCCTCACCCCAGCCTTCTTCACTGCACAGGTAAGAGTCATTCCTGTCATCCCAGCCACAGCCAGCTTCACTGGCTTAGCAAAAAAGGAAGAGCAACTAAAGAGACCTCCTTCTGTCCCTCAAAACGTCGTCCTATGACTCGTACCGAGGTCACTGTGTAAATGGGAAGGGAAGCTGCTTTCCCGTCCTCAGATCAAGGGGTGCACATGAGACAGGGTTTGGTTTGTCGACTCTAGTGGGATGCTTGATTGGTTTCTTGCTTTTAGTGGCCTAAAGTGACCATAAGTGGAACATGCACACTGGCCGACAAAGCAGATCTCACCAGCGATTTCCTAGGGAAAGTTGAGCGGGCCAGTTTACATTTCAGGAGGCCCTTGGGCTTTACGAACTTTTTCCGGCCGAATCTTCTCTGGGGGCACTTAATAAGGAGCCACTTGTGTTCTGTTAACAAGAAAATAGATGTCAACTGATACCGCCATCACATCTGTCAGTGTGGAGCTGTGGTCATAGCGTAGGTAATAAGAAACAAAGGGGCCACCCCAAACAGCTGCTTCGCTGAAAGCAGCACTACTCTGAGAAAGCCCCGGTCCACAGCACTGGGGAGAGGACAGCAGACTTGCAGAGCCAAAAAAGGCTTCGTTGTTATTAGTCCCAAGGAGAAAGCAGCCTTTTCCTTTAAATCAAATATTCAGATGCCCTTTCGTGTCCAGCTGACAGTTGCAGCGCAAAGGCGTAGTAGGTGCTGGGAAACCATATTTCTCCTTCCCCTTGAAAATTGGATGCAATTTTAGTGGCAGCGGTTAAAAGAGTATTCGTTTTAGGTTCACAGACCTGCATTCAGTTCCTGGCTACCCTGCTTCCTAGGAGTGGCACTGTGGGCAGTTGCTCTCTGGGCCAGGTTCCATGTGTGTGGAAAATGGGACCGTGGACAGGCTTTGTGAGCTGGGGACACCTGGTAGCATTGTTAACCGCGGAGCTGCACCTGTCCCCTGCCTCTGTAATCTCATCGTAGTTGTCCCTGTTGTCATCAGCAGCAGCCGCGGCAGCATATGACAGGCTTCCCTACGTGTGCCAGGCACTGCTCCAGACGCTTTACATGCATTGCCTGTATCCACGTTTACAGCAGCCTTGTCACATGGATACAGGTTGAGCATCCTGTTTCCAAAATGCTTGTGACTAAAAGCATTTCAGAGTTCAGACCTTTTCAGATTTTGGAATATGTGCATGATACTTGCCAGTTGAATATCCCACATCTGAAAATCTGAAATCCAAAATGCTGCAGTGAGCATTTCCTTGGAATGTCATGTCAGGACTCAGAAAGTTTCAGATTCTGGAGGATTTGGGATTTGGAGATTTTTGGATTTGGGATGCTGAGCCTGTGCTATTATTATCATGCTATTTCCCAGCTGAGATAAATGAGGCACGGAGGTAAAGTAGTTCGTCCAGTGTCGAGACGGCAGTGTCCCTGATCACGATGGCCGTCCACGGAGCACCTGAAAGCAGCTCAGGGCCACTTTCCTCTCCACGCTTTCTCTGGACTGGATTCTGCCCAGGGATTTCGTGACAGCTCAAGCCTGTGAGCTGGTGGTGACGCGCGCCACCGCAGATAGGGAGGGCCAGGGG
This sequence comes from Nomascus leucogenys, assembly GCF_006542625.1. Classification (NCBI taxonomy): domain Eukaryota; kingdom Metazoa; phylum Chordata; class Mammalia; order Primates; family Hylobatidae; genus Nomascus; species Nomascus leucogenys. The sequence goes on along the minus strand of NC_044390.1, from coordinate 9,235,531 downwards.
AGCAGGATATAGGTCAGAGTAAGCACATGTGCTCTTAAATCAGGCATCTTCCGGTTAAGCAAGGCTGTCCAGTGACCAAGGGCTGCTGAGCAAATGGCTCAGAAACAGCAGCTCCTGACGTAGCTCAGGGGAGTAACTTGAGAGGCAGGGCCAGGGTAGATGATCTGAGCATCTCCTCCCCGGGTCTCCTGTGTGTTTACAACTGTCAGGGTGAGAAAGGTCTGAAGCCAGGCCAGGGCCAACTCTGATTGAGGTGTCTGTGTTCCCTGGGAGCCTGGATCACGTTCTCAGAACAGAGTGAGGCAGATGCCAGCCCTGTCTCAGAGGAAGTCAGCTCAGCCAGCCCTGTGGATAATGTGGATGGAGTGGTGTCTCCCGTCGGTGGGGCTGAGGGCATGAGAGAAGGATCAAGGGTGGATGCCCAACAAATGGATGCAGAGGGCACGGCCAGGAGCCAGAAGCTACCAGCATGGCCTGAAACCAGGTGGGAAGGCGTAGGAAAGCCAGGATCTTTACAAGAGGACCTGTGCCTCAGGCAGTGAGGGTGCCCTGTCCTCAGCCAAGCTGTGAGGGCAGGGCTGTGATGATTTAGTGCCAGGAAGCCCAGAAATGGTCCCGAGGGGAGGGAGGCAAGGGGCAGCGTCTGGACCCAGGGCAGGAGAGTGGAAGTAAAGGGACCTGGCTCAGAGAGGGCCTTCGGGTCAAAGGAGGAGGAGGGGCACCAGGCAGTCCTCTAAACCATGCAAAACTAAGGGGGTCACCAGCTACACTGGGAGATGGTAGAGCCTCGGGACTCAGACCCCACTTTGAACTTCCCCCACGTTCCCAGAGTGTGGGCTCTGCTCCTGGCATGGCCATGGGTGGCCAACAGGGAGGGAGAGAAGGGGCAATGAGGGAGACACCAGGGGGGCCCGGGTGGGAGTCAGGGGTGTGCTACTTATTCAGAGCTGAGTTCTTGCAGCCGGTTTCGCCCAAGCAGATTCCCTGAGATCAGATAGGATATCTTGAAGCCAGGGGTGGTTTAGGATTAGGGTATGTCAGTGTCAGATTTGGACTCTCAGATTCCCTCCCCTGGGAGCTGCTTCAGGGGGTGCCCCAGAAACTCACCCACCAGCACCAGCACCAGCCCAGTAGTTCACCTTCCAGGTGACAGCCAGAAACAGCATGGCTGTCAACAGCCAGGCGTTCTGCGGAATTCCTTTTGGCCTCGGGAGTGAAGGACAACTGTGGGGTTCAGGGTGTTCCTTCCACAGGCAGCAGCAAGGCTTCAGTGGTTTTCCTCCTACCTGAGCACTTTGTCACAGAAACTCTCCTTTTCTCTGTGCGTGGGGGGTGTGCTGTGTGCAGTGTGACGCTGTGTGCACATAAACATTTGGTAATCTGTGGGCTGTAAGCTTTGCTTAGCAGTGGGCTTTGGGAGAGATGAAAGCTGTGTGTGCTGTAATAACCCGATACCCTGAAAGTACAAATTCCCAAGGTTGGTTATTTCCAGCTAGAAACATGGCAGGAAGAAGGGGAGAAGTAAGGGAGCCTTGGCGTGGCCTATGTCACGTGGTTACCATTCCCTCGGGAACCTTATTACACCTCATACAGGCATACCTCATTTTACTGTACTTTGCTTTATTGCATTTCACAGATAATTGGTGGTTTTTACAAATCAAAGGTTTGTGGCAACCTGGCGACGAGCAAGTCTTATCAGCGCCAATCTGTTCTTCCAACAGCACATGCTCACCCCACGTTTCAATGTCACATTTTGGTAATTCTCAAACATGTCCAACTTTTTCCTATTATGTCTGTTATAGTGCTCTGAGATCAGTGAGATTTGATACTACTATTGTAATTGTTTTGGGGCACCATGAACCACACCCATATAAGACAGCAAACCTGATCAGTGTTGTGAGTGTCGAAACTGCTCTCCTGTGTCTCCCTCTCCTTGGGTCTCCCTATTCCCTGAAACACAACAATTTTGAAATTAGGCCAATTGATAACCCTATAGTGGCCTATAAAGTGTTCAAGAGAAAGGAAGAGCTGCGCGTCTCTCATTTTAAATCCAAAGCTAGAATGATGACAGCAAAGGCATGTCCAAAACCGAGACAGGCCGAAAGCTAGGGGGCTCTTATACCAGTTAAATAAATATGTAAATGTAAGAGTTCTTGAAGGAAATGAAAGTGCTACGTCAGTGAAAACATGAATGATAAGAAAGTGGAACATCCTGATTGTTGATATGGAGAAAGTTTTAGTGGTCTGGATAGAAGATCAAACCAGCCACAACATTCCTTTCAGGCTAACCCAGAGCAAGGCCCTAACTCTCTTCAATTTGAATGCTGAGAGAGGCGAAGAAGCTGCAGAAGAAAAGTGTGAAGCTAGCAGAGGTTGGTTCATGAGGTTTAAAGAAAAAAGCCATCTCCATAACATAAAAGTGCAAGGTGAAGCAGCGAGTGCTGATGGAGAAACTGCAGTAAGCTATCCAGAAGATCTAGCTACGCTCATTGATGAAGGTGGCTACATCAAACAGCTTCACTGTAGGTGAAACAGCCTTCTATTGGAAGAAGATGCCATCTAGGACTTTCATAGCTGGAGAAGTCCATGCCTGGCTTCAGAGCTTCAAAGGACAGGCTGAGTCTTCTTAGTACAGCTTGTGACTTTAAGTTGAAGCCAGTGCTACTAAATACACTCTGCCTGTGCTCTATAAATGGAACAACAAAGCCTGGATGACAGCACATCTGTTTACACAGTTTATGGAATAGTTTAGGCCCAGTTGGGACCTACTACTCAGAAAAAAGATTCCTTTCAAAATATTACTGCTCATTAACAATGCATCTGGTCACCCAAGAGCTCTCGTGGAGATATACAAGAAGATTAATGTTTTTCATGCCTGCACATACAACATCCATTCTACAACCCAGGAGTCAAGGAGTAATTTTGACTTTCAAGTCTTATTACTTAATAAATACATTTCATAAAGCTACAGCCGCCATAGATAGTGATTCCTCTGATGGATCTGGGCAAAGTCAATTGAAAACCTTCTGGAAAGGAGTCTCCATCCTAGATGCTATTAAGAATCTTCATGATTCATGGGAGGAGGTCAAGATATCAACATTAACAGGAATTTGGAAGAAATTGATTCCAGCCCTCATGGACCACTTTGAAGGGTTCAAGACTTCAGTGGAGGAGGGAACTGCAGATGTGGTAGAAATAGCAAGAGAACTAGCATTAGAAGTGGAGCCTGGAGATGCGACCAAATTGCTGCAATTTATTGATCAAACTTGATTGGGTGAGTAGTTGCTTCTTACAGATGAGCAGAGAAAGTGGTTTCTTGAGATACAATCTACTCCTGTTGAAGACGCTGTGAATATTGTTGAAATGACAACAAAGGACTGAGAATATTACATAACTTTACATTACATTACTTAGTTGATAAAAGCAGCGGCAGGGTTTGAGAGGATTGACTCCAATTTTGACAGAAGTTCTACTCTGGGTAAAATGCTATCAAACAGCATCACATGCCTTAGAGAAATCTTTCATGAAAGGAAGAATCAATTGGGCCAGGTGCGCTGGCTCACGCCTGTAATCCCAGCACTTTGGGAAGCCAAGGCGGGTGGATCACCTGAGGTCAGGAGTTCAAGACCAGCCTGGCCAACATGGCAAAACCCCGTCTCTACTAAAAGTACAAAAATTAGCCAGGTGTGGTGGCAGATGCCTGTAATACCACTACTTGGGAGCCTGAGGCAGGAGAATCACTTGAACCCAGGAGGTGGAGGTTGTGGTGAGCCGGGATCACACCACTGCACTCCAGCCTGGACAACAAGAGTGAAACTCGTGTCTCACAAAAAAAAATAATAAATAAAAGAGTCAATCAATGTGGCAAACTTTATTGTCTTATTTTAAGAAACTGCCACAGCCACCCCAGTCTTCATGACTCTGCCTCCTTGTCCCTGGTTCTGCCCTGCTTCCTCCCCTGCCCCTTTCTGTAGCTACCCTAGGCCCCCATGGGAGTCTCCATTTTGTCCCCTTTCCCATAGGATCAGTGCTACAGACTTCTGTGGGATTAACTCCCCTAAATTTAAAGACCTTAAAACCATGGTTTCAATTGAATTCAGACAACTTTAGGAGTTTCCAGAGATTCAGTCACCTTTTATTTGAGGACTTTTTTTAACCTCAAGATGGCATTGTCGTGGATTCTGTTGGCATCGGTGGGAGCTTAGGATTACAGATATTTGTGGGTACAACCTGCTAGACATCTTGTTTCTCTCTCCTTTACTTTCTTAAAGACTGGGTGACTTACCGGTATCTCAGATCACCAAATCAAGTGATCAGCAAATACTTCTGCATCTTCTTTAATCAGTCCAGTAACAAATGTTTATCATGTATTCATTCATTTGGGAGATAATCATTGAAAACTAAGCATTCGCTTAGATACCTGGAGATACAGAGGTTAGCAAGATAGAAACCATTCCTCATGTTCTCATGAGTTTACAGGTTGCTGTCCAGCATATGGGGCATATATAACATAGGGTTATAATTTAGGGTGGTGTGAAATTATGGAGAACCCTGAGAACTGGCTAAGGAATTTCGACTTGTTTGGATTGGAAATTAACTGCTAGAGGCTGGGCACAGCGGCTCACGCCTGTAATCCCAATACTTAGGGAGGCCAAGGAGGGCGGATAGCTTGAGGTCAGGAGTTCAAGACCAACCTGGCCAACATGACAAAACCCCACTACTAAAAATAAGAAAATTAGCTGGGTGTGGTGGTGCATGCCTGTAATCTCAGCTACTCCGGAGGCTGAGGCAGGAGAATCGCTTGAACCCGGGAGGCAGAGGTTACAGTGAGCCAAGATTGTGCCACTGCACCCCAGCCTGGGTGACAGAGTGAGATTCTATCTCAAAAATAAATAAATAAACAGCTGCTAGAGGTATAAGTGAAAAAAATCTCATTAGAATCAACAAATAATTATTGAGCAATAACAGAGCCTAGAAAGGACACCAAAACTACAGGTGCTTGTTTTTGTGACCTTAGGACCTAGCCATGACAACAGGGCATTACAAGTGCACACACACACACTAGCCCGTGGCAAGAGTCAAACATGCAGCACAGAGAAGCACCTTAGGAGCTGAGGGGCAAGATCGTTTAGTTCAGTTCAACACACATGAACTGAGTACCCATCATGTGAAAGCTGCTGTGTTTGGAGCTGGGGCTACAAACATGGATAAAATAGTCTCTGATAGTTAGGAGCTCATAACTTAAGTCCCTTCATCTAGTATCTCAGGTGCAATACAAAAGGAATACCAAGTTGCAAAAGGAATCCTAAGGAGGAAGGTATTAACTTTGCCTGAGATGGAGGAAGAATGTCCAGAGGGCTTCCTGGAGGGGGTGAGACCACTGGTACAGGGTGTTGAAGGATCAGCCTACGGCAGGATCCTTTTTCTGGTAGACAGAGAGAGGAAGGCATTGTCGGCAGAGGAACAGCTTGAGGCAAAGCATAGGTACGTGAAATAGCTTTGTGATTAGGGGAGGTATAGCAATAGGAAGCATTGAAGGGGTATGAGTGACAGTCTGAATTGTTTTAGGAATCACCCTGCTGGCGAGATTGGGAAGGGGGAAGGCTGGATCCAAGTAGGATGCTATTGTAATATTCCAGGCGAAAGACCATGAGTATCTAAGGCTGTATGGTGGGAGGGGTCAGAGGGATGGATCTGATGTTGGGAGTGCCGTCAACAGGAGTTGGTGACTGACTGGGTGGGAAGAGTGGGGAGAGCCAGAATTGAGTGTGAAGAACATGGGAGGAAGAATAAGCTCCCTGGGCAAAGGCTAAACGTCCAGTCGGGGCCATGCTGAGTCTGAGGACCCTGCAGGACATTCGGGTGGAAAAGTCCACCTGCATCTGGAGAGGGGAGAGTATTTTGGAGCTGGAGAAGAAGTTAGGGAGTCATCAACATGCAAGGGGTGGTGAAACCATGGGAACAGATGAGGTCACTTGTGGAGAGGGCCTGTAGCCCAGGGAACTCTGGGCTGGGCTGGGTGGTCAGGGAAGTTCCGAGGGAGCGTTGTAGGGCTGTTGGGTTAGAATGCCTGGTCCTCCATGCATATGAGGAAAGCTCAGGACACATCAAAGCAAGTAAGAGGGTTCGGGGAGGGAAGTGTCTACAAAAAGAGTCAAACTCTAAAATATTTGAAGAGATTTATTCTGAGGCAAGTATGAGTGACCACGGCCCGCGACACAAGCCCACAGGAGGTCCTGAGGACATGTGCCCCAGGTGGTCGGGGTACAGTTTGGTTTTATATATTTTAGGGAGGCATGAGACGTCATGAAATTGCCAGGCAATTTCAAGGTATGGCAAGGAAATATATTTTGGGGTTACTTTTTCCTTGTTTCATAATGTTATGCCACAGTCAGATTGAAAAGTAAGTCACCATATATAGGGTCAAATAAAACCCATCTGATGAGAATTTACGGTTTGTAGGGCATGACTCCTTAGACCCCTAGGTAGGAATTTGGGCAAGATAAAAAATCAGAGCTTAGTCCTCGGAAGTTAGCAAGTGTGTGAACCCAGATTATGGGGAACCTCGAATTGTGGCTAAGGAGGACATCACATCCTTTCTGAAATGGTGACTGAATGTTGAGTGAACTCAAGTGTTTGAGGGTGGTTGATTTGGCGATGGGGTACAGAACAGATGGGGAGACCGGAGGCAGGTGGACTGGCCTGGGCGGCTGTTGTGGAATGCCATCTGTAAGATGATAGGGGCTTGGATGCAGCAGGAATGGAAATGAGGGATAAATAGGAGACTGAGTTGTGGGACTCTTCCAGGGGCTATGTCTGGAGCTTGCAGTTACCGGAAGGCACTTTGCATGGTGGGGCCTGGGATGCGGGTGGTAAATGGGGCTGTGCGTGCAGGGATTATGTCTTGTTTTATCATCATCTGTGGCACCTGAAACATAGTTTGCACTCTCGGTCAGTATTTATTGAGGCAGTGCCTAAACGGTGGTTCTGTTGACAGAAGGGGAACAGTCTTAAGAAACACTGATGTGGAAAGGTGCTGAGCTTCATGAAGTTGGAGCATGGTGGGGCATCCGAGTGGAGATGCCCAACAAGTGATAAGCCAGGGGGGACCCAGCTAGAGCTGCAGATGGCTTCAGTTCATCGGTATTTAGGAGATGAGTAGTACAGGAGGAATAAAGATGAGCAGATACCTTAAAGGCTACGGAAAGAGGTATAAGAAAAATGTGCCAATCACCGTAATAGGAGGCAGAACATGTGAAATGTTAAGAAAAAAATGGTCACAAAGTGTTACAAAGATTCAGAAATAAGAAATCCCATCTGGTTGAGGGGAGATCAGGAAAGTGTCCTTTGAGGAGGTGGCATTTTGATGGGCAGAAGAAGGCAAGAGGAGGTGGCAGCGGGCTGGGGCAGGGGTGCGCAGGTGGGCATGCCTGGATGCCAGCTCACCCTGGCGAGTTCAGATGTGCAGGCTTTTTAGGAGACTCTATGAAGTGGAAGTGGAAGATGAACTGAGTGGGGAAAATGAAAAGGGGATCTTGGGATGTGGGTCTTACTCTTTGCAAATGCATTGCCTGTGGCATCTCCTTTTCTGGCAGCCGTGGGATCAGGAGCTCCTTATCTGCCATGCTTGTTAAAACCAGACTGTCTTTGGGGAAGGAAAGAAAACAGCACTTTTTGCTGTGGCTTCTTTAGCCCTTGGCCCTCGGGCTCAGCCCACTCTGCCTGACTCCAGGAGCGTGTGGAGAGAGGCTGTGAAGTCTCACACTGTCCCGGAGATAACCCAGAGCAGGCGTTATAGGAACTTTCCTTAAAAAAGCAACCACATGGTTCTTTAAGGCCACAGGATTTTCAGGGAGAACTTCAGGGATAGAAGGGAGAGGAGGGAATGAAGTCATTTTACAGTGTTTATTTGCATATATTATAGAAGACATTTCAGACATATTAAAGATGAGAAACAGAAGGCTACTGTAGTCTGAGTACATCCTGTATTCCTAAGAAACAAATGTGCAAACATCTCAAATCCAGACATGGGTATACGTTTTAGACTAGAGAAATAGAAATTCTAGACCTTGTACATTGCTCAGAGGATTAAAAAGGAATGGGCATATGATGGCCATGGAGGAGAGAAGGATAGCTGTGTTTTGTGGTTTAGAAGATTGTCTCTTTAGAGCTTTGAGAGCCTTCATTGATGGATAAACTAGGAGGCCTTGAACACACTGGTTATTAAGTGTTAATGTGACATATTGAGGTTGGAACCTTACTCCAGAGTAACATGCAAATATTAGTTTTCAGAACACCTGAGCTTGTGGCGTTGAGCCTAACACAACTGACAGTAGTGTCCAAGTCCAGGCTGACTCAGTTGAGTTTGTCTGTTTCAGAGGATTAAGTCCTTCTCTGTATACAGTTGAGAATTTCTCCCTCACATAGATGAAATACGTTTAGTAAGTATGTCATGTATACTTTCAATTAGTTACCAATCCATTTATTCATTCAAAAACATGTATGAAGTCCCTAGCCAGATAACTGCCTCTGGCACTTGTTGAGCATTTCTATATGCCAGGCACATACCTTATAACAGCTTGCAGTAGATCAGCTTATTTAATCTTCCCAACAACCCTGTAATGTGGGCATTTTTATTCTCCCTATTTTACAGATGAGGAAACTGAGACAGAGAGAGGTTAGGTGGCTTGCCTGAGGTTACCTGGCTGGGAAGTAGTAGTTCTGAGATTGGAACCCTGGCAGAGCTCATGCTGAGCCGTTAAGTTTTAACTGTTAGGCCAGATGGCCTGGCATGCTTGTGAAATTGCCTTGGACTAGAACAAATGGGAAGCTTATTCAAAACATGTATTTATTCTAGTAACCTCATAGGTCATTCAGTATGTAGGAAATGCCATGGAACCAACGACTCAAATAATTTCGTATAAATGTGTTTACATTTCAGCAGCTTCACAGTTTGAGGAACTTTGGATGTTTGTCTCCATTCTGCTGAACAGAGCAGACCTTTCAATTTAGGTTTAAGCCAAATGCTGTTGGTAATTAATGATGCTACGGAGGCCAATTCTAGGAAAAAATAACACTTTAGCATCCAGCACGGTGCAGTCTGAAAGGCTGGCGCCTTTGCTGTGGTTCTTCTTACACAAAGCACCTTATTGACATCACAAAACCACTGAGGGACTCCTAGTCACCAAAGGTACAAAACCATCCTGGGCCGGGGAGTTTGTCTCCACTGAGAATAAAAGCCATGCAGACTTAGCAGCTGGGCGGGTGTTTCTTCTGCCCTCCTGCTGGCTTGCAGGCCAGGACTCCTGCTGTGTGTGTGCAAGCAAATGCAGTCCTTGGAACTCTCCTGGGAAACTCAGGGTTTTGGCTTTACACCCAATCTGACAAGAAAGGGCCCTCCCTGCCCCCACCCAAACTATTGCCAGGGCAATGAATTCTCATCAACTCCACATCCGGACGGAATCTGGAAAACCCGGCTCAGAGCTTCTGAAGAGGCTACTACAGGGTATTTTAACAGCAAATCCCAAAGCCTTAACGGCTGTTGATATGGAGACCATTTAAAAACGTGTTTGTAACCCAAGTAATAGATGTCCACCGTAGAAAAACAGGAAAATATAGATAAGAAGAATTAAAGCCCTTTTATGGGATCCCATTTTGTTTGGGATCCTTCTTGTTTAATCTGGGAAGGGGAACAAGTTGAACAAACCATTCGGACGAAAGTTGATGCAAACTTGAATTTTCCACCAGAATAGGTAAGGTCATGTGTCAATACCTTTTTCCTTTATGAAAGTGTAATAAAATTAGCATTGAAGAAAATTAGCCAGCCGGGCGTGATGGCTCATGCCTGTAATCCCAGCACTTTAGGAGGCCGAGGTGGGCAGATCACTTGAGGTCAGGAGTTCGAGACCAGCCTGGCCAACATAATGAAACCCCTTCTCTACTAAAAATACAAAAAGTAGTCGGTGGTGGGTGCCTGTAATCCCAGCTGCTCGGGAGGCTGAGGCAGGAGAATCGCTTAAACCCAGGAAGTGGAGATTATAGTGAACCAAGATCGCGCCATTGCACTCCAGCCTGGGCGACAGAGCGAGACTGTCTCACAAAGAAAAGAAAATTAAAATTAAACTGTTCATAGCCCGTCAGAAATAACGTTGCCAGTTTTCCTGAGATGGTAAGGTCGTTTCCTGGCCCATGCCTAGCCTACCTAACCTCTCTCTGCTGCTCTGTTGATCATGGCCTGAGTCAGGTGAACCTGTATGATGAAGTCTGTTTGCTTTATTTCCCAGACACCAAATGGATTGCTTCTGACTCCGAGTCCACTGCTCTCCAGCATACATTTCTGGAGCAGCCTTAGTCCAGTTGCTCCGCTGAGTCCTGCCAGGCTGCAAGGGCCAAGCACGCTGTTCCAGGTGAGCGTTTGGAAATGAACTTTTGAACATTAAACTTCTGAGGGATGGTTGTTTCTCTAAATCCTGCAGAGGTAACGGTGAGTTTTGCCATATGTTGGGTTGAAATGTTAAATGTCCAGAGGGGGTTCATGTTAGTGGGGTTGCACGCCCTTCAGAGGCAGACATTTTCATTGAGGCAGAAATTGTGGACTCATGCCAGACACCCATACGTGGAACAATTAGTTCTTGAAGTGTTTTGCATATTTTCATTTGTCTATGAAAACAGGAAATTTATTAAGGAAAAGGCAAAACTTTAAAAATTATTCTTTAGGCCAGTGTGATGGCTCACACCTGTAATCCCAGCACTTTGGGAGGTTGATGGTGGGAGGATTGTTTGAGCCCAGGAGTTTGAGACCAGCCTGGGCAACACAGCAAGACCCCATCTCTATTTAAAATAAAATGAAAATAAAAATTATTATTTATAACAGTCCACAAAAGACTTTAAAATATTAATCCTCCTAGTTAATGTAGCAACTCATTTGACATAAAGTGAAAATAAAAATAGTAAACAATTTCCCCATCCTGGGATAGAAAAATTACTTGCATCATTTTATGAATTATCATTAAGTTCTCCTTGTTCTGTAATGAAAAAGGAGAATCCAGGGCATTTGGTTAAAAAATAATGAAGACTTAGCTGCTTTATCTTATAGAACTCTCCATACTAGGCGAGCACCTTCGTTATTTATTCACACACTAGAATCTTGCAGGACCATCACTTGCTATCATGGAGAAATCAGTATTTCCTCCTTGAGACCCATAGATCATTACTCACTGACTGAGGTGTCACTGTTTGAATATGTTGAGTATAGGTGGAAAGGATCCTAGGGACAGGACTGAAGAAAAGGTGGACCCAGTGCAAACTCCCTCTTTCCCTAATACTAGCTTTTCTCATCGTCCCTGCCTGTATCCTGTGCCCCACAGTGTGGCTTACCCCAAGTTAGTTGCAGCTCTTTGGATACCATCGCATTTAGCTCTAGCACGTGGCACTTTGTATTATGATAGCCTGTTGATCTGGCAATCTTTCCCACTAAACTATGGGCCCTCGAGACCAGAATGGAATCCTGTTCACTGTGGTGTCCCCAGCAATCTGGCACATGGCTTGGTACACAAGTGAGGCTCAGTAATAATTGACTGTCTAAATGAATTCACAAAGAGAAGTCTGAGAAAGGCTAGTGTTAATACCAAGTCTTCACAATCATCTGAGCTGGTCATTTTGCTTGTCAAGGTTAATGTCTGCTGAGTACCTCCTCTGTGCCAGGAGCTGTACATGCTGGGATTTAGGGTCTCTTTATAAGGGTGGAGCTAAAGAGGTTTTGATTGCCATCTTGCTTCTTTGGTTTCCTAGTGGGGTTAGGGTAGGGTGTCATGAAGTGACCATATCCTTGGAGTAACTGGCTTTCTATCTCTTTCCCAGCCCTTATTTCCATCACAAGAAATTGAGCTATAGTCACGTTGATTTTTAACAATTTCAGCTCGGGTAGGAAAAGAGAAACTAGAAATAGTGAGCAAAAAGCAATGAGCAAATGTTGTATTAGGAAAGTTTAAAATTAGGAATACGAATCTTTTGGTGGAGAGATAGAAACACCTCATTTCCTGAAAGTCTTAAGATTAAAGCAGCAGAATTCTAAAATTAATCAATTGTTTGGTTACAGTAAACTCCATGGCAGTAGGGACTGTTATACTACTCTAATCCTAGAATCTAACACAGAGCTTCTGTCGAGTTCAGTAGGTATTCGTGAATAGTAAGTGGCGTCTCATTTCTCTCCTTACTGGGAATTCTGCCACCTGATTGGTGCAGGCCTTGGCACCCTCCTAGGAAAGCAATGGAGCACTATTGGCTGGGGGTTCTTTGGGATTCCTTGTCTTAGATACCTTTTCCAGCCCAACACTCCCAACAGTAAATGATGGTTCATGTATACAGTGATTCGACACGTTATCAGGATCTCTGGGGGTTGGGATACGTGCATCCCCTCGTTTCTTCAGTCCTCAGTCACTACTGCAGACCAATGGTTCTCAAAGTTAGCATGCAAAATAATCTAGAGGGTGAGTTAAAATAAAGATTGCAGGGCCCCACTCCCAGAGTTTCTGATTCAGTAGGTCTGGAATAGGGCCTGATAAAAACCTTTTTTTTTTTTTTTTTTTTTTGAGACAGAGTCTCACTCTGTTGCCCAGGCTGGAGTGCAGTGGTGTGATCTCTGCTCACCGCAATTTCCACCTCCTGGGTTCCAGTGATTCTCTTGCTTCAGCATCCCAAATAGCTAGGACTACAGGCGTGTACCACCACACCCAGTTAATTCTTGTATTTTTAGTAGAGATGGAGTTTTGCCATGTTGGCCAGGCTGGTCCCAAACTCCTGACCTTAAGTGATCTGCCTGCCTTGGTCTCCCAAATTGCTGCGATTACAGGCATAAGCCACCGTACCTGGCCCAAAAACATTTTTGTCATGTTCCTAGTGATACTACCCAGTCCAGGAACCAATTTGAGAAGCACTGCAGACCAGAGGTTCCTAGTTTATATTTAGAATTCTGCATCAGAAAATACTGCATTTAAAGGCTACCTGCTTAGAGTTTTAATTTCACCAAGTGGACCTGTTCTCTTTCCTGAAGCCATTCAGAATACAACCCTGAAAAAAAAAAACAAGCTGGTATTCCGGATGGCTGACAGGTTGTATGGCCTTGGGCCTTTTGTGGCTGGATCCATGAGACTAAGGAAAAACAATTTTTTGCCTTTTAAAATATTATTAGTCTTCCTGTGAAAAGAGCAACTGAGTGTGGCAAAAGTTGAAAATAGCAATTCTGAGAACGGTGAACAACAAAATATGGTAGAGGAATGACTTTCTGATTCTTAAAACTAGATATTACAATTGATACATATTCAGAATTCAGATTACTATCAGCAGTGTCTCTTCTTTTTTTAAGAACCTTTTTTTTTTTCTTTAATTTAGAGACGGGGTCTCATTATGTTGTCCAGGCTGGTCTTGAACTCCTGGGTTCAAGCAGTCCTCCACTTCAGCCTCTGGAGTAGCTGGGACTACAGGCATACCAGCACGCTGGCCAACATCCCTTTTAAACTGATGAAAATAATTTTCTTTCAAAATAACAACAGACCTCTTTCATGTATGCTATAGATGTAATAAAGGAAGAAAAAAATAGATTTGGCTTATACATTTTAAATGATGCTGGCAAGTTTCCTATTATGATTGGAAAGGTTGATCAGAATCCTTGGGGTAATAGTTGAAGAGCTGAAGCATTTTTGTACAGAAGGGCCCCTAATATGATTACTATAGCAGGTTACAGCAGATATTAAAGAATTCCAAGGAAGGAGAGAGAAGACGCCTTTCTGGAAGAGGTATGCTTTATAATTGAGAAATGTTTAGGTAAGGAGAGAGGCACCAAAGACAATGTGTTAAATATAAACAAAGAACCTTGATTTATATAAATAAAGTGAACTCGGTTTTTCTTGGACAGTTTAGTATTTTCTTCTTGTCTAAGGATGTCTGTTCTATGACTTTTGAAACAGATTTTGTTCCAATGTGGAATATACCTAGTAGGAATAGGTATGTCTTGAAACAAGGTAGAGCTAATTAAGTTTTCAATTAAGAACGTGTGCTGTAATTTTTAGTTCAACAAATCTAACCCAGCAAATACTTGCAATGCTCTGCGACAAGGACTGTAGGGACATAGAATATGTGAATAGTGGATGAGTAAACAAAGTGCTGCAGAAAGTAAGGGGCAGACGTGCTCCTTCCAGCTGGAGACTGGACAGGCTCCAAGGAAGCAGTGGCACCTGAGCTGGGAGGAAGGGACAGGATTTCGATCGAGTACATTTAGATGAATAGAGCCGAATGACAGGGACTTGAGAGTCTGTTCAGGAAGGGACCAGGTGATAGGAGATAAGGTTGGAAACGCAGCTGTGGGCCTTGAATATAGGCTTAGGAGTTGCTCCCTTTATCTGTTAAATGTTTAGGCTTTTTAAGCTGGAGGTAGGAGGATGAGATCTCTGTTTTAGAGAACAATCACTGATATTAGTGTGGAGGAAGAACTGAAGAGAAAGTGGAAGGAACAGGAAGATAAGAGGAAATTTTTATTTTCATTTTTTGAGACGAGCTCGCTATGTTGCCCAGGCTGGAGTGCGGTGGCACAATCTTGGCTCACTGCAACCTCCTGCTTTAGCTTCCTAGGAAGGGCTAGGATTACAGGTGTCAATGACCATACCTGGCTAGAGGAAATGATACTACAAATATTGAAGGGAGAATCATCTTTGAGATTAAAACAGTGGACACAGGATATAATTAGAAGACATTTTAGAGGTGAGCTTGAGAGAGGCAGACTTTGAGATGGGTCTGAGGAGTAAGTAAGTACGTAGTGAAAATTAAGAAAAGGCAAAGATTACTAAGTGATTAACATACTGGAAATGCTATTAAATAACAATAGTTAAGGCCGGGCATGGTGGTTCATGCCTGTAATCCCAGCACTTTGGGAGGGTGACATGGGTTGATCACTTGAGCCCAAGAGTTCGAGACCGTCAGGGGCAACATAGCAAGACCCTGTCTCTCCAAAAAAAAATACAAAAATTGGCCGTGTGTGCTGGCGTGTGCCTGTGGTCCCAACTACTAGGGAAGCTGAGGTGGCAGCACTGCTTGGGCCCTGGAGCTTGAGGCTGTGGTGAGCCATGAGCCACTGCACTCAAACCTGGACGACAGAGTGAACCTGACTGAAAAAATAAAGATAAAAAATAACAATAGTTAACATTTATTGATGATTGATGACTTATTGTGTGCAAGACATTGTTTTTAGCACTTTTGGTGGCTTCTCATTTAATACTCCCAGTAATTCTGTTTTAAAGATAAGAAACTAAGGCACAGGGATATTGGCTAGTTTATTCAAGATAACACACTCGTTAAGTGGTGGAGCCCTGACTCAAGTTGAAGTTTGTGGTCCCAGCCACCATTCTCACTGACTTGGAGTAAGCAATGGAAGAAGGGCGGGTTTTGTGGGAAAGAGGCATTGGTTGGAGATGTCTGAAATGGAAATGGTTGTCAAGTCCAAGCATGGTACTGGAGAAAAGGTGGCTGGGGACAAAAGTTTGGGAAATGTTGCAGTTTAAAATAGGGGAGTGTCGTGGGAGAAGAGCCTAATAAAGATGACTAAAAAAATATGTTAGAAAAGCCAGGCTAATCAAGAGAAACTGTGTCCATTGAGTATACAGAAATAATAAGGGCAGAAATCAGTAATTTATTTTGCAAAACAGATGAACAATACCAAAACTGATTCTCCTGAAAATACCAATAAGGTACACCAAAGAGAGAGAAGATGCAAATAAACAAAAAGAATGAAAATGCAGTCCGGGCACAATGGCTCACATCTGCAATCCCAGCACTTTGGGAGGCTGAGGCAGGCCAGTTGCTTGTGCTTAGGAGTTCCAGACCAGCCTGGGCAACATGGTGAAACCTCATATTTAACAGAAATACAAAAATTAGCTGGGCATGGTGGCGTCCACCTGTAGTCCCAGCTACTTGGGAGGCCGAAGTGGGAGGATGGCTGGGAGGTGGAGGTTGCAGTGAGCCAATATTGCATCACTACGCTCCAGCCTGGGTGACAGAGCCAGACCCTATCTCTAAATAAATAAAAAAAATGAAAATTTAAAATCTGTTCATCTTCCAGTGTTCACTCTAACTCAATGGGAAGAGTGGTTAGTAGCACGGACCTTTTAAACAAGAGTATAAACTATATGTGCATAGATTTGATAATGCAGTTGAAGTGGATAACATTCTAGAAAAAGTTAAAATTCTAAAGTTCAGAAAAGAAACAAAAACCTTGAATATGCCAATAACCATTAAAGAAATTGAAACAGTAATTAAAGATACCCTCTAACTCCTACCAAAATAAAAAGTTGTGCAATGTTTGTTAGTACAGAAAGATTTGTTTAAAACTTGGCTGTGTTGCTTATCAGCTGTGTGACCTTTAGCCAACAGAACTTATCTGAAATCTGTTTTCTCATCTGTAAAATGGGGACAACAAAACTTATGTTACAGCTCCTAGGTATCAAATGAAATGACAAGCCTTGATAAACTCTAAGGTACTAGACACAAGTTACTGAAATTGTTTGAAAATTGCAAAAACATACTTACTTAAAAGTGTTTGTTGTACTTCTAACATATGCCAGGCTCCATAATTTGATATTTGGCGCTGAAGTTTAATATTTAACTTACCTGGACTAAATAGGAAGTAAGCTAGAAAAGACAGCCCAGGAGATCTGTTTGACACATCATCCTAAACAATGAAAATCTAGTTGCAAGTAGTCACATATTAAAAGGCCTTGTTCAGTTGGGATTGCAACTAACATATTTGTTTCAGACCTGAAACTCATTATCAGAGCATATACTGTCATCCTACTATTTATCATCTTAGTTAACAACAATACAGAAATTTTATTCTTTGTCACTTATGAGTGATCTAAGTGTGATATTCTAATTAGAAAGAATACTTTCTTAGCTACAAAATAATCTATTCTAAATCTTTTAAGATTAAATACATTTCTTACTTTAGAATAAATGCTGCAATAATCATCTTTGTAGTACCCTGAAAAACTGACGGCAAATTTCAAAATATAGTATTAGAAATTACTGACTCACATGTAAAGAGTCTATGGTTTTCGAAACACTCTTTTAATATTTAATATTAAGCGTTATTTTAATATTTATAGCATTATCAGCATCCTGGGTAGCTTAGAACTTTTAAAAAATAGTGTTAGAAGATGCTTTAGCAACATATAAATTACATATTTTTTCCTAGTAGCCTATGCATATAGAATAATTAGGGACATTTTCTGGGCCTTATACTTTGTTTGCTCTATGTAATCTTGATCTCATTGTCATCTTCCAATTATTCTGTAAAATACACTGGCAACTAATCTCTATCACAGGGGTGATGAGAGAAGTGGACTGCTATGGACTGTATGGGAATGTAAAGAACCTAAGTTCTTCCCAATGGATTTGCAATAATTATTGTAAAAATCTTTTGTCCCCTACAGTTCCCCACACTGCTTAATGGCCACATGCCAGTGCCAATCCCCAGTCTGGACAGAGCTGCTTCTCCAGTACTGCTTTCTTCAAACTCTCAGAAATCCTGATGACGTCTGGCCACAATTAAGGACTCATTAACTGATGAAACAAATTTGTCCCCATGGGCTAGTTTACCTGTGTCATGAGAAGGACATTGTGAAACTCTGTTAATTTGGTTTGCACTTTTCATAACATGGATAGTCTAGATTTATGTTAGCATTTTAAAAACTGTTTTTGATATATTCAAGTATATATGAAAATCTGTTTTGCATTAAGTGAATTTTAATGTTTTTGTTTTTATATCCTTTTAGCTCTTAAGTGTTGAACACTGTTGACAGTGAAGAACTTTTCTTAATGGTTTTCAGTATAACTAATAAGGATGTGAAGCTTTTTTCTCTTTAGTTCTGAGTATGCTAAACTGTGTGCTTATATAGACTATAACCAGCTGTGCCTTCCTTTGCATTTAATGTAAATGATTTATATATTTTTTAGTATTAAGAGGAAATGTTTGAAAGATGAAAATTAGTATCAAACAGCTCTCTAGTAGAATTTCATTATTTTTCACCAGTGAAAGCATATTCATATCACGTTTTCTTTACTTTCAATTGTATAAGAATTGCCTTAGAACCTCTTTTGAACTGAAATTCAGTAAATGTCCAAGTAATGTTTTTATAATAAACTAAGCCATATTTAGACAATAAACATTGATAAAAGAAAATGTTCTAAAGTACATTTTCAAAAGAATGAACCTTGAAAGGCTAGCCTCCTTAGTTGTTTACAGTATCTTTTAGATGCCTCCCAGACAAAAATCTGAGATGGAAAAGCTACATCAAGTTCATCCTATTCCAGGCCCGAGAATATCTCCTAGGTTAGCATATTCTTATTTCAAAAAATTAGCCCGGGTTTTCTCAATTTTCCATAGGGAATCCCAAACATCTGATGTATTTACTGTGTCAGTACAAGTTGGGGTTCCCCCGGAACTATAATTAACATTTAAAAAATCTAATGCTTTAGAAGAAGCTCACAGAGTGGTGATGAACCCAAACAAACAACAAAGAAACCATTTTTAACACTGGGTATCTTCATCGGTGTAGGTAGCTATTCACAATTTTTGATGGATCAAAAACTTGCTGTAATACAAATAGAGAACTGGAGGTACTAAAGGCCTTGCTTGTGGAAATTGAGAGAGGATACACTGCTTTACGTATTACTAAAGTTATGGGGAGAATGAAGGAAATCTGACAGATGAGAAATTCTACAGGAACCTCATCATCGTGGAACTGAACTGATAACAACTTGGAACACTCCAGTAA
Organism: Nomascus leucogenys; assembly: GCF_006542625.1. Taxonomy (NCBI): domain Eukaryota; kingdom Metazoa; phylum Chordata; class Mammalia; order Primates; family Hylobatidae; genus Nomascus; species Nomascus leucogenys. Next base: position 9,216,710 of record NC_044390.1, on the reverse strand, counting down.
ATTCTGTTGTGTAATGTAATTTGGAGCAGTGATAATACAGACATATTTTCTGTTCCATCAGAAAATCAGCAGGCACCAGTCCAAAGGTACCACACCTGTACATGAAAAAGGAAAGTTCTAATACAAGAAAACTGAAAAGCACCAAGCTTTAAATTCAAGATTAATTATAATCCTTAAGTGATAAAAACTAACTTGAAATGTGACTAAATAACTGATCCAAACTGGGCATTAAGTGGCAGGATTATGAGAAAGAAAGGATAAAAAAATGAGGTTTGAGAAAACACATTTCTTGAATTTTCAGAAAAAAATCTAGACTATTGCTTTGATACTTAGAAATTCTGAGGTTTTTCAGTTGGAATTGAGCATCTCTGTATGTGGGGATGTGGGCCCTTATCAAGGGATAAAAATCCAAACACTCTAATATGCCTGCTTGACTGTAAAGTAATGACACTGGTTCCAAAATTCACGAATAGACACTACTGTCCCCCTACCCCCACCCCATAGGCTAAGAATAATTCTGTACCAGAATAAAAGGAGCTGGTCCAGGGAACTGATATTTACTGAACATACAAAGTTAGTGCTAGAAGGGGCCTTTGAGAATGATTCCCACCACCTGTTTCCAGCTCAAGACAGGTGCACAGCAGAAGCTGGGAGTTGCCTAAGGCTGCACAGCTCACTGAAGGTAAAACTGATTGGTGCTCAGTCCAATTCTGTCTCCCCCATGCCTAGCTGTAAGTAATTACTGGTTCAAAACTATGTGTTATTAGTAAAACAAAACAGATAAAGACAGAGCATTTAAAATTGTGTTGTCAGATAAGAGAACACATCCAAAATGCATGATTCTTATAGATAAAGGAAGTTAATGTGCAAAAATCTCAACCAAAAATACTATTTTTAGTATACTTGTTTATGTAAATGCTGATTGGAAATATTTAAATGACTATAGATCTGATTCTTACTTTCTTTTCCTTAGGAAACTGGGATTAATGTATGCCCTAGATCCATTTATTAGAAATGCAAAAATACTACAACTTTTTGATGGATGAAAATACTCCTGTAACACAAATAGAGAATGGAGAACTGAAGAATAACTCGTATAGCTCTGCCTCATTCTGTGTGTGTGTGTGTGTGTTGTGTGTGTTAGCAGAAGTATTTTACTCAGAAAATAGGTTTCAAAGAACATTAATGACTTTCTTTTCCTTTTTATGTCTGCTTAATCAGTGTTAAACTGCTATGGGAAAAGTTTTATAGAACTATATAACCTGAATGTTGGTCTCTTTGTACACATCTTTTCTATGACTGCAAATCTTCATTCACTTTTCATATATGTATCATTTTTACTGTCATATTATTTTTGTTCAATAAAAACTTTGTGATAAAAGGTGTTTGGAAGTAACTGGATTGGCTTACTTCCATTTGCTTGGGGTGACCCAAACCACTTTTCCATATGGATACAAGTTGGAAAATGAGTCTTCTCACCTACCCTTAAAGATAACACATCCAAAAAAAAAAGTGCTTTACATACACGTATTTCAAGAAATAAATGTAATTACTGAGGTTGACTTGTGGGAGAATGGAATGGGATTGAAAAGCAGACCCCTGATCTTATTTGAATAAGTTCTATCAACTGCTCTGTATTGAGGAGGAGAAAGTGATGAGAAGGTAGGGAAAAATCAAAGCTACCGTTTATTCTTTTAGCCATTTTGTTGATTCAGGGGAATGTGAACTGCTAGGCTTGGTGATAAAGGTTATTATTTCTCTTGGTCTCAATTCCAGGCTGACCTGGCTCTGGTTTTCATGGGTGATTCAAAGCAGTCTCCACTCTGGGTTTGATACAGGGAGACTGGTGTGAGGGGAGGGGATGCAGGGAGAAAGAGCAGATTAATGCAGTCCTTAAACACATTCAGTATCACTAGTGTGCCAAAAGGCCACAGATAACTCATAGCTGCATGTAGTATAACACAGGTGGTGGTAGGAAATCATTTGCTTACTGAAGAAACATTTAAAAATCAACTATGTTCCAGGTGCCATTTTAGAAATGGGGGGTGGAAACCTGATCCCTGTTCTCAAAAAGGTTAATAGATTTGCTTGGTTATGTTTATACATAAGAATTCAACCGGCTGGAAGCGGTGGCTCACGCCTGTAATCCCAGCACTTTGGGAGGCCCAGGCGAGTGGATCACCTGAGGTCAGGAGTTCAAGACCAGCCTGGCCAACATAGTGAAACCCCGTCTCTACTAAAAATGCAAAAATTAGTTGGGCGTGATGGCAAGTGCCTGTAATCCCAGCTACTCGGGAGGCTGAGGCAGGAGAATCGCTTGAATCTGGGAGGCGGAGGTTGCAGTGAGCCGAGATCTCGCCACTGCACTCCAGCCTGGGTGACGAGCGAAACTACATCTCCAAAAAAAAAAAAAAAAAAAAAAAAAAAAGAATTCAACCAAATCAGTTTCGTAAAATGCCCTTTTATGCTTAAATACTCAGAGGGATCTGCCCCGCCCCTTCATGTTACCTGAGATTATATGACCCTGCCTAAAGGATTGGCACTGAAGAATACACTATGTTTAGGCACCCTCTCCCAGGTGAGTCAGATCTCTAAAACATGTTTTTATTTCATTACTGGATGGCATAATTTCAGTTAATGATAGCAACCATTTGTAAGGTTGTTGTCATGCCAGGCACTGTTCTAAGCATGTTACATGGATTACTTGATTATGCTTCCTAATAAACCTATGAGAGAAGTACTATTATATACCATTTTACAGATAAGGAAATTGAAGCCTAGAGTGATTAAGGAACTGGCTCAAGGTCACAGAATTGGCCAGATTTCAAACTGAGCATTTTGATTGAGAGGCCATGATCTTAATCTATAGGACTTCCAACGAATGTAAATTAGCAATTTACATCTTCACATAGAACAGTACCTGGTGCATATAAACCTTTCAGACATGTTTGCTGTATCAGTGTTTCCTGGGAGAGCAAGCAGATTTTCTGTCATCAAGAAGCTGGCCCTACCTAGATTTCTCTAGTATTGACTATTCCTAGACCCACTCCCCAGTAGTGCGTGTGTACCTGCATATCTGTGTGTGTGTGTGTTGAGAACAGTTTGATTATAGGTTAGTTTTAAAATTTTAAAGACTCACATGTTTTAGCCAGCTAGGAAGAAAGTTGCTATCACCAATTTTTGACAGCTACATTTGTCTTTGGTTGACTCAGAGGGGACGAATCCAAGTTGATATTACATAACTGACAAAAGATTTTTTAGAATTACTGAGAGTTTCATCATGCATGTGTGCCTTAATTTGATCAGCAAATACTACTGTTCCCCTAAAATGTATCAGGTACTAGGATAAAGAAGTGAGCAAAATGCAATCCTTTCCTTCATGGAGCTTGTGGATTAGTGAGAGGAAATGACGTGTTAAGTGTTGTTGCAGAGTGAAGTATAAGGATGCTATTGGGAAGGAAGGCAGTTAAGCAGCAGAGCACATAACCCAGTCTATGGTAGGGTAGGTGGGGCAGAGAAGGCTTTCTGGAAGAAAAAATTACATTGAGAATGAGTAAGAGTAACAAAGAGAAGAGGCATAGATGGAACAAGTAGAGGAAAGGGGATGTTTCACAATGAGATGAGGTGTGAGGAACTCAAAAGATCAATATGGCTGGATTTACCCTTACAGAGAACAAAGCCTATATAGTTCATCATCATATGAGATAGTAATGTAGATACCAGTAGCAATAGAGTAGAAATTGAAAAGGGAGGAAGGAGGAACGCTTCTAGATCCCTGAGGAGTAATGACACAGTGATTAGCTACGATTCTGTGGAAGAGCAAGATGGCAGGATGGGGCCCTCAAAAATAAACTTTTTCAGTGTTTCTGGAGTAATAGTCCATCATCATCATCCAGATGAGCTACACAGCCAGTAACAGCACCACGTCACCCATTCATCACTTGACAACCTCAGCTGCATACATATATGAGGAAGAAAATAACAAGATAAAGATGATCCTTAAGACTATTTTGACTGCTTGAATGTGGAACTATTGTCAATACAGCTGGAGAAACGGCTGGAGAGTGGCACTGTTTCAACTTGCACTATTCTAGGAAAGACTCAAGAGTCCCAAGGGAGTCTTGCGTTAAGTCCCAAGTCTATTCACTAAAATTCCATAGGTCAATCAGAGCCCAGTGGAGCCATCCTTTGGTAAACATACAAGACTCTTGGCAGACGCTAAGTTTCCCTTACCCTCTGAAAGGTGCTGCATATTATCCAAAGGGTCACCAGCTACATCTTCACATCTTTATGATCCAGCCCAGGTATCTCTGCATCACTACTGCAGCAGAGTTAAGGTGGGAGAGAGTAGCAAGAGCAGCCATCAGGATTCCTATTCCAGCCTCAGTCTTTCTCTCCCTGTCCCCCTCTCACAGATGCACACCTGCACATCTAGCCCCCACACCCACTCTACTCAACAGAGGTTTAGTTTACAGCCTTTGAAATGGTAATCTTTCAAAAATGGGTTTTCAAATTAGTGGAATTTTCCCACTTCTCTTAGGGGGAAGCCACCAATGAAAAATCCTCCCCATCATCACAGATTGAAATTTTATATTCTCTTCTAATCAAAGTAGCTTTATAATCAGTGGCTTGGTCCCCTTCTTTCTGTTTGAGTCTAACAGAAAATTGGTAACTTCAGTGGTTTTCTGGGTCAGTGATGGAAACTGATTATTGTAATAACTTCAGTTGGGAATGATGACAGCTCAGGGAAACTCCTGCCTATCTGACTAAGTCCAGAATCTGAATTTAAGATTAGAAAACAGTTTCAGGCCAGGCGTGGTGGCTCACATCTGTAATCCCATCATTTTGGGAGGCTGAGGCAGGTGGATCACCTGAGGTGAGGAGTTCAAGACCAGCCTAGCCAACACAGTGAAACCTCATCTCTATTAAAAACAGAAAAATCAGCCGGGTATGGTGGCATGTACCTATAATCCCACCTACTCAGGAAGCTGAGGCAGGAGAATTGCTTGAACCTGGGAGGCAGAGGTTGCAATGAGCTGAGACTGCACCACTGTACTCCAGCCTGGGTGACAGCCTGGGTGACAGAGCACAACTCCATCTCAAAAAAAAAAAAAAAAAAAAAAAAAATTTTTAAATAGTTTCAGCTTTACACTGAGCAAGAGGGGAAAATGTTGTACCTTTCTCTTGGGTCTAAAGTAATGCATTAAAAACTTTGGAAATTTCAAGTTTGAAACATAGAAAAGTATGCAAATTCTTCAGCAGCCTTGCTTGAGGGCTTGTGTTAACACTTAAAATTCTGATATGGATGAACTTGTCAATCTAAAAGAATCAATGTAAGAATCTAGATTAGAATATTTTAAAAATAAAACCACTGACATTATAAATAATAAACTCAAAGGGATTACATTTGGGGATAAATATTTTAAAATGATAGGAACTGAAAATAACTAAAAATATACAGGCAAAGAAAGAATAAAAATGGTACATTACCAAAAAAAAAAAAAACAAATACAGGGCAGTATGGAGAAACTGAAGAACAAAAAGCACATAAGACATACAGAAAACAGCTAAATGGCAGAAGTCCTTCCTTATCAGTAATTATTTTAAATGTAAATGTTGTAAAGTCTCCAATTAATGGGCAGAGATGGGCAGGATGGATTTAAAAAATGATCCGTCAATATGCTATCTACGAGAGACTCACTTTAAAAACACAGACACTGTATTTTTACTTTGAAGAGGCTGAAAATAAAAAAAATGGAAAAAATATTCCATACAAATAGTAACCAAAAGATATGGGGTGGCCATATTTTTGTCAGATAAAATAGACTAAAGTATCAAAAAAAAGTTACAGGAGACAAAGGACATTATATATTGCTAAAAGGTTCAATCCATCAAGAAGATAGGTAACAATTATAAACACATATGCACCCCATAACAGGGCCCCCAAATATATGAAGCATGCACTCACAGAACTGAAAGGAGAAATATGACAATCCTGCAATAACAGTTGGAGATGTCAATGCTCCCACTTCAATAATGTACAAAAGAGTCAGATCAGTAAAGAAAGAGAGGAACTGAACACTATGAACCAATTAGACCCAACAGACACATACCAAACACTCTACCCAACAACATTTTTCATAGAATGAGACATACTTTCTCAAGCATACACGAAGCATCCTCCAGAACAGACCATATGTTAGGCCACAAAACAACTCTTAATACATTTTTAAAAACTGAAATCATACAAACTGTCTTCTCTAACCACAATGGAATGAAACTAGAAATCAATAACAGAAATAAAAAGGATTATAAGAGACTACTATGAAAAAGTTTATGTCAGCAAACTGGTTATAACAGATTAAATGGACAAATTCCTAGAAACACACAAACTACCAAAACTGACAAGAAATTTAAAACCTGAATAAAATTATATATAACAAGGAGATTGTATCATTAATCAAAACCTCTGAACAAAGAAAAGCCAGGACCAGGTTACCTCACTGCTGAATTCTACCAAACATTTAAGGAAGAATTAACGCCAATCCTCAAACTATTCCAAAAAACTGAAGAGGAGAGAACACTTCCTAACTCATTCTATTAAGCCAGCATTACCCTGATACCAAATCCAGACAAAAACACTGTAAGAAAAGTAACTACAGGCCAAATACCTTATGAATATAGGCAAAAATACTCAAAAAATATTAGCAAACTAAATGCAGCAGCCTATTAGAATTACATACCATAACCAAGTGGGATTTATCCAAGGAATGCAAGAGTGGTTTAACATATGAAAATCAATGTAATATACATCAATAGAATATAGAAAACAATATGATCATCTTAACTGATAGAGAAAAAGCATTTGAAGAAAACCCAATATTCTCAAGATAAAAATACTCAATAAACTAGGAATAGAAGGGAACTTCTTTAACACGTTAAAGACCATACATAGAAAGACACAGCTAATAGCATACTCAATGGTGAAAGACTGAAAGCTTTGCCCCTAAGATCAAAACAAGACAAGGACATGTTCCTTCATCACTTCAACATAGTACTGGAAGTCCTAGACAGAGCAATTAGGCAACAGAAAGAAATAAACAGCATCCAAATTATAAAGGAGGAAGCAAAACTATCATTCCTTGCGGGTAACAAGATCTTATGTGTAGAAAACCCTAAAGACTCCACAGAAAGCCTGTTAGTGCTAATAATCAAATTTAGCAAAGCTGCAGAATACAAAAGGAACACACAAAAATTACTTGTATTTCCATACACTAGCAATGAAAAAATCCAAAAAAATTAAGAAAACAACTCCATCTACAATAACATCAATAAGAATAAGATGCTTAGGAATAAATTTAAGAAGGCAAAAGACTTGTATACTGAAAACTACAAAATGTTGCTAAAATTATAGATGACCTAACTAAATAGAAAGACATCTTGTGTTCATGGGCTGGAAGATTTAATATTATTAAATTACCCAAAGTGATCTATAGATTCTAATTTAATGCAATCCCTATCATAATCCCAATGGTGTTTTGTTGTTGTTGCAGAAATAGAAAATCCCATCTTAAAATTCATATGGAATTTCAAGAGACTCTGAATAGCTACAACAATCTTCACAAAGAGAACAAAGTTGGAAGACTGACATTTTCTGATTTAAACCGTTCTAAAGACAGTAATCAAAACGTTCTGCTACAAACCCTTATGGACACACATACAGACTAATGGAACAGACCTGACAGCCCAGAAATAAACCTCACACCTATGGTTAACTGATTTCTGAGAAGGGCACCAAGACCATTTAATGGGGAAAGGACAGTCTTTCCAACAAATGGTGCTGGAAAAAAAATTGATATTCACATGCAAAATAAAGTCGGACCCTTACTTTATATCACATATAAAAATTTAAATGGATCAAGGCTCTAAATCTGACAGCTAAAAATATAATAAACTCTTAAAGGAAAATATAAGAGCAAATATTTATGACCTTTGAAACGTGACAATACTTTCTTAAATCACCAAAAGCACAGGCAACAAACAAGAGATAAAATGGATGTTGTTAAAAACTTTTGGCTGAGCGTGGTGGCTCACACCTGTAATCCCAGCACTTTGGGAGGCTGAAATGGGCGGATCACGAGGTCAGGAGTTCGAGACCAGCCTGGCCAACATGGTGAAACCCCATCTCTACTAAAAATGTAAAAATTATCCGGGCATGCTGGCACATGCCTATAATCCCAGCTACTTGGGAGGCTGAATCAGGAGAATCACTTGAACCTGGGAGGCAGAGGTAGCAGTGAGCCGAGATTGCAACACTCCACTCCAGTGTGGGCAACAGAGCAAGGCTCTGTCTCAAAAAAAATAAAAAATAAAAATAAAATAAAACTTTTGTGCAACAAAAGGACACCAAAGAATGTGAAAGAGAACCCAAAGAACAGGAGAATATAATTACAAATCAAATACCTCATAAAGGTGTAACAGGCAAAATACATAAAGAACTCTTACTGACAAAAAGACAAGCAACCCTATTTTTAAAATGGACAAAGTACTTGAATAAACCTTTGGATAAAGGTTTATCCAAAGCAAATAAACAAATGGCCAAAAAAGTATGAAAAGATGTTCCACATCACTAAGCACTAGGTAAATGCAAATAAAAACTACAATGAAATACCACTTCAACCTATTACAATGAATGTAATAAAAAAGAGGAAAAAAAGAATTAGCAAGGATGAGGAGAAACTGGAACTCTGATGCATTGCTACTGCAAATATCAAATAGTACAGCCACTGTGGAAAACATTTTGGCAGTTCCTCAAACAGTCAAACACAGAATTATCATATGACCCAGCAATTCCACTCCTAGGTGTATATATTCCCCAAATAATTAAAAACAAGGACTCAAACATATGCTTATACCCCAATGTTCACACAGCATTATTCACAAAAGCCAAAAGATGGGTTATCCTAGTGTCCATCAACAGATAAATCGATAAACAAAATGTGTATAATAATAATAGAATATCATTCAGTCATGATAAGAAATGAAGCTCTGATACATGCTAAACATGGATGAACTGTGAACATTATGCTGAATGAAATAAGCCAGACACAAAAGGACAAATATGGTATGACTCCACTTATTTGAAATACCTAGAATGGGCAAATTCACAGAGACAAAGTAGATTAGCGGTTACCAGGGGCTGCGGGGAAGGGTAAAATCAGAATTTCTGTTCAGAGTGATGAAAAATTTTAGAAGTAGATAGTGGTAACTGTTATACAACTTTGTGGCTATAATTATGCCACTGAACTGTACACATACAAATAATTACAATGCCGAATTTTATGATATATATATATATCACCACAATTTTTAAAAGATAAAAACAACCTACATAAATTGTCCCAAGTCCAAAAGACAGATTATAACATGTTAACAAACAGCCTTTCAAATGAAAGCTGATAAAGCCTCAGAATGTAGCCACTCTATACACCTAGAATGACACATCCAATGTGTGTTCACAGTACCACTTGGAAAGAAAACATAAAAGGCATCTTCTCTTACCTTTAAGAACCTTATCAGTTTAAGAGGAATCACAGGTATTCAAAGTTCCAAGTTTCGGAGTTTCAATTCCCTTCACTGCAATGTTTTCAGGATCTGAATGGTGCTCGAGTATCAAAAATAAAACAAAAAAAACAAACACTCGTTTGCTTGCCAAATTCCTTAATAAAATGAAGAAATATCCCTAGGAATTCCTAGGAAGAAACAATTTATGTAACAAATGGATATATATTTTCACCCTTTATACACAAGAATTAAGCCTATGAAAAAACTGTATGTCAAATTTGCAACAAATCAAATATACATTCTATGAAATGACAAATTTGATACTTTATAATTGAGAGTGCTATAAAAAAAAACCTAGCAGACATTACTAAGCAAATGATTGGCACAAACAAAAAACAATAATACCTCTAGCACAGTGAGACTTGATTATCTTAAGAATGACCCATAAAAGAAAAGGGCCCCACTCAGCACAGCCTTCAACCCCAAGAAAGAACTGTGACTCAATTTAACAACATGGAGATTTTGTTATTATAAATTTCAAAACAAAATGAAGGAATTTCCACATATTTATAACCTTCAAAGTACAATATTAATACATGTCTGTCAGTTAGAAAGAACAGCAGTTTGTTAGGCTACAAGGTTTAACATAAAACCAATTTACAAATGTGAAAAGCAGTAGTGGTCCAATATTCACCATTACACATGAATCTGTTTCTTCCAGAAATTTTTTTTTTAAAAATTAAAATTTCAGTATCATGAAATATTAAAATAACACCCCAAACATGCCACAATCACTATTCACAAATAAAGTTAAAATGAAATATACAAAAATCCACTTAATACTGTTAAATAACAACAATAAACTACAAGATTTCCTGAAGAGAAATGGTAGGACCCCTGAATGTTTTACAGTGAATTTCAGGAAAAGAAATTAAGTTATGACTATTTTCATGATATATAAGGCAAAAATTTACATGACCATTTCAAAATATACCAATTAAGATTTATAGTTTGTAAGATGCACTAAACAAATAGTCCTTAAAAGTGAACACAAATGCTTAAAATACTGTTACCAACACCAAAGTGTGTTTATGATGTTCAAAGAGATGCATAATTAAACTAATATTTAGTATCTCTGGTAAACAGATAATACCCACAATAATTTCAAGCAATCCTGTAAGTTCTCATTTCTCTTGTTTGTAATTTATCATGGCTCATTTCAAACACATATTACAGCTTTCAGCTGATTCCAAGTGAATGTTATTGAAACACATAGCCCCCGAATGAAAGAAACTGTTCCCCAATGAAGTATCATCCTTTCTAATAAAATAAATGTATTTAAAACAAACGAAGCAAGACCTTTCGTGTTTGAACGGACTTCCACGGTTAAGTTTTAACTAAATTTAAAACACAATGTAAAACAGGTTAAGTGTATTAGTATACAAATATCCAGTAATATGCAGTAGACGTTTCTAAAGTGAGGAACAGGTAAAAAATAAATAATTTTGGAGCTTTAATTTGTTGGTGTCTAATGTGAGATCCTCAAAATGTCAGGGATTCACTTGCTTGAATCAACTTCTGCATCACATGCTTATCTAAACATAATGTGCTTGTCAATCTCTTAGCTACTCTATTTGCCAATGTTCATTAAGAAATTATATAGTATAAACTTAAAGTGTTCAAGATGGCTCACTTATTTTACTATTAAGCAAAGCTAAATTTACATTCCAGGAAACACTGCAGTTTAATTTTAAAAACAAAAAATGCAGCAGTAAAACAATTCGTGAGGAGAAACAGATGCATTCACATATAATAAAGCCACTGCAACTTCTTCAGGCATTCAATTGTTGTGTTAAATAAACAGACAGTAGTTATTTAGCAGCAATGATTCCGCAATAAATAATGCACTGTGTTTCTCAGTCCTGCACAAAAATTGCAGCTACAGTTACATCAATAGCTGTAACCTACTGGCTCTAATGGCAGAGAAGACCTTAAAACCGACTGTACAAAAAATTGTCACACTGTGACAACAAATATAAAAACAATCTGTAGGTCTGAAATAAAAAGACTCCACTGTGAAGAGGACAGTGTAGACAAACGGAGATTCCAAGTCCACCAAAAGAAATAATTGCCTTCAGTTCTGAGTCCTTGATTGGTAAGAAAGGCTGGGGGCTGGGCTTGAAACCATGTTATCAGACTTAAAAGAGCATGCTCTGTCTTCTGTTCTTCCCATGTCCTAAAATATAAAGTCATTTTATGAGGCAGTTCAAGGTTCAGTTTTATCCCACATACAGTTATTTGGTGACTAGGAAGCTAATGTTCCCACCAGCAAAAGCTAATATTCCATGGTAAGAGTGATCAGCACTGTCTTAAATGACCCTTCTGTTGATGGGGTCAGTCTACAGCTTCTATGCTTCGAAGTGATGAACCTGATGACTAGGGAAGCACAAGATGTGTCTTCTGCCTCAGGTACCAGGGATGGCGTGTGCAGTAATCAAGCCAAGTCACTTGTAAAAGGTCTTTGTGCCATCTGCAGCTTTCAGGATCCCTGACTTGACTGAGTCAGATTTTTCTCTGAAGATTTACTGAGCTGCCCACATCATACAGAAAAGTGAGTACGTGCAATGCTAAACATAAACAGTTGTGGAATGCACTGTACATTGGTTTTTACATCAATAATTTTACCGATCAATTTATAAACCAAAAGCTTGGTTCCGCGCAAAAATTCACGATCGACATGTGAAATGGTTTATGACAAACACACCTGTCTCTGGATAAGAAGAATTTCGAAAACCCGGGTCCTTTTGCAACTGAATCTCTTTCAAACTGAATATTGACACACCTAAAATGCATAGACAAAAATTATTAGGTGAAGGTCTAACATTAAAACAAACATAACCCAACTATCAACAAATGTTTACAAAGCATATACTGATTCAATATGAAACCCTTTTACAAGGTGATAGCCCTGCTGAAATTTTTCCTTTTTGTCCCAATGTGTTGAGGAGAAAACTAAATGAATGAAGCAATCCACCTTTAGAACCTTTCTTCTCCCAACTCTGTGTCAGAGCAGGCTGTGAGCAAGTGTTTCTCTGAGGAGAATATACACTGTCTGTTCCAGGACTTTCTGGGGTTGGGAGACCCAGTCAAAATATATTATTATACTAGGTGTTAATTCTCTCTGTCCTTTCTCTCTGTCTCCTTACAATGACATGAAGGTATCAGGCCCTCAAGCTATCTTCGGAATTTTAGCAAAAAACAAGGAAAAGGTTTGTATAACCATAACTGCCTACCTCAGAGTAAAACTTGGTATTAATAATGAAACACAAATATCTTTTTCTTTTTGAGACGCAGTCTCACTCTCTCACCCAGGCTAGAGTGCAGTGGCATGATCTCGGCTCACTGCAACCTCTGTCTCCTAGGTTCTAGCAGTTCTCCTGCCTCAGTCTCCTAAGTAGCTGGGATTACAGGCATGCGCCACCACGCCCGGCTAATTTTTGTATTTTTAGTAGAGACAGGGTTTCCCCATGTTGGTCAGCCTGGTCTCGAACTCCTGACCTTGTGATCTGCCCACCTCGGCCTCCCAAAGTGCTGGGATTACAGGCATGAGTCACTGCGCCCAGTGAAATACAAATATCTTTAAAAGAAAACTTGTAATTTATCTCTTTCATTTCCAATCTCTGTCAGAGAGGTATTCTTTCATTTAAATATATCCAGTAAAGTTGAAAAGTATTAAGGATTTTTTTATTCCAATTAGCTTTGTCACTGACTGCTACACAAGCTTTGATGAATCAATATTGTCTAATAAATGAGAATAGGAAATTAATGAAAGCTTTTGGCATCTTAGTTCCCAAACATTCTTCTAATTCCCTACTCACCTTACTCTATTTTAAAGTAAAATACTGTGGTAATCTAAAAATAGAATGTTACAAGTAAAATCAACGTTACTCAGGCATGGGAAATCTGCTATTACAGTGACTTTGACAATATGCTCACTGCTGTCATGGGGATAGTAAAGTCAGAGTGACCACAATAAAGGAAAATCATCTTTGTATCTTGTGTATTTTCACAAGAAAACAATTTATGTTTTGGTTATGCTTCATTAGTTTTTGTTTGAAATTCACTTTTAACAACGCTAAATCGAAGCTAGATTGGGCCTAGGGACAATGCCTGTCATCAGATGGCATGTTTCAACTAAAGTCCAATAAGATTAATGATCCTTGCCTAAGTACTATTGGTTTCCTACAGAGGAGTGACAATGTGCTCAGTGTTACAAGAAATAACTAAATCATAGGGAAATAAGACACACACCTCCCTTCAAGAAATTCTAATCTAACTATAGAAAAGACTAGAATCTTAGGCTTAAAAATCAATAGCCATCTCCCCAATCACCCCAGTCCCTAACCTTGGACAAATAAAAATAAAGCGGGGAAAACACTTCAGGATTTCTCTTACTTTCTGGTAAAGCATGTATTCTTGGTCCCAGACTTCGAAAGTACACATGTTTCATGGCCTCTTCAGCTGAAACCCTTTTCTTAGATTCATACTGTGAAAAAGCAAAGAACTGCTTCATTAGCTTTTTCTCTAATTACTGCAAAAAGTAGGAGATGGGCAAATTAGCATTTAGAGCTACTTTTAAAAAATCTTGATTATTTAATATGATGACTATTTTTCAACCAACAATTTGGAATACTCCAGTTATACTCTAATTTGAGTCACTGTTGAGATTGTGTAATAACATCTCAGTTCCACAGTTCTAAGATAAGGCTGGATCTTAAACAAGAATTTACATTGCTTGTATTTTCTGAAGCAAAGAAAAATTAAAATATTTGACCTGTGTAGTTACTTCTCTTCATGAACACCAAAGGACTGGTGGACATATACCCAGTAATTTTATGGCAGCCATTCTTAATTACCTATCCAATACTCATTTCCCTTTTTTCTTTGATGATACAACCTAGGTTTGTTCAAGGTGTCCATCAACTCTGATAGATGAATCATGAATCATAACTGTTCTAAATTTAGGCTAATTATGACAATCCTGCTCCCCAATTCCCAGTCTTTCTTACAATTAATGTTCTGGCCAATAAGACTTGGAAAGAAACCTCATAGGGGTTTCTGTAAAGCTTTTGCTTCCAAGTTTCAAGAGGACTAATGTGGCTGGTACTACCCTTATCGTCCCCCCTAATTCCTGCTTTGGAGGGAAATATGAATGGCATTTGGAGGCAGAGCATCCTCCAAAGGCTGCAGGTATAAGGAAAAGAGAACATAAGAGAGCATTAATTGCAGAGAATGAGGCCTTGACACAGCTGATCAATGCCAGTAACCAACTACCTCAGACTGTTGTAGGTGACAAGAGACCCAGACACATTAGGAGAAACCATGGTTTTTTTTTTTGTTTTGTTTTTCGTTTTTACTTAAACATGTGCCTTAAGCATAGATAATTTTATTTGTCATTAACAATACTGAAGAAGCTCTACTGACCCCATTCTACACATGAAGAAGCTGAGGCTTAACAACTTATTTAACAATTACTGTAAGATCTGACTTACCTGAAGAAATTTTGTTATCAACTCAATTCCTTCAGAGTCTAACCTAGAAACAACAAAGAACAAGTGAAAATTTATCCTCTCTTAGCTGATAAAACTTTTCAGATAAAACTATTTTCTAAGTGTTTTAATCTGCTAAATTTAAATGCCCTAAAATAGTCACTCTTGTTGCCTTCAAATAGACTCAGATCTGTTTTAGTCTTAAAAGACTGGCCTTGCTATTTGTTTAAGGATAAGCCATAAATAACTTGGCTTCAATCTGAATTTTCAATATCCAAGAACAAATTAAAGAATTTAAAAAATCACCATGCTGTCTCAAAACAAAGTAACTTTAGTATTAAGAAAGCTTAAATATTGTATCACTTTTTGCAGTCTTTCACTAAACTCAAATATATAAGAGCATCATTTTCCTATTACATAGATGAAAACACAGAGACAAGTGACGCCAAAATGTATCACTGTTGTTCAAGACAAACACAGAAATGAGCTATTCAACAAATTTTTACAGTTGTCTGCTTAGCACGGGGTATTAGAAGGTATTGAGTTCAATTTAAATATGCTACAATAACTTCATAAAACTTCATCAATAACGGATATAAAACTAATGATATAATAAAGATGAAATTAGTATAACTAGGGGTAGTAGGGTTAGGGATTATGTTTGTTTTTTTTTTTTTAAAGATAGAGTTTCACTCTTGTTGCCTAGGCTGGAGTGCAAAGGCGTGATCCTGGCTCACTGCAACCTCTCTACCTCCTGGGTTCAAACGATTCTCCTGCCTCAGCCTCCCGAGTAGCTAGGATTACAGGCATGCACCACCACGCCTGGCTAATTTTTTATATTTTTAGTAGAGACAGGGTTTTTCCATGTTGGTCAGGCTGGTCTCAAACTCCCAACCTCAGGTGATCCGCCTGCCTTGGCCCCGCTAAAGTGCTGGGATTACAGGCATGAGCCACTGTGCCCAGCCTGGGATTATCTTAATGGAATAATCTCTTGACCAGAAGTAACAGGTTCTATCTTACACTGCCTTTCACTGGTAGAAGTACAATTATGAATAAAGTAACATTTTCTTCCAAGTGCTCTCAAGTGGGTCCTGTGGATGCTGCAGTCTAGACATTCTATGTAGTTTGCCATTCTAGCACATATCCAGAGTTCCCTGGGCACAAACTAGGCACTACAGTTATGGAGACTCTGCTTCAAAGAAAAGCTTCAACCTTCTACACTAAACATTACCAAAAAATAATTAAAGGACAAAAATAGAATTTATGCTACTTGGGAGAGACATGCAAAAAAAGCCCAGCACGTATTATTATTCTTCCTAAGAGAATCTAGTTAGAATGGTATTAGTTGCTATAGTAACAATAAGAGTACCAACTCACATAAATACTTTAAAAATATTTTTGGTGTCATAACTATTTTGCTCTTCCTTCCCTAGCTTGAAAATAAAAGGAAGCAGAACAAGTGTGTTATGTTGTGAGCAATGTGAATGGCTCTGGGTTAAAATAAATGATGTCCTTATTTGGTATCTTGGTGACTTTCAAAATTTGGGGGGGATGGGGGGCAGGGAGATGGAAAATGCAGTCAAAGGGGTTATTCTATGTTATCTCCTGAAAATGTAATACATTCTACAAGTAAAAATGTTCTGACTCAAATTTTATTGGGAGCCTTGGATTGATCTTGGGGTAGGTCTAAGAAGAAACTTAAATGAATGGCTGACGTTTAGATGTTATATTTTGCTAAGGAATCGGACAGAGTTTATATTCTTCAAATATGAATTACATCATTAACACTGGTCAAAATACTGATAGGTTACCTTGTGTTATAGAGTCAAAATTTTACTTACATAACCCTTTCTTAGGTTTTTGTTAAGTAAATACAGAATAATTCTGTAGAAAGCAAAACAGGAATTTCATCATAATCTTTGTGGTATGGAATAAGGCATTAATCAATGTCTTCTTTCTGGGAAAAGTAACTATCTACATAAACTGTAGAATTCTAATACATGTACAGTTCAAAATTAAATAAGATCCTAAAATATATAAGGATTATGTGTATTATGTATTTTTTCCTGAATCCTTACTGTGACTAATCCTTCAAAAGATTGAAAAGAATCATGTGTTTTCCCCTTTCACATAAGAAAAAAAAAATACCTGGGTGCATGGTTAATTAGAGGCTGTGGTTTATATTTTGGAAAGCTGTAGTTCTTGAACTCTTCATTTGAAGAAATACCTGGCCAAGTTTCCTGAGATGGAGTTCCTGAATTAAAAAAAAAATTTAATTATATTTATAAATATATATAAAATTTATATATAAAAATTATATACGCATATATATAACAAAGTGTCTTAGAGAACAATTTACATTTACCAGATGACTTAACTATTTCAACTGCAATTGAAATGACAGAAATAAATGTACATGGACTTTTTGTTTGGACTTTGCAATGATACTGTAAAAAGGATGCCTGGCCCTTTTTCTATCCAGTTGATACCACAAAAGTTAGCAATATTCCTTAATAATATGCTGACATCCAATTTTCCATACTAATTATATCTGTTTTTCCATAAAATCTTTGTCGCAAAGATAAAACTTAGCAGATGAAGTTACCTAGAACAATCTATCTTCATAGTGTCCATTCTAACTTTTCTAAGTAACAGCTGTTTATGTTAGTCTCAGTATCAAATTTTAAAATATGTATTTTAGAGATACAGTCCTATCAAGCTAGTCAATTGTGGGTGCAAAATCACTGGGAAAAGATTTCTTCTGTTACCTAGCAGTCGGAAAATTAAGTGCAGTTCATCTTCCACAGTTGATCCTGGAAATAAAGGTCTTCCAGAAGCCATTTCAAAGAAAATGCAACCAACACCCCTTTAAAATAGATCATGAAAATAATTTAGCAATTCATTTACATATTATGAAGCACAAGAATCTTTTCCTTAAGATTGCCTCTCTGCAGAATTTTGCACTAGCCTGTTGGAAAACCTCCTGAAGAGATATTTTAGGTCTAACTAATTTGTTCACTTTTACCCTATTTGTCTCAATTTCTAAATTGCTATATCCATTTTTCCCACTTAAAATATCCAACTCTCCTTTGCATAATCCTTGAAGAATAACAAAGCCAACAGTGACTGAAGATTTACTATGTGTTAGAAATGTTTTTTAAGTGCACCAATTATCTCACTGAATCCTTGTATTAGCAATAGTGTAGACCATGGATTGAACAGCAAAGACAGGAGTGGGGAAAAACAACTGAAGAGATATTATGGTAATCTAGGAGATGACAGTGACCTAAGCTAGGCAGGAGAAATGGAGAGAAACAAATGATTCAAGACGTTTTGATGCAGGAAGCAGAGGTAGAACATGTTGGTACAAGGTGGTGTGTGTAAGAGAAGGAAAAGAAAAGGATGGTGGTTCAGAGATAAAATGGTGGTTCCTAGAATAGTCATCTAGGAGCTGTATGTACACACATAGTTTAAGACATAATCCTTCCATTAAAGGGCTCGTAATCTAGCAACTATATATAAAAGTTAATTTTACATATTAAGTGTTATATAGAAAGTAAAATGATATAGTTGCTATGGAAAACAGTATGGTGGTTTCTCAAAAAATTAAAAATAGAATTACTATATGATCCAGCAATTAAACTCCTAGGTATATATCTAAAAGAACTGAAATCAGGCCAATGCAGGAGGATTGCTTGAGCCCAGGATTCTAAGACCAGCCTGGACAACATGGTGAGACAACGTCTCTTAAAAAGAAAAAGAGAAGGAGAGAGAGATAATTGAAAGCAGGGTCCTGAAAAGGTATTTGTATACCCATGTGCACAACAGCATTATTTACAATAGTCAAAAGGTGGAAGCAACCCAAATGTCCATCAATGGATAAATGGGTAACAGAATGTGGAATATATATTTAATGGAGTATTTTTAGCCTTAAAAAGGAAGGAAATTCTGGCATACACTACAATGTGAATGAACCTTAAAGACATTATGCCAAATGAAATAAGCCAGTCACGAAAGGACACACACTGCATGATTCTACTCGTAAGTGGTACTTGGAACAGTCAAATTCACGGAGACAGAAAGTAATATAGAACAGTGGTTACCAGAAACTGGAGGTAGGGGAGGGGAATAGGAAGAAATTGTTAAATGGGTACAGAGTTTTGGTTTTGCAAGATGAAAAAGATTCTGGAGGTAAATAGATAGTGGTGATAGTTGCATAACAATATAAATGTACTCAATGTCTCACAACTGTACACTTAGGTTAAAATGATAAATTTTATGAGTATTTTACAATATTAAAAATTAATTTAAAAAAGTTGTATGAGACATTTTATATAACTGTTCAAGATAGCAACAGAAATAGGTATAGGACTTATTACCACATGAAGAACATAGAAAATAAATGCAACCACAGTTCAGAGGAAGGAACTGCCAACAGAGGCTAGAGTATATTCAGGAAAGGATTTATGAAAAGCTGTGTTTTGAACGTTACTAGGAATGAGCCCAAGTTAGAGCACCGGAATGGGCATTCCAGATGGGTGGACTGGTATGAACACCAAGAGCAAAGCTAGGAAAGTCCACATTATTCCTGAGATATAGTGAGTAGGCCATTTTGTTAAAAGGGAACATATGTGTTGAGAAACAGTCTGAAATAAGTTGGAAAAGGTAGTTTAGAGACATCTTATGGAAATCCTTAAGTATCAGACTGAGGAATTAATTGTACCTTATTCTATAGGTAATGAAGGGGGTGGCAGTAACGGTGTTTGAGTAGAAGAGTGTCAAGATCGAAGTGGTGTGTGAGAAAGATGACTACAGTATTTTAATTATTACTTTTAGTTCAAGTTAAAGCAGAAAGATTTTGGTGAATATTAAATGATGATAAAATGATAATTTTGTTTTAAATTACTATGTATCAGATACTCTTGAATGTCTCATAAAGCACTCTTCTGAGTGTTCATTTAATCTTAACATCATGTACAACACTTCAAAGTAGTTATTGTTACTATTCCCATTTCCTTAAATGAGGAAACTGAGGCAAAGGCCAGTAATTTGAATAAAGTTACCACATAGTTCTAAATGGCAGAATTGGTATTTAAACCTAGGTAATCTAATTCCCATGCCAGAACTCATTAATCACTGTTATATTATGGCTCTTTAAAATAATACCTCCTTAAAAGTATATACTTATCAATACATCCTGCATTAACAGTTACATTCTTTCAAAATAATAAATGTCAGTGATATCTGTATGTATTTACCACATGTCAATCTGTGTTGAGTACTCCGAGGAACCAAGAAGCACATCAGGTGGCCGGTACCATAGTGTGACAACTTCATTTGAGTAGGTCTTTGTGGGAACTGACTTGGCTCGGGCTAGTCCTTCATAGAGAAAATAAAACAAAGGGTTATGAAAAAGCTTTAATGGATCTCTCAGACCCTGTTCTCACCATGACTCCATTCAAAGGGATGCCTGAGATGGTTAACTCGTAGCTTCTTGAGGCTTCACCACTGTTAACTTTATGAATTTGTTGAGTGCATGTGGCCCTAAGTCGGCAAATCCTTACATAGTTGAACTAAACAAGAATTCCACAACCAGAGACTATGCTTACTTTTATGTTTGAATACACCTGGTGAAGTATTCTGGGTGAATCTAAACTTAAGATGTTTTCCTTCTGTCCATGAATCATGATGCCAAAATTATTTCTCAGCTGCAATTAAATTAATCCAAAATAGGCCAATGACATTGAGATAACACAATTTTACTTCTAACAGCTATGAGCTTTTGTCACCTTTTAACCTGATTACAACTTTCATTTGCTATACCATTTTTTATCAAAAACTGTAAAGTTATTGGTCCATAATCTCATTGAGATTTACTGACAATTTCTTTGCAGAAATTGACTTAGGGACAATTTCCTTGGAATAAAATTACAATGCTGTTCTGTACTCCCTTTTTAGGTTTTAAGTTACATGGATGATTTTGGAGTAAGACAGACTTCGTTGTCCTTGGATATTATTAATTGCTGTTTATGTCAGGGGTGTCCAATCTTTTAGCTTCCCTGGGCTACAATGGAAGAAGAACTGTCTTAAGCCACACATAAAATACACTAACACTAACAACAGCTGTGACCTTAAAAAAAAAAAAAAAAAAATCGCAAAAAAGTCTCATAATGTTTTAAGGAAGTTTACAAATTTGTGTTGGGCTGCATTCAAAGCCATCCTGGGCCATATATAGCCCATGGGCCATGGGTTGGACAAGCTTGGTGTAAGTGATATAAAACATTTGCCATTCCTTTGCTAATTTAATATGGAATCTATTGATAATCCAGAAATAAAGGCTAGAGTTTACAACTTTATCTCGAGTCACTAGTGTGAGAGTTACTACCTCGAAGCCTCTAAATTATGACCTGAAGAAGCAACTTTAAAAAATATCTGGAAAATTATAAATTTATTTTGCCAAAGCAAGGAAGAATTTATTTTTTAGGCTGAGATTGCTGTTGTATATAACTTTGTATATCTGATTAAAATATTAAAGAAAAATGTCACAAAATAAAAAATCAATACTTTATTTTACTGAATAAGGTTACAGAAACAATCTCAGAAATTTAATTAGGCAGGACTCATATACTATTTCAGTTCAGTATAATGGTGAAAGGTTATAACTGGAACAATGTTGACATTATTTCATTTAATTACAAATTTTACTCTAGCATCTCAACTTGGTGAAGTAAGTCCAACAAATTATTTTCATACCAATTTTGGTAATTAATTAACAAGATGGAGGTAGCTTTCTGACCTCTCTTCTTGATATTAGAAGTGGGTTATAGGAAGGCAAAGGACAGGGTTGCAAACGTGCTTATCCTGTAACATACCGTATCAACGCAAATTACCAGTTATAGTTTCCTCAGCATCCTACTCTCCCACTCCTGAGAGGATTCCGAACTATGGTGTTTGTCTACATGGACTTCTAGTTCACAATTAGAATTTCAATAATGATTGGAATGAAATGAAACAATCTCTCCTAAACCAAAGTAATTAAATGTGATATGGCATTATTATTCAAGCCATTTTCTATCATTAGTGAAAATATCTGTCTATATCACTACTTCCTAGACTTCTGATTTTCACTGATCATGGGAAAAGGGTAGAATTTTCAGAGGGACAGAGAACAACTTATAGTATAAATACTCAAAGTTATATGACCCTCCTTCACATGAAGTCATATTTACTATGCAACCAAAAAAAGAAAAAGGAAGAAATAGAGACAGAGTTGAATATACTACCTCATGGAATAATCAGAATTTCCTGTTGCCTTGTGGGTAAAATTTGCCTGGCTTGCTTTGTGAGGTTGGAAGCAAAATTTAAAGCACTCAGAGTATTCCCTGATAAAAGTAGTTGCTGTTTTTTTCTTCTTCTTTTTGAGACAGGGTCTTGCTCTGTCAACCAGGCTAGAATGAAGTGGCTTGATCATGACTCACGGAAGCCTCAACCTCCCGGGCACAACTGATCCTACCATCTCAGCCTCCCAAGTGGCTAGGACTAGAGGTGCACACCACCACACCTTGATAATTTTTAATTTTTTGTAGAGGCAGGTTTTTGCCATATTGCCCAGACTGGTCTTGAACTCCTGAGCTCAAGCAATCCGCCTGCGGGGCCTTCCAAAGTGCTAGGGTTACAAGTATCAGCAACCATACCCAGCCAAAGGCAAATTTTTTATAGTCCTTGACATTCCTTTTGCTTTTTTTCTTTTTTTATTTGAGATGAAGTCTCGCTCTGTCATGCAGTGGCATGATCCTGGCTCACTGCAACCTCTGCCTCCTGAGTTCAAGCAATTCTCCTGCCTCAACCTCCCAAATAGCTGGGATTACAGGTGTCCACCACAATGCCCAGCTAACTTTTCTATTTTGAGGAGAGACAGGGTTTCACCATGTTGGTCAGGCTGGTATTGAACTCCTGACCTCATGTGATCCACCCGCCTTGGCCTCCTGAAGTATTTCTCTTCACCGCCATTCATTTTGGGATTGGGAATAAAGAGCATTACATGCAGGTTAGCTAAGAAAGACAAGGAGAAGGAAAAAGGGTGAAAAGGAAATGGTGGCTGGGGGAAGGAGAGAGAAAGAAAAAAGAGAAAGAGAGAGTAACAATTATTATAAGGGAAATAACAACATAAACTATGCCCAAGAAGAGACTTTATGAAAGCATATGTAAATAGCTTATAATTTGTTGTTCAAACACAGGTAACCCACATATTTCCTTTTTAAGGAAGGAAATGCAAAAAGTAATTTACTCTTCAAATGGCAAAGTACTAAACGAGCAAAAGTATAGGAATTTCCAGAATAAACTCACCATTTAATAACAGTGAAGAGTAATACTTGAAACACTCGTATTTATCAAATTTAATGAAATACTCCAAACAAAACTACCATAATCAAAGCCAGGTGTGATGGCTCACACCTGTAATCCCAGCATTTTGGGAGGCCAAGGCAGGAGGATTGCTTGAGGCCAGGAGTTTGAGACCAGCCTGAACAACATGGTGAAACCCCATCTCTACTAAAAATACGAAAATTAGCTGGGCGTGGTGGGCACCCCTGTAATCGCAGCTATTTGGGAGGCTGAGGCACCAGAATTGCTTGAACCCAGAAGGCGAAGGTTGTAGTGAGCTGAGACTGCACCACTACACTCCAGCCAGGATGACAGAGCAAGACCCTGTCTCAAAACAAACAAAAAACTACCATAATCATTTATGAAAAAAATTATAAATTTAGTTATGGAAAACTGCATGGGTTTTTAAAAACTAAGTTCTCCAAGAGTATTCAAACTCTCAGAATGGGGGACACAAAAAATTCAAAGCTACTCTACAAAGTTCCTTCAACATGAAAGTTTACTTTCTAGAA
Organism: Nomascus leucogenys; assembly: GCF_006542625.1. Classification (NCBI taxonomy): domain Eukaryota; kingdom Metazoa; phylum Chordata; class Mammalia; order Primates; family Hylobatidae; genus Nomascus; species Nomascus leucogenys. The sequence goes on along the minus strand of NC_044390.1, from coordinate 9,192,703 downwards.
GCAAAAAGAGCATTTAATTTTACTTTCAATTCCCTTAAAACCAGATTGGCCTAAAAAAAATAGATAAATAGCTGCAATTAAATTACTGAGCATACAATAAATACAGAGTAATGGTGGCAGGTATATTAAGGGAACTCCTTTCAGTAGTTGCTTCTAAACTCATTGCTCTCAAGACCCATTTTATACTCTTGAAAATTATCAAAGACCTAATAAGAGCTTTTATTTTTGTGGATATATTTACTGATATTTGCCACATTAGAAATTAAAACTTAGCAAATTTTAAAATATTATTTTCTCTTTAAAAATACCACCCATTATATGTAGCATGAATGACATTTTTATGGAAGACTTTTTTTTATAAAAACAAAACTTAGTAAGAAGAATGGCCTTCTTTTACATTTTTGTAAATCTCTTTTAAGTCTTGTTTTTGGTGTAGAGATGGGGTCTTGCTATGTTGCCCAGGCTGGTCTTAAACTCCCGGCTTCAAGTGATCCTCTCACCTCAGCCTCATAAGTGCTGGGATTACATCCCGAGCCACCGTGTCTGGCCTAAAGTCTATTTTAATAGAAGACAACTGGATTCCACATCTGTTTTTGCATTCGATGTTTCGTGATATGGTGCTTTGATACATATCACAATATGTATCAAAATGGATCAAATATACATATCACAACATACATATATATATATGAAGGAAATCAAATCTCACACAGATATGAGGTTGAAAAGAGGAGGGCATTTTAATAGCCTTTTCTGATAAATGTGAATAGTCTTATTTGACACTACATCAGAACTAGAAAGTAAGTGGTCTCTTAAAAGCTATGTGGTAACAAAAACTATAACGATGAACCTCTCATGCTTTTGTTGCACTAAAATTCATTGACCTTGTACTTTAAATGGGTCTTTTATCCATGCATGATTCTGTAATACCATGCATTAGCCATTTGGAAAACAGTGGTTCCCTGAGTTATACATTCCAAATGTTTATACACTTTTTCAGCATATCGAAAATCGTGTTTGTTAACATCAACATTGGTCTCATCAGAGAAGTCTGTAAGTATTGAAAAGCCATCAAACTCAAAGCAGATCCAAATTTCCAAACTCTAATTTTTGCTTGAAAACTTCAATTTTTTTATTGGCAAGAAATAGTGACAGTTCTTTTCCTTGAAATGACAGGCTTCCTTCATTCATTGTCAGGAAAATGTCTGCCAAATACCTAAGTCTGAATAACAGTTTGTCTTTCAGTCATTTAAGTAAAAATGGTGTCCCTTCAAATAACAGGGCTAGTTCAATTTGCACTCAAATAATCACATGAGCACCTTTCCTTGAGAGGTAATCGCATTATTTGTGGGTGCAGCAAATGAGTTTTATGTACACTTCCCATTTTATCACATAAAATATTAAAAAGAAATGCAGTCAAGGATGGAAATTAAATATAATTAATAAATTTTATTGCTTCATCATGTAAGTGTAACTGACAGTTTTTCCTTTACGTAAGTGTAGTGGTAAAGAATACAATGATGGCCTGGGCATGGTGGCTCACACCTGTAATCCCAGCACTTTGGGAGGCCAAGGTGAGTGGACCACCTGAGGTCAGGAGTTCGAGTTCAGCCTGACCAACATGGCACTGGTCACGCTAAAAATACAAAATTAGCCAGGCATGGTGGTGCATGCCTATAATCCCAGCTACTTGGGAGGCTGAGGCAGGAGAGTCACTTGAACCCTTAGGAGGCAGAGGTTGCAGTGAGTCAAGATCACACCACTGCACTCCAGCCTGGGCTTTAAGAGCAAAATGCTGTCTCAAAAAAAAAAAAAAAAAAAAAAAAAAAAGAATACAGTATATATTTTGGTGCCACTACTCTTTGATGCATAGTGTATAGTTTTATGCGTTATTACTTTGGGATCATCATTGCAAATATTAACACAGTGAAAAAGGCAAAGAACAGATGGTACAATTTTGGTAATATATTTACATCTAGAGGCCTCCTACAAGGGTCTCAGGAGCCCTAGGGGTCTTTGTCCACACCCAAGAACAGCCTGTGCCTTTTAGAATTTGCTGCTAATAACCAACATAAATCACCAATCAAAGTTCTGTCAAATATCTTATTCTGTGGGCTACCGAGAAAATTTCCACACCCACATAAAAGCAATGGCATATTATGACAGTGGTTGATCTTTTACATTTAAGAACCTGGAAGTACTAATAAATATCTCATACATTCCATACCAAAATCTGCTAGCTTTAATTCTCCTTTTTCATTAATGAGGAGGTTCTGTGGTTTCAAGTCTCGATGCAATACCTTTCTTCTATGGCAATATGCCAAACCACGTAGAATTTGGTATAGAAACAGCTGTAGAAACAAATAAATAAAAATTAGTCTTACAGATGAGACATGCTTTAGTATAAGCATAAATGATGGTAACAGAAAAGCAGCTGGCCTAGAACATTGTAACAGGAAAAAGAAAGTAATTGCACCCTTAAGTACAATGTCTTTTTCCTTTTATAGTGGCTTTCTGAATTTAATAGTTTATTATTCTATTTGAAGCATCTACCTATTTCTTTTAGTCTAACAGTATCTATGGAAATATTTTTTAAAATGAAACTTCCTCCTAGCAGTAACAGTTGATTTACTGTGGAAAATGACTTAAAAAAAAAAATCCTCATAAACTTACAGGCCTACTAAGGTTTACATAGTTTAATTATAAAATTCTGGCACAACAACCAACCAACCCCCCTCCCACCCATCTCTCCTTAAAAAAAAAAAAAAAAAAAAAAAAACAACAAACAAAAACTCTGATCTGGGGCAGTGTCTTTAAAGTAAGGCATTGGAATTGGTGATTTTATGAAAAGTCTGAGGTATCAAAGAGAAAGCTGCTGCATAGCTCTGGCAAATTACTTACTATAAAAATAACTTAAACCAGCTTCTATCACTCATCTCTTGGGTACTTTACTTTCAGCACCTCCTACTCAGCCTTCAAAATCTACTGTGATTCACAAAGGGGCATTAGCACTGTAGTGTTCTGAATGACTCTGAAAAAAGCAATTCCTGTAAGGCTAATGGTAGAGTTTTTGTTGTAGATTTTGGTAGAAAGAGGGTTATGGAACACATAAGACCTTTGATTCTCTGGGGTTAACAAAAAGAACCCCAAGTACAGAGGATTCAAGAGTTTCCCCTCAGTTCATTTGTAGGTGAAAAACAGAGCATCCGAACACTGAGGCAGCCAAGGCAGCAGGTCAACGGTACGCCTGAATGAATTCTCTGTGCCAGAGTCTCTGCAGTCTACATAATTATGTTTTTAAAACTCTAAAATTACTATTTAAATGAATTCCTGTTACACTTTGTATTTTGAAAGTATAAAGGCCATTTAAACAAATAAATAATAAAACGCTTTCCAACTTAAGCTAATCATGTAAACTTGGCATTAAAGAAATAAACGTCCCAACATTTGTGAAATTATCATCATTAAGGACCTTGTTTTATTTTCAAATTATTGCTAATAAAAAAAGCAGGTAAAACAAAATTAAAACCAAAAAAGATACAAAATGACAGTTATAACACTTTGCAAACAAAAAATGTAAAATATGATGAAAACAACCCTGACAGAATATATATGGAAGTACATTTAAAGCCCTTTTTAAAAATCCTTAGCAATGTGTTATCCATATGTTCTGAGCTGTCTTTTAGTAACAGAAACTGGCTCTCCTGTATAACCACCAAACTTACTATTTTTTTAAAATGTAAGTTTAAAATTACTACCTACAGAATTAGAAATGTCTGAAGCACACAGCTGCGACAGCCTATTTTCAGAATAGGTTCTTACATATTGTTGACTAAGTTTGGATAAATAAATCTTTGCTAAATTTGGATACACTACTCAGGTCAAAGAAACCTACTATAAGAATACAAACTATGCTGGATGCTGTTACTCAGTTAATAACTTCTGGGTATCATCTGGCACTGATTTTATGGCAAACTTTTTTAGCATTAAATTTTTAAATATGTTGTAGTAAGAAATCACACCAATTATCTTACTCTTCTTCCTGACAGTACAGATTGGTATTTCCAGCATAGTTAGTGTTCACAAAACCTGCATGTTCTGGCCTTATTCATTAGTCCTGAAAAGTTGTTGTTTTACAATTAAATACCATTTATTTAGGGAGTTCACTATTTAAAGAAGGCCTTTCACAGAATGCACCCATCATTCGTATTTATTCTGAATTTTTTTTAAAGCAGAATACACCTGTACATATATTCTATATTAGGACAATCAGTTGTAATGTGAAATGTCAAAAGAATGAAGTGGTTCTACAAAAAGGTCTGATCCTAAGAAAGCTATAGTATAGTAAACAGAAGTTCTGGGTAAATACTGCACGTTCAGAGGACAATAACCTATTTAAAAGGCCAAACAGAAAACCCTGAAGAAGAGTTATGAGGCTGGTACATTTCATTATATAATGGTTCACCTATGCTTTAAACAAAATTTAAAAATTACACACGAAAGAAAACCTACCTTTACATTGTGCATGCTCATGATGTTTCCACAGTCATCCATGTACTGTTTCAGGTCTTTATCCTGGAAAAACACAGCACTCTGCTATGTGACACACCGTTTTCAGAATGTTGTGACTGGTTCACTTAATAGTGTTTTTCAAAATAAGTTGTTTTTCAAGAAAAGATATTGGATGCACCGTACACATAATTTAATGAAAAACTGATAACTAAACAATAAAGTCCCTTGGGCTGTTAAAAAGTCCAATTTATCTAAGCACAGCTGCAGTTTAAAGAAAAATAAAAAACAAACTAAAAGTCCAATTTACTATGTTTTTCTAAAGCAAAGTTAAATACCGAATTTTTATGAGATGCTTACCAGATACTCAAACACCAAAGTCAAGGATTTATCTGTGTGAACAATGTCATGTAAGGTTACTATATTTGCATGTTTTAAATCCTTTAATAGTGAAACTGCAAAACAGAAAAAGAAAGACAATTGTTTAGTCTGTGGCAGTCTTTATAAAAATCTGAAGTAAGTTGAACATATGAACTGATTAAAAGATTCTCTTAAGTTTAGGCCTTGGACGATGGCTCACCCCTATAATCCCAGCACTTTTGAGAGACCAAGGCAGGCGGATCACTTGAGCCTAGGAGTTCAAGACCAGCCTGGGCAACAATGCTATTTTTTTAAAAAAAAAAAAAAAAAAAAAAAAAAAAAGATTCTCTTAAGTTCAAAGCAATAATTTACCAACAGGATTGGTTGTAAAACTGTTCATGGAGGCTGGGCACAGTGGCTCACGCCTGTAATCCCAGCACTTTGGGAGGCCGAGGCAGGCGGATCATGAGGTCTGGAGATCAAGACCAGCCTGGCTAACATGGTGAAACCCCATCTCTACTAAAAAATACAAAAAAAAGTTAGCTGGGCGTGATGGCAGGCGCCTGTAGTCCCCACTACTCGGGAGGCTGAGGCAGGAGAATGGCGTGAACCCAGGAGGCAGAGCTTGCACTGAGCCGAGATCTCGCCACTGCACTCCAGCCTGGGCGACAGAGCGAGACTCCCTCTCAAAAGAAAAAAAAAAAAAAAAAAAAAACAGTTCATGGAAATCAACTTTTTCTTTTATACTACTGGGTTTGATATTATAATACTTAAAATTGTCCCCAATATTATAATATTCTCCATATCATCTTCTGTATTTTTCTTAAATGTTAACTTTTGAAACTTCTGGGATTAATTTAGATATAAAGTACAAGGAACCATTTTTCCCCTCCACATTACTAATCAGTTGCCTCAAGCCATTTTCTGAATAATCTTCTTTATAAAATGGTACTATGATATAAATATGTTTACACACTGTTTTTTAATTTATTTAGTTTATCTGGTTAATTTATAGTTACCATGTTCCTCATGTACCAATATATAACATTTCCTTATGACAAATAGTTGTCTATGATAGTGATTTTTAATGAATTCAGATTTCATTTTAAGTTATACACTAATATAATTAATCCCTTTCTTTTGAATATGTTTTAGAAATTAGCTTTTCAAAGGTTTAATATTTTCCAGTCATTACTTGTATATCTGAGCTCTTTTTACTTATAAAAAATAAACTCTTATTCCACCACTTTGATTTTAAAATGTTCTGTATAATTATTATACCTTCTCTTATAGCTGTGCAGGGTGCACCTTCTTCATGTTCCAATCGGATCTCTTTTAATGCCACCAAATTCTCTGTCAATTTACTTCTTCCTTTATATACTGTTGCATATGTACCCTATAAAATATATTTTTAAAGGACACATCAAAAGTATAAGAGTCTATTTAATACCATCTTATAATAAAGAGCTCTACCTGAATGTCTAGTTTCTAAGCATTGTTAAATTCCATCTTGAAAAGAAAAACACACAATGATCAGCCTTGGCTTTTCTTACAGTAAACAGGACTTTCAGTTCATATGCACAGCTTCCATACTTCTGTAACATTACAGAGTGCCTCAACAGTATAAAAACATAGACAAAATATTTACTTTTTGTACTTTATTTCAGATTAACAATTAGATCAATAGCTTTAAAATCAAAGGTGCTTTACCTGCAGTGGTATATGGAGACTGATGGACACTAATTGAACATATTAGCTGAAAAATGAAAATGTAATGTACATATTGTTAAATCATAAATTTTTTTTTTTTTTTTTTTGAGATGGAGTTTCATTCTTTCGCCCAGGCTAGAGTGCAGTGGCACGATCTTGGCTTGCTGTAACCTCCACCTTCTGGTTCCAAGCGATTCTCCTGACTCAGCCTCCCCATTAGCTGGGATTACAGGCGCCTGCCACCACGCCCGGCTAATTTTTGTGTTTTCAGTACAGACGGGGTTTCACCATGTTGGCCAGGCTGGTCTCGAACTCCTGACCTCGTGATCCACCCGCCTCGGCCTCCCAAAATGCTGGGATTACAGGCGTGAGCCACCGCGCCCGGCAATCATAAAAATTTTACCCATGTTTCTAGACTTTTCAGAATCTTTGTACATTAACTCTCCTTTAAAAAACAAGGATCTCTTCTATTATTGCCAGGACAGCCCTCAAGCTCCTTTAAGGGTTCCCTATTAACTATTATTTTCTTTGCCCTTTCCTACTATAGGAGGTAGGCCATTTCGAATCAGTAGTACTAGTAGCAAGTTCAAGAAAACCAAGATCTTAAGAATTTCCTTAACCTTTAAAAAATGTGTTTTTATCTTTATTCTGATTTTTCACGGGTCTGAACTCATGCAATTTCCCATGGTGGCACAGACAGTAGACTGCCAGTAGACTAAGTGACAAATGCCTACTTTGTTATCAAGAAAACATAATACTTTCTGCTTCAATAAAAATTTCAAAGCTATAAAAAAAATTCATTTCCTCTCAAACTGATGGGATAATTTCAAGAATTGAAGACCCTAACTCCTAGAAACTCTGTTACCTTTCCAGAACAAGTATATAATCTTGTTGACATCAGTATTTATGTTTTTTCCAGGTTAACAAAAACTGTGGAGTAACAGAGTTTGAACGATGAATAAGAAAAAAATGTCTTACATTTTTTAAATAAATATTTACTTACCTCTCCAAGCTTTTCCAATTTGATGTAGGTTTCCATTTTTCCAAAGCCAATTTCTGACTGAAAAGGTAAAACAATGATAAATTTAGTATTTATTCTTTTTTTTTTTTTTTTTTTGGGACAGCGTCGTCTCACTCTCGCCCAGGCTGGAGTGCAGCGGCACAATCTTGGCTCACTGCAACCTCCACCTCCCGGCCGGGTTCAACGGGTTCAAGTGATTCTCCTGCCTCTGCCTCCGGAGCAGCTGGGATTACAGGCACGCACCACCAAGCCCGGCAAATTTTTTATTTTTAGCAGAGACAGGGTTTCAACACGTTGGCCACGTTGTTCTCGAACTCCTGACCTCAAGTGATCTGCCTGCCTTGGCCTCCCAAAGTGCTGGGATTACAGGCGTAAGCCACCGCACCCAGCCTCGTATTTATTCTTAAAGTTTCAATTCATCTCTTCCTCAACTTCTGAAACTTTCCCACTCTAAAGAATGACTAAGAATAGAAAAATCTGATTATAATAAAATGGTTGAATATCTATCAAGTTTTAAAATAAACCCAATATTGGAACATTCAAAGGTTCAAAAATATCAAAGTTCACAATCAAAATTGTCAACCCAACCTTTATATACATAGTTAACATTCTGTCATAAAAAATATATTGTTTTATTCTAAGACACCACAGGCATTTTAAGATACTAAAGAATCTTATCAAGGATAACTACTTGGGATTTCCTTTTTAACAAAATTGCAAAATAAATAATTTTCCTATATATTTTCCCTCACCAATCTGAATTCCCAAGGAAGTCCTGCAAACAACAAAATACTATTTGTTTCAGGCTTTCCAATCAAAATACAATGAAAAAGACAACTGAAAATCATGCTCTACAATGGATCAGGAAGTGGCAAACATAGAAGCAGCAATGTAAGTCTAATTCTGGCTACACCCCCTGGCCAAAAAAACAAAACAAAACAAAAAAACCCACAACAAGAGAAAATGCTTTAAAAGTGAGTTCTCAAAAGCCTTGCTTTTAAACTTGAGCTTGCCTGCCTATTGTGTATGGAGATGATAAACAGAGTAGATGAAATATACCTAAATATGTAATACAAACCCAATATTTAAAATGAAAAAGAAAAAATCTTAACACAAAATTTAGGAAATTTTTTTTTTTAGATAGATTGAAAACTAGAGACTGAGAGAGCAGAAATATTTTAAAAAGTAAAACAGAATGGGAAAAGAATTTTCTTCAAGTTGCTTTCTAGTACCCCTTTGTAGATAATGGAAAAGGTAATGATAATCTAAAGAAAGATTCACTTGCTTAGAATGGTTCTAATGCCCTTAAACAAAAAGCCGGTATTAAAAGTTTTTTAATACATAATCTCAGTTCTCAACGGTGTATAAATTATGCCAGCTGATTAAATGCTGTGATTTAGTCAAACTCTAGAGGTCTAAATATGCAATTTTCCTTGGAACTGTGGAATAAAATTAAAATAATCCTTGATAATTAGACTTGCATCACTTACCATTTCAGACAATAGGATAAATTATCCGAAGTTGAATGGCCAAAAGTAGCAGAGGCCCCTCGAAAGAACTGTTTTTATCTTTTTGTTACAATAATATATATCATATTAAAAGCCATGTGGAAAATTGCACATCCAATCATACTTAATTCAATTTTAGTAAACTAATTAAAACTTTGGTCACAGGTATTATTGAATGAATGAAAAATTATTTTTGCACTCTGATATTTTCCTATATATGACGTTTTTCATAAAACAGTAAATTTTAAAAATGAAGTTTTACAACCATCACACACTATTCATCCATGTATTGTCTTGTACACGACTCAGTATTAAGTCCTTCACTTTCTAGTATCAATAACTATGCAAAATAAAGAAGTAAAACTACAATAGATAATATTTTTAAAATACAAGTGAAGTTTTTAAAATCAGTATGAAAAACATGGCAAATAGACCACTATCTGGTACATGACAGTCTGATTATGAAAATCTTTTAATTTATATATGTTTTTATATAGCCTATTTATATATGATCTTAAATACTTTACTTCATAAAAAAGGCTACTTGCCAAGATCACAGAAACTAATAAAATATCTTTATTCTGATACTTATCTCTGGAATTTAGGTGCTTAAATTCATGAATATGGAACTATCGCATTTTTGCCATGAATTTTAAGTTTTGTGTCATCTTTTATGGGGGAAAAACACTATATTGAGAATAAATGCAAACTAGTATGAACAAAAGAACGAATATTCCTGAAAAAAATATTTAAAACGTCATTATAACAATGAGAAGCACGTGGGAAATAAGACTGTAAGCTAGGCATTTTTTCTTCTCAGGAGTAGAGAAATTTTCTTATTAATCCTTTTATCTTAAATGAATGAATACTACCATGTTCTTCAAACATCAAATACACTAGGGTCCAGTGGTTACTATGACAAAATGTCGAGGTTTGCTTTAAAGACTATGTAAATGGACTACAAATTAGACTGTAAAGACAAAAATGTATGAGGTTAAGTTTAAATTTGAATAATCACTCTATAAAATAAACAACACTACTGAATTCCACCCATGCAGGCAGGCAGGCAGGCAGAGAATTCAGACAAAGACACAATTACACTAGTGAATTGTCTGTCAGATCCTAATTCAAAAAGTAAAGGCTGAGCCCCATTTTAGTAATCTTCAACTTAGGATTTAATGATTACATCAAAATAGTGCTTACTGAATCTTTAAATAAAATTTTTAGAAAATTTTGCTTGCATTTTTATTTGCTGAACACGACAAGATTAACAATAGATATAATGACTAGCTTGTTGACGTGCTCTCCTACAGAAATTATTCAGAGGACAGAGGACAAAGCTCATTTATTCAACATTTACCCAGCACAATGTTAGGTGCTAGAGAAGACAGATATGATTCCCACTTTCATGAGTTCACAATCTAGACTGAGTTCCATTCTAGATTATTTTAGAATATTTTAAAAGTTTCACAGAAACAGAAATAATAGCTAAAGAAATAGCACGATAAGCTTTATAATGTATATGTTGTTTCAGTCTCTGTAGAAACTCGAAAATTGCCAATGCCAACTATATCGCAAGTCGTCATAGTGGGGTATTTGGGGAAAATTTTCAATTAGCAATAACTGTGCATTAGATAAACCTCGGGTATGATACTATCACTGCTCAAAGCTTATATTTTCATGTAATATAAAAGCCCCCTTAATGCTGCTTTCCAGACAAATGAAGATAATTTTTTCTGATATTTCACTGTTCTAAGAAAATACTTCACTTTTTGGCAGCCCCAAACAAATTCCTATTCAGATGGCTCTTAGAGTATAAGCACGTGAAAATTCTAAATATATATATATAAATTAAATTATAATTTATAATAGTCTTCCTAGAATTCAGTGTAACTTGTAAGCAATACCAAGCCTTATGGGAAATTTTTTGTTTACTTTGGATTTAGCAACATAATTACTCTATCACATGCTGGAGATGCTGTTCTAGCTGAGCTTCAAAACAAATGAAGCACCAGAGGTCCCCATTATCCATAGGAGATACTTCTAAGAACACCAGTGGATGCCTGAAACAGCAGACAGCACTGAAACCTATATGTACTAGGTTTTTCCCTATACATATTAATACACTCCTAAGATAAAGTTTAATTTATAAATTTTTCAGAGTAAGAGATCAACTAATTAAATAACTATAATAAAACACTGTAATAAAAGTTACGTGAATGCAGTTTCTATCTCTTGCTCTCAAAATAATCTTATTGGCATTGTATTCACCTATCTTCAGACTGTGTTTGACCTCACATAACTGAAATTGTGGAAAATGAAACTACAGATAAAGGGGGAAGCTTCTGTATGTACAGAGGATCCATAGATGACATTTTAAGAGTGAGTATGTATTAATATATAAGAAACGGGGCCGGGCCTGTAATCCCAGCACTTTGGGAGGCCGAGAAGGGCGGATCACAAGGTCAGGAGATCAAGACCATCTTGGCCAACATGGTGAAAATACAAAAATTAGCTCTACTAAAAATACAAAAATTAGCTGGGTGTGGTGGTGCATACCTGTACTCTACTAAAAATACAAAAATTAGCTGGGTGTGGTGGTGCATACCTGTAATCCCAGCTACTCGGGAGGCTGAGGCAGAAGAATCACTTGAACCCAGGAGGCAGAGATTGCGGTGAGCCAAGATCGTGCCACTGCACTCCAGCCTGGTGACAGAGCAAGACTCTGTCTCAAAAAACAACAAAAAAAGAAACAGCAGGGGAAGAGGGAGGCTTTTTCAAACATTCATTTCCCTCCCTGTGGGAATTACCGAGTTACTGTTAATGACAGAAATGTGTTTTATCCCTTAGACTTGGTGGGCAGGGGGAGAGATTGAGAATCTCTATTCTACTCAGCCACTTTGTCTTACAAAAATTGCTATTATCATCACCACAATACCACCTTAATCCTGTACTCCTGTACACAATATGCTAAAGGTAAATTCTGTGGGACTTTGAACCTCACTCCCACATTCCATCTTATATTTCTAATTACTGAGAGATGTAAGGACTTGATTGTATTTTCTCACTTGATTGCTCTGAGAATTAAGAAAGGTCTATATGGTCTACTGGTAAAACCAGGAATGAAGAATCCAAACATTCACTGTTTAGGAAGGCATATGCTCTTAAAATGTATAAACCTATAATTTGAATACAATAAGACAAATTTTTATATATGGATGACCTTCATTCTAATTGAAGCTGCACTCAGTCTCACAAAACTTCCACTGGGTATACCATTATTTTAAGGGCAAGGAAGCTCTGACGAATCCTGACTATCTACATATAGGCTTTCCCACTATTCTAATAATTAACTAAATATGTTGAGAATATTTTTTCTTATCAATCATAAAGGACTACTAAATAGCACTTCCCCAATCCAATAGCCACTATTTTTAACATGACATATGATCACTAAATGTAATGTGGTATCCTGGAGGGGGTATTGGAACAGAAAAAGAACACTGACAAAAAATTAGTGAAATCTGAATAAAGTATGGAGTTTTGTTACTAGTAATGTACCAATGTTGGTTCCTTAGTTGTGACAAATGTATCAAAATAATATATAAAATGTTAATAATATGGTAACTGGTATATAATGTGGTATATAAGAATTATATAATTTTTGTAATTTTTCTGTAAATCTAAAACTAAAATTATGTTTATGTAAATAAAAAGTCAATGGAAAGGATTAAGGTAAGAAATGGGAGACTGAACACACATGAGTTTATAGGGATAACGGATAGTCTTAAGCATCCTGAAAAGATGGGATAGTAAGAGGTACAACTTCTCAAGATTAAAAACAAAAAAGAACAGAACGGGTATATGTATAGGTAGGTTTGCAAGTTTGTTATACAGAAAAGGAGGGGGTTTCTGGTTAATGGCCCCCCTTTTTTTTTTGAGACAGGGTCTTTCACTCTGTCGCCAAGGCTGGAGTGCAGCGGTGCAATCATGGCTCACCACAACCTCATCCTCTTGGGCTCAAGTGATCTTCTCACCTCCTACCTACCGAGTAGCTGGGACGACAAAGGTGTGCCACCACGCCTGGCTAGTTTTGTTAATTTTTTGTAAAGATGTAGGTCTCACTATGTTGCCCAGGCTGGTCTTGGACTCCTGGGCTCAAGCAAACCTCCTGCCTCAGCATCTCAAAGTGGTGGGATTACAGGCATAAGCCACAACATCTGGCCCTCTCTCTTTTTTATGATGTAGGAAGAGAGATCATCTGCTTACAGTAAGAGAGGAAGAGTTAATCAGAGAAAGACAGTGGGGTAGCCAGGCAACATTGGGGATCTATGTGAGGTTGATGACCATAAATTTATATTAGACCCATTCAGCCCTACTGTATAACCTTCTCCAGGAAAAATGAATTGTTTCTTAATTCCTACTCAAGCAAAGGTTTTATGTTATTTTTACTACTCTACTTATTATACATTGCCATTAGAAAATATGAAAATAGGCCAGGAGAGGTGGCTTACACCTGTAATGTCCGTGATTTTGAAGGCCAAAGCGGGAGGACTGCTTGAGGCCAGGAGTTCAAGACCAGCCTGGATAATACCTAGTATGACCCTGTCTCTACAAATAATTTGAAAAAAACCAAAACAAACAAACAAACAAACAAACAAAATATATATATATATATATATATATATGAGAACAACACATTGAAAGTTTAAAACTTTTAGAAGACAAGGCTAAATTTTACCTTAAAAATATTTTATTTTTTAGATTAAGGGTATATTATCCATGGAAAAATGAACTCTAGTACATGTGAAGAATATTTTTCTTTTCCTACCTCCTTTCCATTCATCCCTAATCTTTACCCATCTCCTTTACACATAAACCTAGGGTCCAGACTTCTATGCTGAAAAACTGATCTCTTTGAAAAAACTTTTACTTTTTAGGTATATAAAGAATATATTATCCATAGATACACAAATTCTAATACATGTAAAAAAATGAGTTTCTTTTTCCCACTCCTTTTCCATCCATCCCTAACTTTCACATGCCCTCCTTCCCTGCCTATGTTCAAATATAAACCTAGGGTAGAGATTTTCATTTTGAAGAATAATTTTTAATGTATTTCCAAAAAGTATTCTTTAGTAAGGTAGATGAATAATGAAATGGATGCATCAGTAAAATCCAAAACATAGCCGGCATGATTTATCTGAAATCTATAAGCCATTTCAGAATTTTTTGAAAAGGGAAGTAGGCAGGCCAGCGCAGGGGCTCATGCCTGTAATCCCAGCACTCTGGGAGGCCGAGGCAGGAAGATCACCTGAGGTGGGGAGTTCAAGACCAGCCTGACCAACATGGAGAAACCCCGTCTCTACTAAAAACACAAAATTAGCCGGGGCGTGGCGGCGCACGCCTGTAATCCCAGCTACTCGGGAGGCCGAGGCAGGAGAATCGCTTGAACCCAGGAGGCGAGGGTTGTGGTGACCCGAGATCATGCCATTGCACTCCAGCCTGGGCAACAAAAGTGAAACTCCGTCTCAAAAAAAAGGGGGGGAGGTAGGTAGGAACACTTAACCATAAATAAAATCTCTAATCACTTAGCATTCATTAGAGGGCACTGTTTTTCTTAATATCATGTAGACTGTAAAAGATAGCTGCTAAAGGATAGCTTAAAAAATTACATGGTGATTAAATCACATTTTTATTCCCAAATGGAACAAATACAACCTCAAAATTTATCCTAAGTACCAATCTTTGATAAAAATTGATAGCCAAAGAAAACTTTTGACTTGACAATCAAATGGCAAAATCATCCCAATAAAAATGTCTTGGCCGGGCACAGTGGCTTACGCCTGTAATCCCAACACTGTGGGAGGCTGAGGCAGGTGGATCACTTGAGGTCAGGAGTTCAAGACCAGCTTGGCCAACACGGCAAAACCCTGTCTCTACTAAAAATAAAAAAATTAGCCAGGCATGGTGGCACATGCCTGTAATCTCAGCTACTCAGGAGGCTGAGGCATGAGAATCACTTGAACCAGAGGCAGAGGTTGCAGTGAGCCGAGATTGTGCCATTGTACTCCTGCCTGGGCGACAAAGTGACACTCTGTCTCTCACACACACACACAAAATGTCTTAAGCAGTGAAGCTAAATTATGATAATCATATACTTATACCAAAATCAAGTTTGTGTTATACTTTTCACCATATTTATATACTGGTGAATGTCAAATAACAATGTGCTCATGGTATATACAGCATAAAGTGATTTTATTTTTTAGAGTATGTAACCAAAATATTTTTTAGAATATCTAACTAGAATATCTAAACTGGCCCACAGAGGCCAGATGCTGTGGGTGGCTCACACCTATAATCCTAGCACTTTGGGAAACCAATGCAGAAGGACTGCTTGAGGCCAGGCATTTGAAACCAGCATGGGCAACACAGTGAGATGCCATCTCTACAAGAAAAAAGAAAAATGTTTTTTAATTAGCTGGGTGTGATGGTGTGCACCTGCAGTCCTAGCTACTCAGGAGCCTGACATGTGGGGATTGCTTGGGGCCAGGAGTTCAAGATTACAGTGGGCTATGATCATGCTACTGCATTCCAGCCTAGGTGACAGAGTGAGACCTTGTCTCTAAAGAAAATAGTTCCATTATATAATAATATGTAAAGGCTGGATGCAGTGGCTCACCCCTGTAATCCCAGCACTTTGGGAGGCCGAGGCGGGTGGATCACCTGAGCTCAGGCATTCAAGACCAGCCTGGCCAACACGGTGAAATCACATCTCTAGTAAAAATACAAAAATTAGCAGGACATGGTGGCGCATACCTATAATCCCAGCTACTCGGGAGGTCGAGGCCGGAGAATCGCTTGAAACTGGGGAGGCGGAGATTGCAGTGAGCCAAAATTGCACCACTACACTCCAGCTTGGATGACAGAGCAGGACTCCGTCTCCAAAAATAATAATAATAATAATAATCATAATAATAATAATGTAAAAAAGGAGATACAACAACTGCTAGCAATCCAAGAGTCATCATCAATTTCTCTTCCTTCAGGTGCAAAGTCCAACTGGGTATTAGGTGGTATTTTATCCCTTCCTGGTCCCTAGGATTTATGTTCTACTTTCTATTTCCATCTGATTGCCACATCAGCCTTAATTTTAAATAAATTCCTAATTCTCCCTGCCTCTAGTCTTTCTCTCTCTCTAAATCATTGTTTGTACTTCTCCTAAAGCTATTGCTATGAAACAAAAATGTGATCATGTCAGCCTTTGTTTAAATAAATACCTTTGACGTCTTCTCATTACATGGGAAGAAGTCCAGACTTCTTGGCCTGACCTCTAAGGCTTTTCATTCTGGATCTGTCCTGTCCGTTCAAGCCATAGCTTTTATATTATTCCATATTACCCTTCATATCAGTTCTGATTTCCCAAACATGACATCTACACCCAAACCTCTGGGTTTTAGTTTTAGTACATGAAGTTTCCTCTGCTTAGAACACCCTTCATTCATAGGCCATTTTTAACTGACAAATTTCTGCCCATCCTTCTAGGACCAGCTCAAGTGCTATCTCTGTAAGCTTGTGATTTGCCAAGGCATTTTACTTGCTGCCTCTTTTGTTGTCCCAAAGCACTTTGTATGTATCTCTACTATAGGACTATAGTCATCCAAAAGAGATTCTCACATAAACAATCACCTGAATTTACGTTAAAGTAATACTGCAATAAGAAAAGTTATCCTTTGAATAAACAGTGCTGGGTTAATTACTAAATATTAAGAAAATATATTTGTAAGACATGTAACTGACAAAGGTCCTGTATACAAAGCATACTTAAAAATTTGTATAAACCAATAAGAAAAGACAGAAAAACCCAATAGAAAAGAGAAGAAAAACAGACCTGGGTAGTTAATTCACAAAAGAGAATATCTAAATACAAACATTAATAATAAACACATGATGAATAATAAACACATAGAAAGGTGTTCAACTTAGTCATCAGAGAAATGCAAAACAAAACCGAGAGACCACTATCAACTCACTAGAAAAGTTAAAATAATAATTTTTGAAAGACATTATCAAAAGTTGGCAAGGAGAACAACCAGAACTATTATATGCTAGTGATGTAAGTATAAGTTGGTACAATGACTCTGGAAAGCTGTTGACAGTATCTAGGGAAGCAGAATATAATGCAACAATTCCACTCCTAGGTAAGTACTCAACAGAAATGCTTACACATGTTAACCAAAAAACGTGCACAGGAATGGTGATAGAAGCATTATTTGGTAATAGCCAAAAACCGAAAACAACCAGAATGCCCATCGATAAGAGAATGAAGTACAGTACACTCATAAATGGAATACCATGCAACAATGAAAACGAATTATCTATAATTACATGCAAAAATAGGGCTGAAACTCACAAACGTAACACTGAACAAAAGAAGCTAACAACAAAAATAATACATACTGTATAACTTCCATACATACTGGGATACATATTGTGCAATATATATATACAAACTTCATATAAGTATATAATTCTGTATATTTACATAAAATATATTTTAATATAATTACATATTCATAATTACACAAAGCTCAGATGTTTTAATAAGGATAATCAGAAAGAGAATATTACACATTTAAAAAATAAGAATATATGTGAATGGGATTTTAAAAGATCCAGATATCAAAACATACTATAAAAACAGTATGATCAGAACAGTGTCACATATCTGGGTAAAACTAATCTTTAGCATCAGAAGGCAGAGAGTATGGCTATAGTTGAGGAAGTGAGGAATCTTAAGTAAAGAGAAAGGAAGCAGAAGGGGGTTTCTGGGATTTCTGAAATTTTCTTTTATTGATCCAGGTACTGGTTACACAGGTATATTAACATTTCAAAAGTTCGTTGAGCTGTACAATTATGGTTTGTGTACTTCTCTGTATATCTGGTATATATTAATATATTTTTATCTATCCAGCACATATCTAGTATATCTATATATCTAGTACGTATTTATCTATCTAGCATGTATTAATAGCATTTACCAAAAATAAAATATACTATAAATCCTATTCCAATATGCATCCTATTGAATGCATCTTAAGGGCTCCAATAAACCTTTAAGAATGGAAAATAATAAAAATCGAGAAGGCAATATAATAAAATTTAGCTATTCTAAAGTTAAATATAAAAATTAATTTAAAATGTTTACACCCAGAAGCAGCAAACAAGCAGATCTGACTGATAGTGGAGGTATAGGAGACCAAAAACTTACTAAGGAAGCTCTACGAGACCTTCGACTCATTGGTTGGTCAAATGGTGGACTGTTTATCTGCAACTTTTCAAGATATCCATCAGGTATTCTGATGTCTGCAGGCAGCGATAACCGCTTATTTAAATCCTTAAAAAAAAAAAAAGTAATCAAAAATAGTAAAAAATAGTAAATAGTAATAGTAAAGGTAATCAAAAATAGTAAAAATAGCAAAATTTGGCTTTTGTATTCACAGGCTCTAACATATTATTTCTTAATGATAAGTAATCGTAAAGTTTTACTGCAGTTGCAAAGTTACCTACATTGATTATATGTAATATACTCATGGCAAAAACATTTACTGTAAGCAAAAGTATACAGCGAAGTGTTACAGAAATGAAATTTTGCAACCTCAGTAATTTTTGAGTCCTTTCACTGGTAAATTCAACTTGAAATTTACTTTAAATTTATTATACCATATAGTAACAATAGGCAAACACTACCACAAACTCTGTGGTCAGTTTAAATAACTAACCAAGTAGATATTATATGATCTTGTATGCAACATGGGGAAAGAGAATTATATTTATTACTGCCATGTTAATGGCATT
This sequence comes from Nomascus leucogenys, assembly GCF_006542625.1. Classification (NCBI taxonomy): domain Eukaryota; kingdom Metazoa; phylum Chordata; class Mammalia; order Primates; family Hylobatidae; genus Nomascus; species Nomascus leucogenys. Next base: position 9,173,734 of record NC_044390.1, on the reverse strand, counting down.
TCTATTTTATTTAATTATACAATGTGAGCTGGGATAAACTTGAAAAGAATCTTGCCTATATCATTACATCAAGAAATTTAAGCCGTATAAAAAGAAATTCCTCCTATTCACAGCAGCAGCCAAACCATGAAACGGAATGCAGAGGTATAGGAACTGCATAAATATTTACTGAGAAATATAAGACTTAAGTATAAAAACATACAATGCCACCAAATGGTAAGAGTAGGTAATGAGAAGATACTGGTCATCCCCATATTAATTTTATAAGTTACATAACCACTAAGAAATCACAATAAGCTTATTCTTAGAACAAAATAAAATGCCTAAAATGTATCAATAGAATAAACAGAAAAAAATCCAAAAACATTCTAAAATAAGAAAGAATGTATGTGTATATGGGGGAGGGATACAGAAAGAAGTCTTTCTAGATATTAAAATATACTATAGGTCAGGCACAGTGGCTCAAGCCTGTAATCCTAGCACTTTGGGAAGCCAGTATGGTGAAACCCTGTCTCTACAAAAATTACAAAAAAATTAGCCGGGCATGGTGGTGTATGCCTGTAGTCCCAGCTACTTGGGGCTGAGGCAGGAGGATCACTTGAGCCCAGGAGGTTGAGGCTGTGGTGAGCTGAGATCCCACCACTGTACTCCAGTCTGGGTGACAGAGTGAGGCCCTGTCTCATAAAACAGAAAAAAACATATACTATAAAAAGAATATAATCTAGAGCGTGCCTCCTTGGTGGTGGGGAAACAAATTATAGCTCAACGAAGAATGAGAAACTCCAGATATAGACCCTAATACTAAATAAAACAAATGATTTTAAAAAATCATCTATAATGTGAAGAAAAATAAGAAATATTTTCATTAGCATTGTGTCATATAAACATATCATTGACTTCAACAATTGAAAATGTTAATTTATCATTTAGAAAACTGATAAGATTTCCTTAACTGATTAAGAAGCAATCCTTTTATAATGAAAATATAATCAACCAATAGGAGAGATACCCTAATCATCATCTCAACAGCACCAAAAAAGCAACAATACTTTTATTTCAAAACATGTTCAATTTTTTTTGCAGAAACCTATTTTAGTTTACAGTATGTACTGAAGTAACAGTCACAATCAACTTATGTTCTCAAGGTTATACCACAACACTTACAAAGAAAAGAAAATGAATTCTTCATCCTTTTACACAGAGAAATAAATGTGCTTCAGAGATTAGTAGGTATAGCGAACCACAAAGGAAAGGACACCCACTTTTATAATATAATGCAAGAAAAAAAGCTGTTTATTTATACCTCTTAAAATTTGAAATAGAGAAAATAAAATGCTAATTACCCAGATGAATCTCAAAAATATAATTAAAATCATATTTTCTAAAAAGAAGACATTGCTAATATATTATTCTGTATTTCCAGAATTTTTGAAAATTCACTTCTCCTTAATGGAGAACCTAAAATAACGTTTCACAAAAAATTAAAATAAAATGTTTCACAGAATGCGATCCATATTGGGATAAAAATCAAAAAAGAGGAAATATTCACAGACTGCAATTTATGAATGCAAAGAAGTAACGTTCTTACAAGTGTCACGTGTGTTTATGAAAATTTTTAAATGGACATTTACTCCACTTCATAGGTATGTGTATTAACATATACCAGCACAAATATTCACAGGTATATTTGTATTTTTTAAATGATTACCTCCATTGAGATCCGTCTATGTATACGATTTCTGAGACAAACACCTGTGGGTGACTGGACTTCATCAGATGATGTCCCAGAAGCTTGGTCACTCTCACCATCTGATCCCATTTTTAGATTTTCATGAACAATATCTATATCAAAAAATGAGACATTAAAAGAGATACATTATATACTAATATATAATTTATTATCACTATGGGTAAAATATAAAAGGCCAACAAGTAAAAATCACAGCATAAAAAGTCATTTACCTTCTGGTGCCACAGGTATGCAGTTAATAGATGAAAACATGACTCAAATGTCTTAAAATAGTAGTATGAAATCTTTTTACACTTTCAAATTATGAAAAAAAATTAACATTCAAATTATTCTCAAGGGCTGAGTAATAAAATTATAAACCGGAAATAGTATCTCTGAGAATGAGCCAGTTCTTTCATTTTCTAGATCTGGGAACTGAGACTTGAAAGGTTAAATGACTTTCAAAAGGTCACAAAGCTTAGATGCAGAGCTGGAATAGACACCTGGTCATTTGCCTCTTATTTAGTATTCTTTCCATTAAATAATGTATCACTGGATCTATGGTCAAATGGAGCTAATTCTTTGAATATTCTTTAAAACACCTCTTAAAAGCTTCTAATGCAGTTTCTCCTCCCTGCACCCCCAATGTTAAAAATAAAACAATAAAAAATTATTCACTGACTACTTTGTACCAGAACTACAAAAACAAGTTTATGATCTTCAAATACTCAAAAATCTGTTCAGAGCAAAAGCATACTACAATAAAGGTGGGTTATGATATGTTTAATAGAGATAAAAGTTAAATGGTGGGCGGATCACGAGGTCAGGAGATTGAGACCATCCTGGCTAATGGTGAAACCCCGTCTCTACTAAAAATACAAAAAAAAAAAAAAAAATTAGCCGGGCGAGGTGGCGGGCGCCTGTAGTCCCAGCTACGTGGGAGGCTGAGGCAGGAGAATGGCGTGAACCCCGGGGGGCGGAGCCTGCAGTGAGCCGAGATCGCGCCACTGCACTCCAGCCTGGGTGAAAGAGCGAGACTCCTTCTCAAAAAAAAAAAAAAAAGTTAAATGGAAGTAGGGAGAGGAAGATAAATTCCATTTGAAAATATTAAAAACAGACATATACTGTTTTTTGGGGTTTTTTTGGGTTTTTTTTTGTTTGTTTTTTTGAGACAAGGTCTTGCTCTGTTGGCCAAGCTGGAGTGCGGTGGTACAATCATGGCTCACTGCAGCCTCTACTTCCCAGGCTCAAGCAATCCTCCTGCCTCCCAAGTAGCTGGGAGTACAGGCACCCACCACACCTGGTGTTTTGTTTTGTTTTTGTTTTTGTTTTTTTGTAGAGACAAGGTTTTGCCTTGTTGTTCAGGCTCATCTTGAACTTGTAGCCATTTATGCCTAGTGTTCCATTATTGGAACGCTAAGCATGTGGGAGTTACTTATATCCTACTGCTCAAGGTCATCACCAAGGTCTGATCGCAAAAATTCAAAAAACTGCAACTTCAGGAATCCACCCATCTTGGCCTCCCAAAGTGATGGGATTACAGGCATGAGCCACCACATCCGGCCAAGTTGTATACTTACACACCTGCATTTGTCAGTCATTCTCTAATAACCTAGCAAAAAGAGTGTACTAGGAAACAAATGCTAGATCTCTAGAACTCCTCTCTTGCCACTATTACTTTCTATACACGTATTCATTTTCCAAAAGGAACCATGCTGTTTCATGCTGCAGTGCTTTAACACACATTTTTTCTCATTTTTAAAAGATGCCTTTTCCTATTTTATCAACTTTGTGAGATCAGGCTTAGTCTTCAAAACTATGCTCATGTGTCAACACTCAGTGAAGTCTTTTCTAATCTCAGACACAGTTGACTACTGTGCCCCCACCCACTACACTGAAGAACATTTTATGGTGCATGTGGTTTTATAAGATCCTTGGGGACGGGATTTAGCTAGTTCACTTTTCTATTTCTAGAACTTAACCAACTGTCTGGCACTCAGAAGGTGCTTAACAAGTATTCAAGGGAACTGCATATTATTAACTAACAATCAAGGAATGGCCTAGATAACTAGATCTCTTTTTCAAATGAAGTTATATGAAATATCAATGTGTGAGACAATTGTATTTTACAAGTATAAATGTTAACTTTTAATAATATTTATATATAAAATTATGAGAACTGCTTAGATTAAGGAGAAATTTGAACTCAAGGGTCTCGTATCAACTCTATCTTAGAATTCACTTTAGGTCTGTATTTTTGTCTTGGTTAACTCAGTATTAAGAAAACTCCAATTAATATTCATAAGCAGTTGCAAATGGTAATGATTTTTAATAGCTCAATATGTAATCTAAGAATACACCAGTTATGCTGAGATTTCTGGAGAAATTTTATGGTGATATGTGAACAAAACATTAATTTGGCAGCAAAAGTAATGTATTGCTGATTGATTCCTAACCTCTTAAAATTTGGTATATAACACATCTGAGGTCATGTATTCATTTCTGTCACACCTTCAAAATGTTAAAACTAATTTAATCATGCCTTCCATTTCTAGTGAGATATGAAAATCTTCCTTTCCTCAAGATAATGTTGACTAAAATATAATACTTTAAAATGCACAGCTGAATGTGCAAGAATGTATTGGTAATACCTAGGAAGCAAAAACAAAGAGGACTGAAAACCCAAAGCTGTTATACATAAATTGACTATCACTGTCTTAGGAGAGGCTGCTGATGTTCATGAGAAGGTCCCTGGGTTTACCTTCCACATTGGGATAAAAAATGAAGCCCTGGGTTTTTGAGTTACAAGTGAGAGTAAGGCTCAACTCCCAAAGTGCTACACTTTTGAGACTTAAAGGGTACACTTAAAAAAAATCTGTCCTGTTGCACGAGGAATTGGATGACAAAGCTTACTAATCTCAGACTATGAATAAATACTTGAGTACCATCTGACCCAAACAAGAAATTACTCACGTCATTAACAAACAAGTATAGTTCTGACATGATTACCAGTTGGTATTTTCACTTCCATCATGACAAACGTGAAACAATGAAGGCTTGTCAGAACTTTACTCATCTGTCGGGGGGGAGAGGGATATCTCTGCTGATCAGGTAATGTAACAGCTGCAGATACAATATACTTTTCTCCTCCAGCACAATACCCTTTAAATTTAATCTGCATTACTAACATTTTCAATACACTATCTTAATTCTAGAACAAGGGTCTAGAACAAATGTGGCTTCTTTTTATATGGCCCATGAGCTAAAAATGTTTTTTGTATTTTTAAAGGATTATTAAACAGAGAAGAATATGCAATAGAGACTGTATGCCCATAAAACCTAAAACATTTATTACTAACTGCCCCCTTACAAAAAAAAAAAAAAAACCCCTGGTCTAGACAAACAAGAAAACAATAAGCCAAGGCCTGATCTATAGTGTTTTCTGACTTCTCTCTCCATGGACAACTTCAGGCTATCAACATGACAACACTGAACATATGGTTGGGAAGAAATGTGCAGTAGCATACCATTATATAGTGTTTTTGACTATAGAGACAGAACAGCAAAAAATAACCCCTGTGGCATAGGTAATAGTTAGAAGTGGTAAAAAATTAGAAAGCAATGACTTTTGTGTATTCATTATCTTTGTTTTTAATTTAGTTTACTTATTTGTAAACTTATATAATTCAAAATTTAATAGCTATGTTTAACAACCAGTTTGCAAAGTTCCTGAAACTTTAAGTCATCTCTCATGAACTAGTGTGAGCCAACTCCAGCATACCACTCTGTAGAGATACACCTACACAGATAAAGACTATATGCAGTTCTCATAGAAAAAACCTCACTGTAGATAAGCTCATACTCCCAAAATTAAAGAAACACATTTGGAAATAATATACTATTCCAAGAGTGAGCACATAAAACGAGCAGTAGAATAAAACCCCAGGAGCTTCAGTAAATATAATTATCTAAGAAGACTATAAAATAGTTAAAGTGATTTTAAAAATCAAAACATAATCCGCCAGGTGTGGTGGCTCATGCCTGTAATCCCAGCCCTCTGGGAGGCTGAGGCAAGTGGATCACTTGAGTCCAGGAGTTCAAGACCAGCCTGGGCAACACAGTGAGACCCCATCTCCTAAAAAAAAAAAAAAAATTAGCCAGGCGTAGCGGCAAGCACAGGTAGTTCCAGCTACTCAGGAGGCTGAGGTGGGAGGATCATTTGAGCCTGGGAGGTCAGGGCTGCAGTGAGCCTCAATAGCACCACTGCATTCCCCTTCAGCCTGGGTGACAGAATGAGACACTGTCTCAAAAATAATAAAAATAAAAATATAAGACATCATCAAAAAAGGCCAGAAAAATAAACAAACAGAAACTTGCAATTATTTTTTCTTGGATATTTAAAGACATAATGACAGAAGAAGAAACAATTCAGGTGATAACCACATATACTAATCATTGCACTAGGCTTTATATGGTGATGATCTGAAAAGTTACTGAGGCATGACCCTAAAATAAACACCATCCCAAACTGCCATTCATCTTGAAATACTGCATCCATTTATTATGGGTTTCATTTCCCTCCTGATGGACAGGTTTTTCAAATATTACTTCTCTGTACTGTCAGCACTACTACCTCTCTAGAACTTTCCATCTTTCTGCTATTCCTCTTGATCTTAACTTGATTTTTATCTGACAGAAGAAAGGAGATAATAAAAGTTGCTGACTTTTACACAACTAAAACTTAACTATGTACGTGATGTATAATCAGAAAGGTAAACACAATAGACAAGTAATCAAATTACCTAATCTGCTTCCATTTCTGGGCATTGCCATGAAGGAGCCAAGGCTCCCTCCAATAACACTGTGTGGTCTCCGCAATGGGGGCTTCTTGAAAGATCCTGTGTACTGGTGGAGGAAGGAATGCATGCTGTGAGACGTTGGAGGCCTGCCATTCTTCACAATAGGCTCTGTGGTTCATAGTATTCAAAAATCATTCCATCATCAGTCCAAGATCCAGGATCACATGAGAAGGATTCAGAAAGCAAAACAAAAAGTTGTAACAGAGATTAGTACATTTAGCCTCATTGCTTTGCTTAACTATACACAGTACTAAAATTAAAACAGTTTCTCTGAAAAAATACTTAAGAAAATACTTGAATATTTTAAGTTGGTCTAATAACCATCCATTTCTTATATAATCGAAAGTGGCTAAGAACCACAAAACTACTAATATACCCAACCAAATTTTCATCCATTTGTTTATTTTAGTGTATCCCAAGATTGTTTCCATACCACTCCTCCATTTATTGACTGCCTGTGTGCCTTATTTTAAGCATGCTTGGCTGGGTGTGTGGCTCACACCTGTAATCCCAGCACTTTGGGAGGCCGAGGCAGGCGGATCACCTGAGGTCAGGAGTTTGAGACCAGTCTGATCAATATGGTGAAACTCCATCTCTACTAAAAACACAAAAATTAGCTGGGCATGGTGGCATGCCCTGTAGTCCCAGCTACTCAAGAAGCTGAGACAGGAGAACTGCTTGAACCCAGGTTGCAGAGGTTGCAGTGAGCCAACATCGTGCCACTGCACTCCATCCTAAGCGACAGAGCAAGACTCTGTCTCAAAAAGAAAAATAAAAAGAAATTAAGCGTGCTTTAGAATACAAAAGACATGGTCCTGGCCTAAAGGAATTTACATCCCTGTTTGCTGGACATTCAAAATGGTATGTCAATTAGTGAATAAAACCAAAGTACCTAAATACATATCAATACAGAGGGCTCCAAGTTTATTCCCCTGAATTTGGGATTGACATAAAGAGTTTTTAAACAATCACAGACCCATAACCAAGCAGAAACATTTAAAAAATATAATACTTAAAAGCTATTTAATTATGCATGGGGGAGAAACTGTTTTGTAATGTTTATCAGGAATCTCATGACTCCTTTCCACCTCCAAAGAAGAGCTGTGATACAGGTTAAAGATACAAGTCTTGTGATACACAATTAGTCTTCTATATTAGAATTTTGTTTTTACTGATAGCAGCCAAGGAGTTTTAAAAAGAACTGGGCTGCTCTGAATACCTTCTTTTTAAAATGAAGCCAACTATTCTTCTGTAGCTAACAATCAGGCATAAGGATACCTGCTGATCAGGGGATTCCTTTTTAAAATGAAGCCAACTATTCTTCTGTAGTTAACAATCAGGCATAAGGATACCTCCTGATCAGGGGATTCCTCTACCTGTTTCTCAGCTAAGTAAGGTTTCTCAACTAAGGACAAGTTGACAGGAGGAGTTGGCTACAAGCCTTAAAGTGAAAGCCTTCTCTCACAAGAAAATCTTAGGATCCGCAGAACAGGACCAGGGTATGGGCTCCAGAGAAATGGGCCAAGAAGGCCATGTGGCCTGAGCCTCTACTAATAGTGGTTGCCTGAAAGTGTAGAGGAAGGATGGGGCATAAAGGCCTGAAGGCTCACCCAAGGTCCAAGCTATCTAATCTGGGCCAAAGACAGACTGGAGATAGGGGCAAATGCCTACCTAGTAATACAGAACATGTGTCTGAAGTTTCCTGTGATCTGTATATTCCTTGGCAGTACCTAACTGATACAGAATTTGGGGATCTTAAGTCTGGCAAAATAATCAATGATTTAATAATGAATGAGGAGGGGCTATCTGATATAAATGCATAAATAATTACAAACAATGTGGGATAATACAGGCTACGGCATACAATAAGATTTTTCTCAGCCAAGCGTGATGGCGTGCACCTGTAGTCCCAGCTACTCAGGAGGCTAGAGTGGGAGGATCACTTGTGCCGAGGAGTTTGCGGTTGCAGTGAGCTAAGATAATGCCACTGCATTCCAGCCTGGGTGGCAGAGTAAGACCATGTCTCAAGAAAGAGAAAAGAAAAATGAAGATTTTTTTTCTCTTTCTAGGTTATTTCACGTGTGAAATATCACAATATTCAAATATTAAAAACAAATTATGCAAATATTTTGCCTACAGACAACATTTTAGTTGCTCTGTAAAGTTGTCCTGGAGAATACAGCTTGATTGCTCTGGAGAATATAGAAAAAAAAAAATGGGGATCATAAGGACATACTATTTGATAAACACTATTCTAGGCACTGGGCATCAACTGGTGAACAAAACAAAGTACTATTCTCAGAGTGCATAAAACCTAATAGGGAAAAGACACACACATGACGTCAGGTAATGATAAGCGATATGCAAAAGACTAAAACAGAGGGATGTGGAAATGAGTAGCTAGTTATTTTACACTGTATATTGAGGAAAGTTCTCTCTGCTGAGATATTTTTAACAGAAATTTAAATGCAAGAAAGAGCCAGTCAGGGAATATGGGTAAGTTGTGGATAACAGGATATTCCAGATAGAGAAAAAAGCTAATGCAAAAGCTGACATATGGCAGAGTTCGACTTGTTAGAACAGTGGTCCTCAAACTTTAACATGCTTCAGAATCATCGAGGATCTGTAAAACACAAGATTGCTTGGTCTCACCCACAGACTTCCTGGTTCAGTAGGTCTGGTGTGGAATCTAAAAATATGTGTTTCTAACAAATTCCCAGGTCCTGCTGACATTGCTGGTCCAGGGATCACACTTTGAGAACCACTGTGTTAGAGCACTAGAAAGAAGGCAAGTGTAGCTATAGTACCTAACCGTGAGGGGAACAGTGGTACCAGGTGAGACCAGAGAGGTAAGGAGGGAACAAGTCATTCAACATTTTATACTTCACCATAAAAGTTTGAATTTTATTCTCAGATTGGAAGTAGTTATGGTAGCTTTAAAGCAGGGGAGTGATCTGATCTGATTCATGTTTCAAAAATATCACTGTAAAGGGTTAAAGATAGTAGGAGGTAAGGGGGTACGGATGACTACAAAAGGTAACACGAGAGATCTCCTGTCATGACGAAATAGTTCTTTATCTTGATTGCAGTGGTTATACAAATCAACACAGGTGAGGACATGACACAGAACTATATTTAGACTTTATTCCAGTATCTATTTCCTGGGTTCTATAGTTACATACGGTGGAACCAATGGTGGGGGGATTGGGAGAAGGGTACAAGTATGGGTCCTTTCTATATTATCTTTGTAACTTCCTTTTAATTTGTAATTATTGAAAATAATTTTTTAAGATATCATTTTGGTTGCTGTTTGAAAAACAGGCAATAGGGAATCAACAGCAAAAGGAGGAGATTACTATAGTACCCTAAGTAACAAATGTTGGTGGCTTAAACTAGGGTAGCTGTACTGAAGATGGAGGGAAGCAGGCAGATTTAGGACATATTACAAAGGCAGAAGCAACAGGCCAGCAGACACGATTGCTAAATTAGTTTCACACACACTCCTACCACCCAGCTTTTAGTCAGCATTTATAGTAAAAACATCTATTCAAAGATTTTTTTCTTTTTTTCCAGGCAGGGTCTTGCTCTGTTGCACAGGCTGGAGTGCAGTGGTGCAATCACAGCTCACTGCAGCCTCAACCACCTGGGCTCATGTGGTCCTCCCACTTCATCCTCCCCACCACAGCTGGGACTACAGGCACACACCATCACACCTGGCTAATTTGTGTCTTTTTGGTAGAGATGGGGGTTTTGCTATGTTTCCCAGCTAGTCTCGAACTCCTAGGCTCAAGTGATCCTCCTCACCTCAGCCTCCCAAAGCACTGGGATTACAATGAGCCACCACGCCTAGCTCCAAAATATTTTTAAATCTTTACCAGATCAACTGTTAAAAATATATGAAATATGATACGTTAATGGACTATAACTGGAATTGTCTATCAGTCACATCGATCAGGGGTCCCCAACTCCTCACATTACTGCTTGAGCTCCACCTCCTGTCAGATCAGTGGCGGCATTGATTCTCATAGGAGTACTAACCCTGTTGTAAACTGTGCATGTGAGGGATGTAGGCTGCATGCTCCTTATGATAATCTAACGCCTGATAATCTGTCACTGTCTCCCATCACCCTCAGATGGGACCATCTAGTTGTAGGAAGACAAGGGCAGGGCTCTGATTGTACATTATGGTGAGTTTTGTAATTATTTCATTATATATTACAACGTAATAATAATAGAAATAAAGGGTACAATAAATATAATATGCTTTAATCATCCTAAAACCATCCCCCCAACCTCAGTCTGTGGAAAAACTGTCTTCCACAAAACTGGTCCCTGATGCCAAAAAGGCTGGAGACCACTGATACAGATGACTATCATAATCATGAGTTTGTAAAAGTTATTTATGTGGTAAAAAATAGGAAGCTACAATGGTGGGGGTTGGGGGCAGGGAGGAGACAACAGGAAAGTAAAGGAGAGAAAAGAATCGGGGACAACGCCTAGATTTTTAATTTTAGTAACTGGTTAAGTGAGCAAAGTTTGAGTAGAGGCAGATTTGGGAGAAAGGAAATCAAGAATTCTGATTTGGTCATATGAAGTCTAAGGTTCCCATTACACATCCATGTGGAGAAGACAAAAAGGCATTTAAATATGAATCTAGAGATCCAGATGAAGATCCCAACTGAAGATTCAGACTTAGGAGTAGTCAACATATATATGGTAGCTGAAATTGTAGGGTTGGAGGTCACCCAAGGAGAGGGTATAGACAGAGAAGAGATTGCGGCCCATGAGAGAGCCACAATAAAACAGAATAAAATATTCTAACACTTCCAGATCTTGAAACTAATTAACTGGCCAATTCAATAAGACAATAACACTCTGTATTTTAAAAAGTAATGGAAACCTTGGAGACAATATGCTAAGGGAAATAAGTCAGACACAAAAGGACAAATATTATATGGTTCCACTTATATGAGGTACCTAGAATAGGCAAATTCATAGACAGAAAGTAGAATGGTGGTTACCAGGGGCTGGGGAGAGGAGGGAATGTGGAGGTATTGTTTAATAGGTACAGAGTTTCAGTTTGGGATGATAAAAAAGTTATAGACATGGGTAGCAGTGATGGTTACACAACGCAAATACACATGTATTTAATGCTGCTGAACTGCATACTTCAAAATGTTAAACTTTGTGTTATATATATTTTACCACAACTTTTAAAAAGTAATGTAAATCTATATGAAAAACTGCAGCTCTTTAATACTCTGTAATTATTTTCAAGTAAGGATTTCCAATGATTTTTACCACCACAACATGGCAATCATTATGATTCCACTAAAAAACGTTATTTGGCATCTTATTTATCTGGATCTTTTCATTACGTGAACTATGATCAGGAACATGCAATTTCATAGCCCAACTTGTAGCCTAAGCCATTCCCTCCTCCCAATCCTGCTCTTTTAAACATTATTACTAGCCTGATCCCATTCTAGATCCTACATATTATCTAATGGAGTTTATGCCTTCAGCGTCAACCTTTCAAGGAACTTGGGCTATTTGTAGGAGTTAGTCTTCCTTAAACTCCCTATGTTATCTACTGTTGTAATAAAGTTACTGTTATGATGTAACCACAAACTGTCAAAGACAAACTGTCATAGCTACAGTAAGAGATAAGCAAGATAAAGAGACCTAGGTGAAAGACAGAGGCTCACAATATCCATAAAAATGGAATTTGTTGACTCCAAACATGACAAATTGCTCCAGTGTACAAACACAGCAGTTAAGAATGACAATTTGGAGTATCAGGAAAACCAGGTCATTTTAATCTTTGCTTTTTGGTGTTACTTCTAATCCTAAATAATCATGTTAAGTGACATTCTGTTAGGTTTATCTGACTACACTTCTTGGGAACATGTACATTAGCTGAAGAACTTCAGTTGGTCAAGAAGTCTCAAGTAGTATATGTGTAATAAAACATAATTTTACCTTTCTACAACTGTGATTTATTCTCTTCCTCACATTTAAATTGTCACCTATTCTCATCAAATTCAATAATCTCAATATATCGTCCCATTACAAGAAAAAATAAGTTCAAGGCTATGTAAACACAAGATTCTGAATATAACTTTCTGTGATAAGTCTTAAAATAGAATTAAGACTTATGAAACATCTGTTCTGCTGCAGTGACAGCAAAAAAAAAAAAAAGACATCAAATAAATTGAGTGTTTATGAGGGAAAGCTGTAGCTCAGATGAACTGAATTTTTTATTGAGATGAAATTCTTATAACATTAACCATTTTAAAGTATACAATTCAGTGGCATTTCATATACTTACAATGTGGTACAACCATCACCTGTGTTCCAAAACATTTTCATATCGCCAAAGGAGATCCCATACACATTAACCAGTCACTCCTCAGTCTTTTCTCCCTATCAACCTCTGGGAACCACTAATCTACTTTTTGTCTCTATGGACTTACCTATTCTGGATACTTCATATAAATGGAATCACAGAGTATTTTGAGTCTGGCTCCTTTCAGTTTTCAAAGTTCATCTATGCTATAGCACATAGCGCTTCATTCATTTATGTATTGAATAATATTCCATTCTATGGACAGACCGCATTCTGTTTATCCATTCATCTGTTGATGGGCATCTGGGTTGTTTCCACCTTAGCTGTTGTGAATAGTGCTGCTACAAATATAAATATTTGTGTACAAGACTTTGATTACCTGATTCAATTATTTGGGGTATATTCCTAGGAATAGAATTGTTGGGTCATATAGTAAGTCTATGTTTAACTTTTTGAAGAACTGAGGTAAATTAATTTTTGACAGGTGTTTTTGTTTGTTTTTTGAGATGGAGTCTAGCTCTGTCACCCAGGCTGGAATGCAGGGGCGCCATCTCGGCTCACTGCAACCTCCGCCTCCTGGGTTCAAGCAATTCTCCTGCCTCCTGAGCAGCTGCGGGACTACAGGCGTGTGCCACCACGTTCCATTAATTTTTGTATTTTTAGTAGAGACGAGGTTTCTCCGTGTTGGCCAGGCTGGTCTAGAACTCCTTACCTCCAGTGATCTGCCCACCTCAGCCTCCCCAAAGTGCTGGGATTACAGGCATAAGCCACCATGCTTGGCCTTGACAGGTTTTTAAAAATTGAACATTAAACACTTCTCAGTTAGTAAAAAGAAAACTGATGGGCTCAAAATTCTTTTTCTTCCAGGCACTACAGAAAAAAATATTTTGTACATTTCAGTTTGTAAATTTTTGTGCAAAAATTTTATTTCATATTTAGGGAAAGGTGTATTGAGTTAAGGCCAGTATGCTAACATGAACTAAATTGGCAAACTTTCAACTTTTTTTTTTTTTTTTTTAACATACTGAATACAAATTCAGGATTCATCATTCCTTGGGTTCAACCCACCTGTCAATGTGCAAACATAGTTTCCATAAATAGACAAAGTAATGTGAATTATATTATAGATTTATAACTGAGTTAAAACCTTCATAGTATGACTCAGTTATCTAAATGAGAGAGATAATATCTCATTTTGGATATTCTATTCTGTTTGGATAGAGGTAGAACATGCATGAGTGAGATTATGGGTATAACTATAACCAAATGCATCATACACATAATTTCTCCAACATGTTTATAGTATTACCCCCAATTAATGTGTTCTAGATCTAGAGTATGCATGACAGCCACATGCCTAGATATGCAAGAGTAATAGGACTGTGATCATGCCTGTGACTAATCAAGAGACAAGTGATCAAAAATTGGTCCAAAGGCAGTTTATTCAGGGAAATTATAAACTACTGTTATGTGCCATGTGACGTTTCAGTCAATGACAGACATCATATACAACAGTGGTCTCAGAAGATTATAATGGACCTGAAAAACTCCTATAGCCTAGTGATGCCAGTGATGCCGTACCCGATGTAACATAGTAGTGCAATGCATTTCCTTTTCTATGTTTAGATGTACTTAGATACACAAACACCATTGTGTTACAACTACCTACAGTATTCAGTACCATAATACACTGTACAGGTTTGTAGCCTATAAGTAACAGGTTGTACCATGTAGGCTAGGTGTCTAGTAAGCTGTACTACCTAGTTTTGTTAAGTATACTCTGATGTTTGCACAATGATGAAATGGCCTAATAATGTATCTCTCAGAATGCATCCCCACTGTTAAGCAATGCATGACTGTATATTCCTCCTACTCCTTCAGCTAGCATTATGCTACTATTTGGCTTTAAAGCTCACTTTTGCTTCATAAACTGCTTACATTGTATGTGAGAAGATCACTTAAAAAGTATGTATGTGTCATTCATTATGCTATATTCTCTGTATTCTGGCATGGACTGTGTCTGTGTATGTGACCTATCTAACAGCATTTATACTCTAAAATATGTTCCACAAAAAAAGAATGCATTGGAATCAGCTATCAGGCACTGACAGGTGACCAAAAAGGTGTAGAATCTCTGTGAAAGTTGTTGGTGAAATCCATGTGCTATTACAGAGAAAATAAGCAATAGTAGATTATGGTAGCCTATGCTACTAGCAATCTTTGTAACCCAAGAGGAATCGATGTCTCTTACAACGTCTTCAAGTATTACTTCAAGTAAGTCAGGTCAAGGAGAAACTCAATAGATGGCCTATTTGCCCTTATTTACTACCTATTAAAAGTTACTACTGTAATAAAATAAGTTTTAAAAATCATATACAACTTGAAAAAACAAATATTTTTAATCTTTCACCATTTGTTAAAAACAAAGCATGTTTTATGATAGTTAATACCAAAATACTACAGAAAATATGCAAGTGGTCTAAAATATTAGCTAAAACATACGTTCATTTTCTTTGACTCATACCTTTTCTTTAGGAAAAGAGGATTGTCTTGTAGTCAAATACTAAAAATATGTCCCAGAAACCATCCACTAAGATATATACTGTGTTTATTTTATTCCTGATCATCACTGGCAAACACATTGGCAAGACCCTTCTATCCTAAGAGTAGGCACACTGGGCTTCCCACCAAAAATTCAATGGGGGGGTCCCACCAAAAATTCAATGAGGGGGTCTAAAAGAGAATTAAGGATTTTGCTCTGTGTATCTAGAATAGGTCCTCTGGCAAGAGGAACAACAGTAAAATCATAAAGTAATGTTTGAGATTTGACCCAAATGTACAATTTTCCCCTCCTACATATAATTATATCCAAATTATTATATTAAATTTCCTACTGAGCCTATCCCTCTCTCCTCCCCGCCATAACAAAAACAAAACGAGGCCGGGCGCGGTGGCTCACACCTGTAATCCCAGCACTTTGGGAGGTCGAGGCAGGCAGATCACTTGAGGTCAGGAGTTCAAGACTAGCCTGCTCAACATGGTGAAACCCCAACCTCATCCCTACTAAAAATAACAAAAAACTTAGCTGGGCATGGTGGCCCATGCCTGTAATCCCAGCTACTCAAGAGGCTGAGGCAGGAGAATCACTTGAACCCAGGAGGCGGAGGTTGCAGTGAGCCAACATTGCGCCACTGCACTCCAGCCTGGGCAACAGAGTGAGACTCTGTCTCAAAAAAAAAAAAAAAGGTAGATGTTATCAAGGAAAACCTTAACGAATGAAGGGGTCCTTGCAGAACAGTAGCACTGTTGTAGACTTTGAAGTGAAGAAACCTGGGTTCTAAAGTACTGGTTCTGGAGCTGGGTAACCTTGAGCAAATAATGACCCTTCTGAGTAAAGTAAATAAGAAAACTGAAGCCTGGGTAGAATAAATGGCTTACCCAGAGTCATCAACTAGGAAGTGTTTAAGTGTATCCAAAATCCAAACCTATGACTTTAAAAAGTCCAGAGCCCACTCCACTATACCTTTTCCTCTCTCAAAACATAAGTATGTGCATTCTAGTGGAAGGGGTAAAGGTGTCCATGCTTTCCAACCACTGCCACAAATCTCTAACAGCGGAATTTCAGGCACAGGTAAGGAAGATTTGCCAGATACTCTGCACATCATGACACATTGAAAGCCAGTCACGTAAGTTCCTTCCCAGTTACCATTATGACATCCCTACGGCTATTTCAGATTTCGATATGTAGCCTTCCTCCAGAAATTTCACCAGGATTTTGTATTTAATACATTTAACAAGCTCTTTTTATTTTAACATCTGGATACTACTACTTTATGTTGCAAAAAGCACTGTCAAATGCATGAAACATTATGAAACTATGATGAAGCCACAAACAGAAATTTCACAGACTTCCTATGCACTTTTAACCTGTATTAACTTGGGTTATAAGAATAACAAAAATATTAATAGTTATTTAACAATCAAGATAATATTATAAAATGCATTCTTATTTAAGAACTAGTGAAAAATGGAAGGATATGTGGAATAGAACAATTCATCAGGGTTTGAGACCAGGTATCATAATGTTGGAGTAAGAGGGATATATTCCAGTTAGTAAGCAAACAAAAGTTATATAGTCTTCAATTTCCTAAGAAACCATGGAATGAGACAGAAATAAACAAAGGGAAGCTATTATGAACTTATCTAAAAAGTAAATTTACATTCTATTCATAAAGTAATTAAAAGGAGGAAGGATCTCCCCCTATGCCAAATATTTACCATTATCCTTGCTGCTGTTTTCTTCAATAGTCATTTGTTCAGCCAATTCAGACAATGATTCATCAATAGTCTGGCTTCCTCGGAGTGTGAGGGATAGCCTTCTCTTAAATTTTTTCATCCTATCAATTGAATGTGGCTTGAAAAATCCTGAAAGAAAAGAATAAACACAAAACTAAAGCTATAAATATTTTACCACTAAAGAAAAATACCGCCTGGGTTTACTGGAAATCTTTAAAATAGGAATATAATGAGGAATTCTCACTTCTGCCAAACATCACCAAATCCAACCCCTTTTTTAAAAAGATTCACCTACTCTGAATAATGCTGTATTTATTTGGCATCATCAGAAGAGCAGGAATTCCATGTAACTAAAGAGTGGGACTTTAAGCATCACGAATAAGTTTAGAAGGACTGGAGATTTTCTTAAAATGTGTATTTTAAAAACTATTATAGTAAAATATCAACATTATTTTGATGCTTAGATTCTATAACATAAATATCAATCATCATATTGGAACCAGCCAGTGATATCTTCAGATATAACTGGGAAGCGGGTGAGGTAATGGAGGAAGACAAAGAACAATGTTTGACAAACAGCTCCAACAAGAAATTTTCCTTTTTATGCTCTTACACAGCCAGTACATTAGAGTTCGGTGTTGTTTTTACTTGTTAGGCTTTCAAGTGTCTCTTTCATCCTAAGAGAACCAAGCTTTAGAAGGAAGAAACGAAAGCCAAATTAGTGGGTACTGAATGCCTGACACACAGCAGACACTTTCATATCTCTAATTCAGTCTTCCTAATTCTGAAAGGTAGAGTATACTATCCCATTTTCACACGAGGAAACATGCTCAAAGAAGTTCCCTGACTCATGTCAAACAAATAAATGACAGAACTGAGATTTAAAACCAGAATTACTATTTACTTTTTCCTCCACACTTTAACATCTTTGAAATCAGAATGTATCTCACAATTAATGTGA
Organism: Nomascus leucogenys; assembly: GCF_006542625.1. Classification (NCBI taxonomy): domain Eukaryota; kingdom Metazoa; phylum Chordata; class Mammalia; order Primates; family Hylobatidae; genus Nomascus; species Nomascus leucogenys. The sequence continues at coordinate 9,155,540 of NC_044390.1, read as the reverse complement.
TATCAAAATGTAACTGACAGTATTTTTTCTTACAGGTACATAAATTAATGGTATAATTCATGGTAGAGTCTTGGATATGATGAAACAAGGTACTTATGCCAAACCCAAATTCTTGACCCACAACTTCCTTTCTAACTTGGTATTTCTATGATGAGCTGGCTTACCAGATCGCCATGCACACTATAACCACTGTCCCAACCAAGAGTAAGGGCCGTACAACTCCTCTATGTTAAAGTACAGGGGTTTTACCATCCAGCTCCGGATATCTATTTTATATCTGTACATGTTTTGCTTATTTTCTCATTCTAAGGATTTATTCTAAGTAACTGCGTTTACTGAACAGGTAACCTATGCATATTAGTTATAGAATAATTTGTTTGCTCAAAAGCTGGGGGGGAGAGGTATCACAAATAAACTTATAAGTAATAATTTTATATTTTACCACTTTCATATTATATATTTATTATATTTTAACATAGAAACCAGTTGGGCATAGTAGCTCATGTTTGTAATCCTGGCATATTGGGAGACCAAGGCAGGAAGATCTCTTGGGGTCAGGAGGTTAAGACCAGCCTGGGAAACAGTGAGAACTCGTCTCTACTGAAAAAAACAAAGAAAATTAGCCAGGCATGGTGGCATCTGCCTGTATGCCCAGCTACTCAGGAGACTGGGGTGGGAGGATCACTTTGAGCCCAGGAATTTGAGGCTGCAGTGAGCTACAAATGTGCCACTGCACTCCAGCCTGAGTGATAGAATGAGATGCTTTTAAATAATGTTTTTTAATAATTTTTTTTAAATCCACTAAAATAAAAATACCAAAAAATACTAAATACACATTAAAATAGCAAGAGTTGCGACTGCACTTTAATAAGGACTCTTTTCACCCATACGCTCTAAAATAAGAGACATACTTTGGTGAGATATTGAAAAGTTTCTATTCCTTAGCTCAGTTTAAAGTCAAGTTTATGCTCCTAAATGTTTTCTACTAACGTATCCTCCAGTTCACAATCCTCTTTTCAGCTGTGTCTAGTCTGCAGTTAAACCCATCTGTTGTGCTCTTAGTTTTAGTTACTATATTTTTCAGCTCTAGAATTTCCATTTGATTCTTTCCTACAGATGCCAGTTCTCTAGTGAAATTCTCCACCTCAGCATCTATTTTCATGAACCAAATACAGTATTTTAAAGCCCATTTTTAACTCCAAAGTCTGAACAATCTATGGATCTGTTTCTCTTGTCAATTTTCTTCTCTTCATCTTTTTGTATGCTTAGTAATTTTTTATTGTATGTAAGACGTTGTGAGTTAGCATATGCAAATGTATATGGAAATAATGTAGAGCCTCCAGATGATGTTACCTTCCTCCAGAGAGGATTTACTTTTTATTTTTTTAACTCTGTAGGAGCAGACTGATGCAATCCAATTGGGACTGAGCTCACTTGAGACTGAGTTTCAGACACTACCAAGATTGGTAGGCCTCTGATTTGTCCTCACTCTGTGGTGTGGCTCTTCAACAGATTCCAACTGTAAACCTAGGGCCAGAACAACAACAACAAACTATTGAAAGCTCCATTCAACTTCCTCAGTCGTTTTTTGCTCATCTCTTATGCCTTGCTCAGCTTTTATCTTCTTACTCCCAATAGCTTAAGAGTTGGAAAATGGATCAAGAGGAAAACCAGCACAGAGTGTGTCTGTCTCCCTTCTCTCCTGAATCTTGACTCTTCAAGTGTTGTTTCACTGAGAAGCTTTACAACGCCTTCAAAACGATTTTTTCCTCTAGCATTTCTAGTTTTCAGCAGTTTTAGTCTGTTACAAGTTACTCCATCATAGGCAGAAATGGAGGTTTTGATGTGGATTAGATGAGATAATATATGCACTTCCCAAGCAAAGGAGAAAGTTGCAGTATCCAACTATACAGACATAACCACTTCAGAATCTTGCCACACCATTTTTGAATGAACATTTTGCTGACCAGGAGACCTGCCTATTGTTCTGGATGACAAATAAGGACAAAAATAACAAAGTATTATAGAAATGTTACTACAGAATTAATTCACATAACACAGTAACATTCTGTAACATAGACTAACTATAAATGGATTCAGTATCTATTACAGCACAGAAGTGAGCTATCCAAAACTGTAGCCAACAGCAGGCTAATAAGCACTTGAAAAGTATGTAGTCCAAACTGAGTTGTGCTGCAACTGTAAAATACACAGTGGACTTTGGCTGCCAGGGACTGGGGGAAGGACAGGAATGCGAAGTTATTCTTTAATGGGTAGAGAGTTTACATCTTGCAAGATGAAATGAATTCTAGAGATGGAAAATAGTGACAGATGCAGAACAATATGAAATAAATACCACTGAACTGCACTTAAAAATGGTAAAGATAGTGAATTTTGCTATGTGTATTTTACAACTTTTCTAAAAATTGAAAAAAAAAAAAAACCTTAGTGGCTTCAGACAATAACATTTATTATCCCTCACCAAAAAAAAGTTAGTAACTATTATATTAATAACATGTTGAGGGCCAAGCGCAGTGTCTCATGCCTGTAATTCCAGCACTTTGAGAGGCCGAGGTGAGCGGATCACTTGAGGCCAGGAGTTCAAGATCAGCCTGGTCAACATGGCAAAACTCCATCTCTACTAAAAATATAAAAATTAGCCAGGCATGGTGGTGCATGCCTGTAATCCTAGCTACTTGGGCTGAGGCATAAGAATCACTTGATCCCAGGGGGCAGAGGTTGCAGTGAGCTAGGATCATGTCACTGCACTCCAGCCTGGATGACAGAGTGAGACTCTGTCTCAATCAATCAATCAATCAATAAAATAAAATAATGTTGAAAAATATTTTAGATGTTTAAGTAAAAAAAATCACCAAAATTAACTCTGCCTTTTAAAAAGTTTTCAAAAAATATGCCTACAAAAGTCTTAAAAATTACACATGGGGTGCACATTACATTTCTACTGGACAATGCTGATATAGAGCATATAAAATGTATTTTATAGATGATTATAATAAGAGCATATAAAATGCATTTTATATGCTCTATATCAGCATGGTTTTAAGTGAGTCTAGGAGAAAAAAAAATAGAATCACATAAACCTTAACCTTTTCTTCATATAGTGCATTTGAACAATGTATCAGGGGATATTCTATGTTCTTCTAACTCAGAATAATATGCATGGCACTTATTTCATCATCAAAGAGTGAAGAAAATCCTGGTCTATAAAATAATTTTAACTATACTTATTTTATATTCTGTCAGGAATAAGAAAGATATTTCTAATTCATAAAAGCAAGAGAAAAATACTTATAAAGCTAAACCTTACTATAAAATTTTCAAATAAAATCACATCTTCAAATTGTTCCTATTTTTAATCTGTGGTGTAATTGTAAAATTTTAATTAAGTTACAGTGATTTGTAAACACAGATAATAAAGAATTTCATTACCACAGCCTAGATCATTATTAAAGAAAAAATATTCCCAAATGAAATAGATTCCCTGACATTTCTAATTATCTTTAAGTAGAACTGTGCATATTAACTTTTTTCGTTAGCTGAGAACAAAGGCACATATGCTAAACTAAAAACACCTTTTGTGACGTAAAAACTACTACTTACATTGGCTTTAAGGTTAATCTTTAATATTTACTATAATAGGGCAGTGCTAAATTACTGATTATCTAAAATTGGAACACTCAACAGTTTGGTTAAAATATTTTATCAGTTCAATAAAAATTTTTGAGATTATTAAGATCTTTACACTATCATTTCTTTTTTTAACTTTTATGCTCAGGAGTACATGAACATGTTTGTTATACAGCTAAACTGCATATATGGGGGTTTGGTGTGCAGATTATTCTGTCACCAAAGTAATAAGTATAGCACCGAATAGGTAGTTTTTTTATCCTCTCCCTCCTCCAATCTTCACCCTCAAGTAGGCCCCGGGGTCTGTTGATCCCCTTTGTGTCCGTGTGTTCTCATTGCTTAGCTCCCACTTACGAGTGAGAACATGTGGTATTTGGTTTTCTGTTCCTACATTAGTTTGCTTAGAATAAATGGATGAATCTGGAGGCCATCATCCTACACTATTGTTTCTATGAATGTTAAGATAGATTAAACAGTGTGACTTAATGGTAAATGACTAAATATTCACATTTCAGTGTAAATGTCATTCTTCAGAGAGCCCTTTTCTGACTCTCTCTATTCCTCTATCCTTTGTTTCTACTCATAGCACTTATCATATATATATACACACACACACACACATTGCATATGTATATACACACACGTCTCATATATGTACGTGTGTGTACTGCAAAACTAATGTTTTTCTAGATGTCAAAAACACTTCTAGCTTTTTGTAATACTTAGATCAAATTTAAAACTGTAAAAGGGCAGTGAAGGGTTACAGAATGACAGCATATAACTCTCCATTTAAAGACAGTTGAAAATGTTCAAAAATCAGTTTTCAACAATAAGTACATAAAAGGAACTTGCAAATATAATGCATTGTTATCTTACTTCACCTTGGGCTAAACTTGTTCTTGGATTATCTGCTATACAATTAAGGAAAGTTTTTATGTTTCTTTTATCCTGAAAAGGTAAGAATTCTATTTACTTAAGGAATATAGATAATGATTCTAGAATGCCAACTGAGTTTGGGCCTTACGAATAGAAAAATATGCACACCATACACTGTTTTTAAAGAAGATAACAGCCATAAATACTACCAAACTAGATGTTCTAGTGTGAGTCTTTACTTGTAAAAATGGTGTTATAGTGTGGTTTTCTCAGCACTTGCAGTAAGAAACTCTTTGCATACAATTTCACCTTATATTCAAGCTACTCTAATATAAAAGGACTTATTAGAGTGGCAATCCACTGTTTATGTTTTTGAAATATTCTTAAAACAATTTTTTGTTAATAATTGCAAAATATTAAAGAAAAGGCTAAATATTGTTTTTAAATGACTAAATGACTTTCCTTTAGGTAAATAAGCAAAATGTACATGTAGAACAAATCAAGTATTGTGAAGAATATAATCTAGGATTTATACGGGAAGCTAAGATTTTTCCACATAATGTTGCTTTTGTCAGTCTTTCTGAAATACCAAAGAGATAAAGACAGATTTATTTCTTCATAACATTTTCAGCAACGATGACCACAAATAAAAACTATTGTAAAAAAGTGAACTCATTAGGTGGCATGTAAGCAAATATTCTGTTATTTTCCCCACAATAATTAAGCCATGACAAATACCGAACACACTCTAGGACATGTAAGCTAATCATACAGAATGAGGAATAACGAATGTTTAAAACTTAAACTTTCTTCAGTAGAGACAATGTTGTTATTTGCATAAAACACAAAGTAAAATACAAAAATTAGCCAGGCGTGATGGTATGCACCTGTAATCCCAGCTACTTGGGAGGCTGAGGCAGAAGAATCGCTTGAACCTGGGAGATGGAGGTTGCAATGAGCTAAGATCATGCCACTGCACTCCAGCCCAGGTGACAGAGTGAGACGTCATGTCAAACAAACAAACAAACAAACAAACAAACAAAACCATGAAGTGATTGTACAAAACACTGACAGAGCACTGAATTAAAATTTCAATCATGCTACAGGTTTTTTACACAAACACTTAAAATTGTTAATCCTTGGTCAAGTGTGGTGGCTCACAACTGTAATCTCAGCATTTTGGGAGGCCAGGGCAAGCGGATCACCTGAGGTCGGGAGTTCGAGACCAGCCTGACCAACATGGGGAAACCCCATCTCTACTAAAAATACAAAATTAGCTGGGTGTGGTGGCACATGCCTGTAATCCCAGCTACTCGGGAGGCTGCAGCAGGACAATTGCCTGAACCCAGGAGGCAGAGATTGCAGTGAGCCAAGATCGTGCCACTGCACTCCAGCCTGGGCCAACAAGAGAGAAACTCCGTATAAAAAAAAAATTAATCCTTGATGTGTTCAAATCTGAGCTGATTCTTTTCTTTTGATAGTACGAATAGTGAAACACACAAACTAGAAAAAAAGAAATGTACCAAAGATTTTCCTCCATTCAAAAATATCATAAGAAAGACAATATTAGTTTATTATGACACTTGAGGTGTAAAATGTCAGAGAAGAATGCTCTAGAGCTTGGTTCTTGTATCAAAAACAACCAGTAAACTGGAAAAACAACAAGAATCAACTATCTTCCAAGTATGGAACCTAATTAGACACTTACAACAACAAGGAAAGTGCTTCATGCAGAGGCTGCTGATCTTGATAGGAGACTCACATGGGCAAACCAGTAGCTACCATTTCTCAGCTTTGCCACAACAGTAAGGAATAGCAGCCCCCATCTCTGGAGCAACTTATTAGTGCCATAGCAGGCAATGGAAGAACTTTGTCCTCCAAAAATTCAAGTTCGAATATTTTGGTCAGTTTGGCAGATCACTGAGAGACAGGCACAGAGGCAGATGCTTGCCTTTATTTAGGCCCTCTGGGGCTACTGGACAGGGGAGGCACACCTGCATCTACTGGAAGATCTAATAAGGCAGCACCTTCTTCTTTAAACCAGATATTGTTATATCATTGTCAGGTCACTGAGTTACTACAGAGATAATGGAATAGAAACTTCAGTGACTATACACACAAGAAATACAGTTTGCAAAAATGGTTTTGGAAAGTCACAAAGGGATGACAACAGCCTTCAACTAGCCAAGAAAGGCCTGATGAGTGGGAGAATCTGATAACCACAGTTACCACATTGTAGTACAGTGGCCAGGTCTCAACAAATAACCACAAAGCACACAAACAGGAAAGCATGGCCCATTAAGAAAAAAAGCATTTGACAGAAACCTGAAGCAGCACAGAATTTGGAATTGCTAGTCAAAAACGTTAAATCAATTGTCCTAAATATGCTCACAGAGCTGAAGGAAATCAAGAAAACAATGTATGAGCAAAACAAGAATATCAATAAAGAGACTGAAATTATAAAATGGAATCAAACAAAAATTCCAAAGCTAAAAATTACAATAACTACAATTAAAAAATTCACTAGAGTGGTTCATCAGATTGCAACAGGCAGAAAAAATGATTAGCAAATTTGAAGACAAGGCAATTAAAATTATCCTGTCTTAGAGATACACAGAAAAAAGAATGAAGAAAAATGAATAGAGCCTGATGAACCTACAGGACAGGGACACTATCAAGTGTACCCACCTACACAGCATAGGAGTCCCCAAAGATAAAAAAAGGAGGAAATATTTGAAGAAATAATGGTGAAAAGCTTCTCAAACCTGATGAAAGATATGAATATATACATCCAAAAATTTCAAATAAATCCAAGAATAAATTCAAAGGAGATACAAAATTCAGACACATTATATCCAAAGTGTAGAAACTCAAAGACAAAGAATCTTGAAAGCAGCCAGAGAAACGCAACTAGACATATACATAGGCTCCTCAGTAAGATTAACAGCTGATGTGTCATCATAAACTGTGATGACCAGGCAGCAATAGGAATAGCATATTTTAAATCTAGAGAGAAAACAAAAACTAAGAATTTTATATTCAGCAAAACTATCCTTTAAGAATGAAGGAGAAATTTCCAGATAAACAAAAGCCAAGGAAGTATGTTGCCAGTAGACCTACTCTACAAGAAAGATAAAGGGAAACCCTCAGGCTGTAATGAAAGGACGTAAGACATAACACTGGTAAAGATAATTACACAGGTAATTATAAAAGAGAGTATTAACGCACTTTTGGTTTTTAACTCTTTTTGCTTTTCTTGTTTTTTTAATTATTTTATTGTCGTTTTTTAAGTTCTGGGGTACATGTGCAAGATGAGCAGGCTTGTTACACAGGTAAACATGTGCCATGGTGGTTTGCTGCACTTAACCCATCACCTAGGTATTAAGACCAACATGCATTAGCTCTTTTCCCTAATGCTCTCCCTACCCCTGCCCTCCTCCAACAGGCCCCAGTAAGTGTTGTTCCCCTCCCTGTGTCCATATGTTCTCACTGTTCAGCTCCCACTTATAAGTCAGAACATGAGGTGTCTGGTTTTCTGTTCCTGCGTTAGCTTGCTGAGCATAACGGTTTCCAGCTTTATCCATGTCCCTGCAAAGGACATGATCTCATTCCTTTTTATGGCTGAATAGTATTCTACGGTGTCCATGTACCACATCTTCTTTATCCAGTCTATCAATGATGGGCATTTGGGTTGATTCCATGTCTTTGCTATTGTGAATAGTGCTGCAATGTAGACATGTATGTATCTTTGTAACAGAGTGATTTATATTCCTTTGGGTATATACCCAGTAATGGGATTGCTGGTCAAATGGTATTTCTGGTTCTACATCTTTGAGGAATCGCCACACTGTCTTCCACAATGGTTGAACTATTTACATTCCCACCAACAGTGTAAAAGCATCCCTCCTTCTCCGCAACCTTGCCAGTATCTGTTGTTTCTTGAAATTTTAGTAATCGCCATTCTGACTGGTGTGATATGTTATCTCATTGTGATTTTGATTTGCATTTCTCTTAAAAGGCAAAAAAAAATTATAAATCTGCTGATGGGCACATAAAATATAAAAAGGTAATCTGTGACAATAACAATATAAAAAGGAAGACAGATATACAGGAGCAGACTATTTATATACTACTAAGTTGGTATTATTTAAATGAGGTTACTATCATTTTAAGATGTTAACTATAATCCTCAAAAACTAACTACAAAAATTACAGAAAAAGAAAAAAAGGAATTGGAATGGGACACTATTTTAAAAATTAGCTAAGTGCAATAAAAGGGCAAAAATAAAAAAATTAAGGAGTTAGAAACAAATAAGACATACAGAAAACAATAGCTAACTAGAAAAATTAGTTCTTCCTTATCAGTATTTTAAATGTAAATGGATTAAACTCTTCAATTAAAAGGCAGAGATTGTCAGAGTGGATTTTTTTTAAAACCCAATCCACCTAAATGCTGTCTAAAAGAGACCGGGTGCAGTGGCTCATACCTGTAATCCCAGCACTTTGGGAAGTGGGTGGATCACGTGAGGTCAGGAGTTCAAGACCAGCCTGGCCAACATGGTGAAATCCCATTTCTACTAAAAACACAAAAATTGGCCAGGTGCAGTGGCTCACGCCTGTAATCCCAGCACTTTGGAAGGTGGAGGTGGGCAGATCACAAGGTCAGGAGATCAAGACCAGCCTGGCCAACATGGTGAAACCCCATCTCTACTAATAATACAAAAAAATAGCCGGGTGTGGTGGCACACGCCTGTAGTCCCAGCTACTCGGGAGGCTGAGGCAGGAGAATCGCTTGAACCTGGGAGGTGGAGGTTGCAGTAAGCTGAGATCGCGCCACTGCACTCCAGCCTGGGTGACAGAGTGAGACTCTATCTCAAAAAATAAATAAATAAATAAAATTAGCCAGGCGTGGTGGCGTGCGCCTATAATCCCAGCTATTCAGGAGGCTGAGGCAGGAAAACTGCTTGAATCCGGGAAGCGCGGTTTGCAGTGAGCCAAGATTGCGCCACTGCACTCCAGCCTGGGCAACAAGAGCGAAACTCCGTTAAAAAAAAAAGGCCGGGCACGGTGGCTCACGCCTGTAATCCTAGCACTTTTAGAGGACAACGCAGGTGGATCATGAGGTCAAGAGATCAAGACCATCCTGGCCAACATGGTGAAACCCCATCTCTACTAAAAATACAAAAATTAGCTGGGCATGGTGGCAGGTGCCTGTAGTCCCAGCTACTCAGGAGGCTGAAGCAGAAGAATAGCTTGAACCCAAGAGGCAGAGGTTGCAGTGAGCCGGTCACACCACTGCACTCCAGCCTGGTGACAGAGCGAGACTGTCTCAAAAAAAAAAAAAAAAAAAAAAAGAGAGAGAGAAGCACTTTGGACACAAAGACACTAAGAAACTGAAAGTGAAAGGATAGGAAAAAATATTCCATGCAAATAGTAACCAAAAAAGAGCAAGTGTAGCTATGTTTTTGTCAGACAAAACAGTATGATAACAAGAGACAAAGAAGGCCATCATATATTATAAGGGGTTCAAGATATTAAGCTATATCAATTATAAACATTTACACACCTAAAAACAGAAACTAAAAATATATTAAGCAAAAACAGAATTGAAACAAGAAACAGACAACTCTACAATAATAGATGGAGACTTCAATATCCTATTTTAAGTGCTGGACAGAAGAACCAGACAGATTTATAAAGAAATACAGGACGTGGCCGGGTGTGGTGGCTCACGCCTGTAATCCCAACACTTTAGGAGGCAGAGGCGGGCAGATCACCTGAGGTCAGGAGTTTCAAACCAGCCTGGCCAACACGGTGAAACCTCGTCTTTACTAAAAATACAAAAGAAACTAGCCAGGTGTGGTGGTGCATGCGGGTAATCCCAGATACTCAGGAAGCTGAGACAGGAGAATTGCTTGAAGTTGGGAGGCAGAGTTGAAGTGAGCCAGGATCGCACTCCGGCCTGGACGACAGAGTGAGACTCTGTCTCACAGAAAGGGGAGGGGAGGGGAGTGGAGGGGAGGGGATGGGAAGAGAGGGGAGGGGAAGGGGAGGAAAGAAATATAGGACTTGAACAGCACTATAAACCTATTGTATTAGACCTATCAGATATACATAGTACACTCCACCTAACGAGCAGAATACACACTCTTCAAGCACACATGGAACATTCTCCAGGACAGACCATAAGGCAGGCCATAAAACAAGTCTTAATAAACGTTAAAAAACTAAAATCATAAAAAGCATCTTTTCCAATCAAAATGGAATGAAACTAAAAATCAGGAACAGAAGGAAAACCGGAAAATTCATGTATATATGGAAATTAAGCAACATATTCTCAAACAAGCAACTGATCAAAGAAGAAACCACAAGAGATATAAAAAAGACCCTCATGCAAATGAAAACAAAAACACAACATACATAAGCATATGAGATGTAGCTAAAGAAGTGTAAAGAGGATGTTTATAGCTATCAAAGCTTACATTAAAGGAAGAGCTCAATAACCTAATGGTACACTTTATAGAATTAGAAAAAGAACATCAAACAAAACTCAAAGCTAGCAGAAAGAAGAAAATAATAAAGTCCAAATTGGAGATAAACAAAATAGAGAATAGAAAAAGAACAGAGACAAAATAAAACAGAAAGTTGGTTCTTTAAAAGATCAACAAAATAGGCTGGGTGCAGGGAGGCCAAGATGGACCACCTGAGGTCAGGAGTTTGAGACCAGCCTAGCCAACATGGTGAAACCCCATCTCTACTAAAATACAAACATTAGCTGGATGTGGTGGCATGTACCTGTAATCTCAGCTACTCGGGAGGCTGAGGCAGGAGAACTGCTTCAGCCTGGGAGATGGAGGTTGCAGCGAGCTGAGATCGTGCCACTGCACTCCAGTCTGGGCAACACAGCGAGACTCCATCTCAAAAAAAAAAAAAAAAAAAAAGAAAAAGAAAAAAAAGTCAACGAAATAATTTTAGCTAGACTGACTAACAAAAAGAGATTACACTCAAATGACTAAAATCAGAAAGTGGAAACATTACTACCAATTATACAGAAATAAAATGGATTATAAAAGAATGCTATGAACAATTATATGCCAACAAACTGGATAGCTTAATGAAATAGACAAACTCTTACAAACACACAAACCAGCAAAACTGACTTAAGAAGAAACAGACAACCAAAATATACCTAAGAAGTCAGGTGACAATCAGTATAAAACACTTCCAACCAAAAAAGCCCAGAACCAGATGACTTTACTGGTAAAGTCTACCAAACATTTAAAGATGAATTAACAACCTATTCCTAAACAACTGAAGAGGGGATAACACTTCTTGACTTCTGTAAGGCCAACATTACCCTGACACCAAAGCCAAACAAAGACATCGTAAGAAAAGAAAATTTTACAAGTCGGTATCCTTTATAAATATAGATGCAAAAATCCTTAAGAAAATACTAACAAATTGAATTCAGTAGCATATTAAAAAGATTATACCAAATGGGTATGTAATGAACTAGGATTTGTCTCAAGAATGCGACGGTGGTTCAACATAAGAAAATCAATTAATGTAGCCAGGCGCAGTGGCTCACGCCCATAATCCCAGAACTTTGGGAGGCTAAGGCAGGTAGATCACCTGAGGTCGGGCGTTGGAGACCAGCCTGGACAACATGGTGAAACCCCGTCTCTACTAAAAATACAAAATTAGCCGGGCATGGCGGTGCATGCCTGTAATCCCAGCTACTTAGGAGGTTGAGGTGGGAGAATTGCTTAAACCCAGTAGGGGGAGGTTGCAATGAGCCGAGACTGGGTCATTGCACTTCAGCCTGGGCAACAAGAGCAAAACTCTGTCTCAAAAAAAGAAAATCAACTAATGTAATACATCACATTAGCAAAATGAAGATAAACCACATGAACTTCTCAACTGACTTAGCAAAAAAAAAAAAAAAAAAAGGATTTTACAAAATTCAACACCCTTTCATGATAAAATCACTCAATAAACAGAACAGAAAGGAATTTCCTCAACATGAAAAGGCCATATATAAAAACTCACAGTTAATATCCTATTCAATGGTGAAAGACTGAAAACTTTTAAGATAAAAAACAAGACAAAGATGCCTGCTTTCACCACTTCTATTCAATACACTACTGGAAGTTCTAGTCAGAACAATTAGGCAAGAAAAAGAAATATAAGGCAGCCAAATAGGAAATGAAAAAGTAAAACTATCCCTATTTAGAGATGACATGATCTTATATGAAGAAAACCTTAAAGAATCCACAAATAAAACCCTGTTAGAGCTAATAAACTAATTTCCTTAAGATGTAGAGAGAAAACTGCCATGATGAAATCAGTTGTATTTCTATAGGTTAGCAATGAACTGTATGAAAGGGAAATTTTAAAAAGAATCCATTTAGAATAGCATCGAAAACAGTAAAATACTTAGGAATAAATTTAACCAATGCAGTGATAGACTTATATGCTGAAAATTACAAAATATTGTTGAATAAAATTAAAGAAACCTAAATAAATGAAAGTATATCCCATACTCATGGATTGGAAGACTTAATATTAATAAGATGTCAACATTATCCAAATGATCTACAGATTTAATGCAATCTCTACCAAAATTCCAATGGTGCTCTTTTGCATAAAAAGAACATAGTCTAAAATTTGTTCCGGTTTACAGTGAGCTATGATTATGCCACTGCACTCCAGCGTGGGTGATAGTGGGATCCTGTCTCAAATTTAAAAAAAAAAAAAAAAAAAAAAAGGCTAGACGACGACGATATCTTAAAATTTATACGGAATTCCAAGAAACCTTGAATAGTTTTGAACTAGAAGAACAAAGGTGGAGGTCTTATGTGTCCTCATGTCAAGACTTAATAAAAAGATAAAAAGCTACAATAATCAAAACATTATGGTATTGACATAAGAATAGATATATATAGACCAATAGAATAGAACTGAGAACCCAAACACAGACTCACACCTGATTTTTGACAAAGGTGCCAGGACCATTCAATAGGGAGGGGGCAGTTTATTCAGCAAATGGTGCTGGGAAAACTGGATGTTTTCATGCAAAAGAGTGAAACTGGACCATTACCTTATACCATATACAAGAGTTAACTCAAAATGAATCAAAGACCTAAATATAAGAGTTAAAACTGTAAAACTCTTAGAAGATATATTCCTGATATTGGATTTCACAATGATTTCTTAAACATGACACCAAAGGCACAGGCAACAACAAAAAAGACCCCAAAAAACAGACATATTGGACTTTAAATTTAAAATGATAGTAAAGAGAGTGAAACAACCCACAGAATGGGTTAAAATACTTGCAAATCATATATCTGATAAGAGTTTAATATCCAGAAAGAACTGCTACAACTCAACAGCAAAAAACAAACACCCAATTTAAAAATGGGTAAAGGTCTTGAATGCACATCGCAACAAAGATATACCAATGGCCTATAAGCACATAAAAAGATGCTCAACATTATTACTCACCGGAGAAATGCAAACCAAAACCACTATGAGATACCACCTCATACCCACTAGGATGGCTACTATCAAACAGAAAGCAGTGTCAGTGAGGATGTGGACAAACTGGAACACTGATGCAACTGTAAAATGGTGTAGCCATTGTGAAAAACTGGTAGTTCCTCAAAAAACTAAACACAGAATAATCATGTGACCCAGCAATTCTACTCCTAGGGATATACAAAAAAAAAAAAAAAAAAAAAAAAAAAAACTGAAAACAGGGACTCAAACAGATACTTGTACACCAATGTTAATGGCAGCATTATTCACAACAGCCAAAAGGTGAAAACAACCTGCCAATCAACGGATAAACAAAATGTGGCATATACGTACAATGCCATAAAAAGAAATGAAGTTCTGACATATGCTACAACATAGATGAGCCTTGAGAACATTATGCTAAGGGAACTAAGTCAGACACAAAAGGACAAATATTGGATGATTCTACTTATATGAAAAAGCTCTAGAAATAGTTGTGCTGGTTACACAAAATTTCGATCTTAATTGTCATTGAACTTTATGCTTAAAAATAACTAAAATGGTAAATTTTGTTTTGTATATGTTATCACAATAAAAACATTTTAACTATCATGTTAGCAGGCATTTATATCAGTTTTCCATCAAGCCTAAATATGGTCAATATTTCATTTGAGTGGAGCTTTACTGAAATAATTGGCTAAATAATTTCAATATGACCTATACCAATTATGCTGAACACAACAGAGTGTATCAGGATTAGCGCTTTATGGTTATGATGTAGACGCTCACAGAAGACTGTTGTTGCTCCCAGCTTAACAGTAAGAATGAGCCAGACAAACTATAAAATCATAGTTTTTTAAACTCAGAAAGCTGAGGATGCAAAGAAAATAAATCAACTAAATTCTAGAGGAACAAGCCCTTTCTGGAAAAGAAAACAGGGCTGGGATCATGGTGAAAGGAGAAGTGAACCTGCAATAGGAGGGGGAAACTAGCCAAATTTTAACAGACTTTTCAAGGGGAACACGGGGGCAAGATAGATTAAAATCTCAGAAATCTCACTCACAAAGCAAATCTGCACTTTCCCAATAGGATCCCTTCCAAGTATTGAAGCTGAATAAGGGAAGGTGAGGCGATGAGACCACAGAATGCTGGGGACAAGGCAGGAGAGCTGAGAGAAACCCCTGTTCAAGGGGCACACTAAGTGCAAGGTCATGCCTGCCAAAGGAAGGTGGCAGGGTATTAGTTTAGTGCTCTCTCCAGAGGTGAGGACTGAAGCCAGAAGTAGGGCTAGAGAAAAAAAAACATGTCCCAGCTGCTCCAAATGCCAACAGCTGGCTGTGAAACAAAGAGGGGTCTCCCACAGTACAACAAACTGGGCTATAAAGGCTGGGGTGGGCTATAAAGGATGGCGTGATTGCCTGAATCTCACAGGTGCTCAGATCCCAAACTCTAATAAAGGGAGTGTCCTCATCCTACCTTCACAACATCTGTTATCAGTGGTAAACTAAAGAAAACTAAAACTGCAACAAGGTCCCATCCCAAACTGAACTGAGTCAGCCCCTAACACTAGTGACCTGACAGAATACTTCAGTCTGTACTGTCCTTTTTCACAATGTCTGACAGCAAATAAAAAATCGGAGACCAAGAAACAGAAAAATGTGACCCATAATCAAGAGCAAAGATGTAATATGAAGTCTTTCAGTGACAGTATTTCAAATTACAGCTATTTTGCTACTCAAATAGATGATAATTTTCTAAAGTATTAGAGTTTACGAAATAGTTGAATTGGATCAGACACAGGTTTTTGGTAATGAATACTGTTTGTTTTTCCATACGAAGGTATTAAAAGTGGTGTACAGAATTCATACAACATAGAAGCCACCTGTCCCACTACTATTAATAGTTTGGTCAAATCTGGAAAGCTAAATCGAATAAAGTAGAAAAACTATAAAATTTTGCAGAGACTTAATATACTAATAAGTATTACTGACGCTCCAAATGTATTTGGCCATGTAATATCAATGACACTTTTAACACTTTACAAAACCTAATGTTCCAAAAAACACATATCAATAACATTCACATGAATTCCATCAGGCCATATATGCTGTTTCATAGGCTGTTTTCCCTTCAAGTATCACATTTCAGCTACTTCCCCTCAACTATTTCATGGAGATCCATTTATATAAATAAATGTAGCTATACATCATCTTTCTAAATGGATGTTTACTATTCCATTGTATGGCTATACTATGTAGCAGAAATGTCTTATGCTTCGGGTTTCATCACACAGACATTAAGACAGACATGGTGAGATTTAATAAAATTAATACATTTTACTCCTTCATCAAGAACATTCTTAAGTGAAATTGTTTCTGTTTCTTTCCCTGTATGTGGGAAGTAAAGAATGCCACTGTCATGATTTTGAAATAAGGAGCCAGAAGTTTTACACACATTGCATATGTACCACCAGGGCAAATGTCAACAGAGTTTAAAAGGCGGCGGGGAGGGGGAGACAAATATTTTAGTATTATGAAAATTAAGTTTTGACCTTGTGGGCTTTCTGAAAGGGTCTCAGGATCACAAATCACACTGTGAGATTTGCTAGGTTAGTTTCCCAAGCTGAATTTCAATTAACCTATCTTAGCAAACAGAACATTAATAATTCAGTAAGAAAGGTAATAGCTAGTAATAATAGTAACCATAATCAAAATTACTAATTGCTGAGCACAGGAAGTAAGTTTGGGGGAAAAAAGTAAATTAAGGATTGAACCTATTGGAACAAATTTAATCTAGACCTCAGAAAAAAAGTCAATGTTTAAAGTGTCAGTCTGAGAATTGCACTTACATAAAACCAACTGAAGCCAGGAAGGGGGTATGTGTAATAAGAGGCAAGGTCAGAAACTTGAGGAATACTTAAAGTTAACAAGTAGACAAGGGCCAAGTGTAATCAACGCAGTTCCAAACAGAATGGATAGAGACATCAATTCTGACAACTGAAGAAACATTAGAGACAACCTGGGCCAAGCAATTTATTTTATGATTAAAGAAACAGAGCCTGTAGAGGCTCAAAAAAGTGAAGTGATCTGGCCAAGTCTCTGAAAGTGAGAGTCAGGTCTTAAAATTTCACCTTAGGGATCCCAACTCAATTTTCTTTCCACAGTAGCACATTTCCAGAGTTAGGAAGCAACTCTTACCTGCTAACTACTGAAGAATTAAAATCTAGCACGAGAGACAGATTTCGAGAAGAAAATAGCACGTTTATCTCTACTCCTTCAAACTCTGCTCCTATTGCAGTCTTCACCATGGCAGTAAATGGATGGTAACTACAGTCTAACATTTACTCTTTCCTTTTCTCACATTCCACTATCAATGCATCACCAAAGCCTTCAAAATGTATCAAGTCTGACCACATGAACTGCTCAAATCCTGATCCAAGCCCAGCCTCATCATCTCTTTGCTTAGAATTTAATGTTTAGAGCATCCAACTGGGCATGGTGGCTCACATCTGTAATCCCAGTGACTCGAGAGGCTGAGGCGGGAGAACTGTTTGAGGCCAAGAGTTCCAAGACCACCCTGGGCAACATAAGTGAGACCCCTCCTCTTAAAAAAAAAATTAAAAATTAGCCAGGCAGAGTGGCACATGTCTAAAGTTCCAGCTACTCAGGAGGCTGAGACAGGAGGATTACTTGAGCCCAGAAGTTTGAGACTGCAGTGAGCTGTGATCTCGTCACTGCACTCCAGCCTGGGAATCACAGTGAGACCCCAACTCTTAAGAAAAAAAATCTCGAGCATCCTAACTTGTCTTACTGCTCCCACCCCAACACCTCTGCCCTCCCTGCCCCACTGCCCATAGTGTATTTCTATATAGTAGCCAGAGCAAACATATTAGATCATAAATAACATAATCACTCTTCTTCAAAACCCTACAATGACTGGCACTTACTCAATGGTTAAACTCAAAGTTCTTAAATGGCTTATGAGGTCCTGATAAGCCTCATAAATGGCCTGCCCATCTCCTTTTTAACCTTGTTTTCTGCCATTCTGCTCCCACCCACTCCACTATAGCAGCACAGTCTCTGTTTCTTTTTTTGCGCTTGCCCTTCCTCTGCTTGGAATGCATTTTCTCCAGATGTTAATGGCTCATTTCCTTATTTCCTTTCAGGTTCTACTCAAATATCACTTCCCTGGTCACCTTGTACAAAACAGTGAGAACTCTACACCCAGCTAATACTCTATTCCCCTTAACTGCTTTAATTTTCTCCACAGTCCTGCTGTCTAACATTCTATATTGGTTTTTTTTTTTTTTTGGAGATGGAGTCTCACTCTGTTGTGCAGTCTGGAGTGCAATGGCGTGATCTCAGCTCACTGCAACCCCTGCCTCCCGGGTTCAAGCGATTCTCCTGCCTCAGCCTCCAGAGTAGCTGGGACTACAGGCACGCGCTACCATGTACACCTAATTTTTTCTGTATTTTTAGTAGAGACAGGGTTTCACCATGTTGGTAAGGATGGTCTCGGCCTCTTGACCTCGTGATCCGCCCACCTCAGCCTCCCAAAGTGCTGAGATTACAGGCGTGAGCCAACGTGCCCGGCATATATTGGTCTATTGTCGATTACCTCCACTAGAATGTGGTCTCCTTAAGAACGAGGAATTAATATATTTTGCTCATTATTGTATCCTCGGCATTTAGAACAAATCCTGACACTCAACAGGTGCTCATAAATACCTACAGAATGAATGAATGATAGCAAATACTAACACAGTACTAGAGATTAGTCATCTTTTTTGACTTAGGCTCTGTCTCCCTGATTGAAGTCAATCTATTAACTGGCAAAGTTTCTGATCACGGTCTCACACAAACTGCTGTGTTTAGGTTTTCTCTTCTATATTAAAAAGCATATTCATTAATTTCAACAAACATTCACACACAGGCCCTATCATGTCCCCAGCAATACAGGAGTCATTGAGGGCAAAAAGATAAAATATTAACTCTGTTAATATTACTTAGTCTTGGGAGGTGTTATATCACTTTCAGAATGAAGTTATTCTGCAAATGAGTGAAACTCCAGGATAATAACGATAAATGTTTTCATAATTATTTCAAAGGCCAAAAATTCAAATAATAGCACACATACTCAAAATGAACTTTACATGAAAACTGTTTGAGGCATGTGACAACATACATAAAATTTATTTATTTATTTTGAGACAGGATCTCACTTTGTCACCCAGGCTGGAGTGCAGTAATGGGATCATGGCTCACTGAAGCCTCCACTGCCCAGGTTCAAGCAATTCTTTTGCCTCAGCCCCCCAAGTCGCTAGGACTTACAGGTATGCACCATCACACCTAGCTAATATTTGTTTTTGTAGAGATGGAGTTTTGAACTCCTGAACTCAAGCAATCCTCCCACCTGGGCCTCCCAAAGTGCTAAGATTACAGGCATGAGCCACTGTGCTAAGTTTTAAAATTTAATTGGCTGCCTTTATTAAGCTTGTAGAGATCAAGACATTATAGTTCACTATACTGGAACCCCTACATGAAATGACATCCCTACCCATTACCTCCTGAGTTCAGTAAGAACTTAGACAAAAATAACCAGTAGCTGAGAAGCTTCGAACAGGTTTATTAAGGTTGTTTCTCAACACCATCATTTGTATAAATAATCCCCCAGATCCCTCTGCTTTTACAAGATAATATTTTTCAACTGAAACTTATTTTCATTATTTTCTTTAAACATATTTTTGTATACATTGTCTGTTGGGCAATAAATTAAAATTCAAAATATAATTAAAATCTGATTTAAATGTCACTCGGAATGTAGATACTTCCATCATGAATAATAAATTGATTTGCAGATGATAAATCCCCACAGAAAGGGCATTTGTTTTAAACAGCTGTTCAGTTTCAGAGAATTCAGAAAGTGATCTATTAGAAATGTCATCTGATGCTTTTGATAATAATGGTCTTACTCAGAATAGAACCAAGAGAGCAATTGTAACCACTTGAGGTAGTGCCTCATTTTGATATACAAATGGTTATATACAAAAGGGGAAAAAAGCCCATTAAAAGGAAGCTCAGGCCAGGCACTGTGGCTCATGGCTATAACTCCAGCACTTTGGGAGGCTGAGGCAGGAGCATCTCGAGGCCAGGAGTTTGAGACCAGCCTAGGCAACACAGTGAGACCCTTAATTCTACAAAAAAATATTTTAAAATAGCCAGATGTGGTGTCATGTGCCTGTAGTCCTAGCTACTTAGGAAGCTGAGGCAGGAGAATCGCTTGAGCCTAGGAGTTTAAGGCTGCAGTGAGCTGTGACTGCACTCCAACCTGGGAGACAAAGTGAGACCCTGTCTCAAAAAACAAACAAAAACAGGAGAGACAAGAAGGCAATTATTTTACATCTCAGTTATGTGATGAACACTCCCAGTCGTGAGTTTGCATATAATATATAAGTAATGCGTTGCATATATAAGTAATGCGTTTCTCAAAGTACAACTACAGAAAGGTTATAGTAGACTACTGATAATTCTGAGATTCAAATTACCCTACGCAGTCATTTGAAAACCAACCTTTTTAACTGATAAAGCAAGCACTGAGAGGTTACACCTCTGGGTTGTACATGCCCTACATTCTCCATGAGAGCAATCCAACTTACACTATCTGGTGAAAAGTTAACCAGTAATAATATTAGGCCAGCAAATTCAAATTCTTCCTGAGAAAGGTATCCTGAGATTTTAATCCTGGGTACATATCCAAGAGAAACTGTAACACATTTACCCAAAACTATGAACAGAAATGGTCACAGCAACATGTCCGTAATAGCATAATACTAGAAACAACCTAAATGTCTATTACAGACCAGACAACAGGTAACAAGTTACGGTAATTCATAGAATGGAATATTATTATACAGCAGTAAAAATGAATGAACTACAACCACATGCAACAAGGACGAATATTAGCAATGTGATCTTTAACAAAAAGAAGTCCTAGAAGACTAGATTTAGTATTTTTTATAAAAATAAAAAAAATAATATATTTATTGTTTAGGTAAACTATATATAATGCTTTTTAAAAATACAAAGGATTAAAATAAAGTTTATGATGATAGTTACAAATTAGGGACAGGCAAGGAGAAGAGCACATAAAAAGTTAAGTTACTGACAATATTTAAGAAGTTGGGTTCACAGATATTAATTATTTTATTGCTGTATAACTACATACACACACAGATATGCAGATTATGCAGGGACCAGTGAGGATTCTGTCATAAGCCCAGAACTCTGTGCAAATTTGCAAAAAAAAAAAGTTTAGGGAAAAAAAGAATAAAAACAGAAGCATAATTAAAAAGTAAAAGTAGATTTTAAGAAAGTAAAATGTATACATATATTTACCTGTTTCTTAGTAAGTGTGCAAGGTCAAATATTTTAATAATAAAAAGGATACAGGGGCCGGGCACATGGCTGACATCTGTAATCTCAGCACTTGGAAGGCCGAGGGAGGTGGATCACCTGAGGTCAGGAGTTCGAGACCAGCCAGACCAAGATGGTGAAACCCCATCTCTAGTAAAAATACAAAAAAACGTAGCCAGGTGTGGTGGCACACACCTGTAATCCCAGCTACTCGGGAGGCTGAGGCAGGAGAATTGCTTGAGCCCAGGAGGCGAAGGCTGTAGTGAGTTGAGATCAAGCCACTGCACTCCTGTCTGCGTGACAAGAGTGAGACTCGGCCTCCGCACCCCCCCACCCCACCCCAAAAAAAGGATATATGGCTGGAGTCTAAAGAGTGAATTTCTTTTTCCCAGACCTGCCACTAGGTAACTGTATATTCTCAACAGATCACTTTCCAAAACTGACTGGTCAGATGGCTTTTTTTTTTTTTTTCCTGAAACAAATGGCCTATATTTGACATCATTAGGTATAAAATTTGATGTCATCGGGTATGAAATTTGGTCTCTTTTGTAAGATGTATCACTCCATTCTTGGCTTCCCTTCATTTCTTGGCCCACCAACATATCTAATACCTGCTACTATTTGGCCCACAAATAAAGCACCTTACTAATCATTCCAGCAGATTCTCTTCATAATTTATACAGATTATTATAACCACTAAGGACAAACATGAAGATACATACACCGTAGGAGAACAACTGTTTTTATCTGAGATGTGTTTATTTGATAAATGTTCCTTTAAAGAAGACATTAATTAATACCAACTGTAACAGTCAGATTTGACTAGGTTATAATAACCAAGATTTTATTCTCTTTCATGTTATACATCCACTGAGCACTGACTGGAGGCTCTGCTCCAAGTCTTCAAGGATCTAGGCTGAAGGAGCTGCTACTATGGCAAGAGGATAAACAGTGGCAAAGTACCAGCTATACAAACTCACCCTTAAAGTGTCCACCTAGGGGTATTACATATTACTTTTGCTCAGATTTCATTGGCTAAATCAGGTCACATGGCCATGCCTAATTTCAAGTAGGCAGCAATTCCTATCACATCCCCAAGAAAAAGAATATATCTAAACAATTTTCACAATTTCACAACATTTTGGCATTTGGAGACAAACACTATATTAATTAGCATACTATGATGTATTAAAATTCAAGAGTAAACAAAAATAAACACAATTTCTTTAAAAGATATTTATACTATAAAACTCAAACAGCAGATAAAGAAAAAGTTTAAACCAAATCCCCATCAAAATTCTGAAAGACAGAAAACAAATTATCTATATCCCTTAACGAGTATATAGAAATTTCAAAGAAATATTTATTTTCCTCTAAAAATCCGTATAAAGTAAACCAAGACATTCAAGCTATCGATAGTCAACAAATCTCCACTGTAAAGGAAATAAAGCAGGAATAGACATAGTAATTATAGATTTGTTTAATTATACTTAGGGGAAGGTAACCTACGCTAAAAGGCATTAAGACAGAAATGACACAGGAGCCTATAACACCCACTATGATGGGGGAAGGGGTCTGGAAGTGGGATTTATATAGGCCAAGGTGACCCCACTAAATAATGGAGAGGAAAGTATACTGCAATCAAAGTATCTAGAAGTCTTGGAAACTCTCAGCATGACCCTGCATCCAGCATACGTTTAGGTACTAATGAAGAAAGTACATTGAAGGAAACAGGGTTCACTCTACAAGCGTAATGGAGGTGGAAGGGTTGATGGGCAGAGGCCTGATCATTTGAAAGGTATCTTGATAGATGGATTTACATTCTTCTCAGGAAGTTTTACAGGAGCTGGTAAGATATGCCAGTGAGAATGAGGCATATTCAATCTTGTTAACAACTGAACTCGAAAAACCTAATCAAGCCTCAGGTATGTGACTTCTGGAGGGTATCACATAATCTTTGATACCAGGTTAAGATTTGGTTTAAACATCTCATTTTCTGAAGAACTTTAGATGCCGAAAATTATCAAAATAAGATCCCTCCAGGGAGGCTGAGGCAGGAGAATGGCATGAACCCCGGGGGTCGGAGCCTGCAGTGAGCCAAGATCGCGCCACTGCACTCCAGCCTGGGCGACAGCGAGACTCTGTCTCAAAAAAAATAAAAATAAAAATAAAAATAAGATCCCTCCCTTCATCAGGTAATTTTATCATGACTCACCTAGTTTATATGAATCCTGTGTTAGGAACTAAGGACAGAAAGACAAAAGACATCAGCACTGGCCTCAAGATGAGAAACACTACAGAAAAGCAGACAACAATGCAGTGTGATAATGATGTATACCAAGGCAGCTCTGGGACCACAGAAGACATCCAACGGGATACTGAGAACAGGGAAAGGCTCAGCACATTGCAGAGGCTCAGTAGCTATTAACGTGATCTCCTGGACTTTGGCTGGCAAAGGCCTAGTATTCTGACTAGTGTATTAGGCAGGGTTCAGTCAAGAGACAGAAACTACACCTGTAATTTTAACAGAGAATTTAATAAAAGTTGCTAACCAGGAAAATTGGAGAACGGAAAAGGCAAAAAGGAGGACAGACATGTATCATAGACATAGTAAATGCAAAAAGCAACTATCAATACCAGAGCTGAGAGGAACAAAGGGAAGTCGTAGGAATTATGAAAACTCAGAGGCTTGAAGGAGCAACCCTACGCAACTGGGATCCAGACCTCTGAAAAGAAAACTACGTGTCAAGAGCTTGGAGGGGGAACCCTGCAAAGCTGGAACCCAGATTTTTGAGAGGGAGGAAATGGCTAGTTGATGCTGGCATCTCTGAGGGGATGTGATGGAGATGGTTTTATGAGTGTGGAAAAACTGCAAATTGGAACCATTTGCCACTCCTGTTCCTACCAGGGTGAAGCTTTATTGCTGTGGAGACATGAACAGGAAGAGGAAGTAAACAAAAAGGAGAAAAGTCCCTTGTCCCTCCTCTTTTACTTTCCTATCTCCATTGGTACCATCTATTGGCAAAATGTAACAGGAAACTAGTTACAAAAGAGAAATATAGTCTGTAGGATCCCAGCTCTAACCTCACAAAGCAGTTTCAATGGGTAAGTCTGAAGCTGAAGGAAAATAGCTTAATACCTGCATGATTTTATTTCTCCATTTTAAATATTTAAGGTAATATTTTACAAATATTTAGAGTTATAAAATCTAGTTAAACTAGGCTGTTTGAGTTTTCTCATGACTTATGAGGAAATTAAATAATCAATACCAAAATAACACTATCTATTTTAATACACCAAACTTTGAGAGAATGACCCTTCTGTCCTCTATAATAAAGGCAATATACAGATATTACAAAACAGAATCAAGACCTTAAGAATTGGGGAAAAAAAATTTTTCCCACACCCATGCATACTTAGATGGAAAAAATTTTAAGGCCCAAATTTGGCATTTATGTGAAAACTTGAAATTCTCACTTATTCAAAAATCATCAGAAGAGAAGATTAACGTGGATTAGTGAAAGGACTGGATTGCTAAAATTTTAGATGAATGCTATTTCATTACTTTCAAATATAAATAGCTTTTTTCTTTAGACCAAATCTTCTTCTAGTAATTTATTTTGATACTTTTATTGCCTGAGATGTTCTGAGTCTTTCTCTGTAGTTGACTTTTTATTAATATTTATCTTTAATCAAACATGCCACATTTCACCAAATCTACAGAATACAGCACTACTGAATAAACGAAAGAAAAAATGCTGGAAATTAAACTATGACTTCATGTGTCCTTTCATGGACTTTTAAAACTTAGTCAAGGAACTCTCCTATATTAATAACCTAATGCATTGCTAAGGGATATTGTCTCAGGATATGTTTTGATTACATTTTGTTGCCAATTGCTGCTACATTGATTTTTAGAGTGCATACAAATATTTTGGTTTTTCAAATTTCTGTTTTTTTCTGGTAGCTTTGTTTACCTTATTATTTACTCAACAAACCCCTTTCTCCAGAGAGAGCAAAAAGATTAGTCCACTTCTGTTAATTTCAAACTAGTGGACTAAATAGTTTATTATTATTATTACTTTGAGACAGTCTTCCTCTGGAGGCTCTCAGGTTGGAGTGCAATGGCATAATCTTCACTCACTGCAAACTCTGCCTCCCGGGTTCAAGCGATTCTGCTTCAGCCTCCCAAATAGCTGGGATTACAGGCACCCGCCACCATGCCCAGCTAATTTTTTTGTATTTTTTTAGCAGAGACAGGGCTTCATCATGTTGGCCAGGATGGTCTCAAACTCCTGAGCTCAGGTGATCCACCTGCCTTGGCCTCCCAAAGTACTGGGATTACAGGCATGAGCCACACCACACCCGGCCTCATTTATTATTTACAGGATCAAAGGCATAGGGGAATGGAAGGAAGATGGAGAGAAACTGGTACACAGCTGTTTTTAGGGGTGATGAAAATGTTCTAAAATTAGATTATAGTGATGATTATACAACTATAAATATACTAAAAACATTAAATTATACACACTAAGGGTGTGAGCTTTATAGAACATAAATTGTGTCAATAAAGTTTTTTGGGGTTTTTTTGTTTGTTTTTTTTTTTTTTGAGATGGAGTTTCATTCTGTTGCCCAGGCTGGAATGCAGTGGTGCCGTCTCGGCTCACTGCAACCTCCGCCTCCTAGGTTCAAGCGATTCTCCTGCCTCAGCCTTCCAAGTAGCTGGGATTACAGGTGTCTGCCACCATGCCTGGCTAATTTTTGTATTTTTAGTAGAGACGACGTTTCACCATGTTGGCCAGGCTGGTCTTGAACTCCTGACCACAAGTGATGTGCCCGCCTCAGCCTCCCAAAGTGCTGGGATTACAGGCATGAGCCACCGCACCTGGCCAATAAAGGCTTAATATAATTATTTTATTGTAAACTCTGCCTCCTCAAATCAATAAAACAACTAATAGAATATAAGATATTTACAGCACATTTTGATTTTTTTTTTTTCTTTTTTGAGACAGAGTCTCACTGTCACTCAGGCTGGAGTGCAGTGGCCCTACATAGGCTCACTGCAACCTCTGCCTCCTGGGTTCAAGTAATTCTCCTGCCTCAGCCTCCAGAGCAGCTGGTATTACAGGCACACACCACCATGCCTGGCTAACTTTTTTATTTTTAGTAGAGACGGAGTTTTACCACATTGGCCAGGCTGGTCTCAAATTCCTGGCCTCAAGTGACATGCCCGCCTCAGCCTCCCAAAAAGCTAGGATTACAGGTATGAGCCACCATGCCCAGCCTCCACTTTGATTTTTATAAAATCTTGGTTTTGAACATAACTATATTAGAGGATTCTCTAAGTTTAGTTGTCAGAAAACTTTGTAAATGACCCAACAGTAAATATTTTAGGCTTTGTGGGCTATATACAGTCTCTGTTAAGTATTTTTAAGCAACCTTCAAAAATATAAAGCAATTCTTAGCTCCAGAGATATATCTTTGGCCCTCGGCTCTAACCACATACAATTTTTTTATTTTGGAAAGCAAGCAGTCCAAATATAGATCACAGCAATGATGATAGTAATGAGAGGACACCAAACATCAAAGCAGTTTTGGTCTTGGAGGAATGTATTTCACCTATCATTCTGCTGGTGGAGTTAGGGGGATGGAGGGTTCGATACTGACTAAAATGATTTCTACACCATAAATCAGATGTTCTAGACGTGTCTTCTCAGTATCCAAGGTACAGTGATGAAAGAAGAAAGACCTCACACATTTATCAAGAATTCATGAGCTCTTTCACCTTAAAAAAATACTTGAAGGGACAAAGATAATTATGGAAATGACTCACAGATATAACACTCTATATATCTAATCAAAGTTCATACCACCTCCAGTTATGAAAATAAGAAAACAGTTCATCAATTAGCATTTTAAAATTAGACCCCCCCCCCGGGCCAGGCATGGTGGCTCATGCCTGTAATCCCAGCACTTTAGGAGGCCGAGACGGGAGGGTCACCTGAGGTCAGGAGTTCAAGACCAGCCTGACCAACATGGTGAAACCCTGTCTCTACTAAAAATACAAAAATTAGCTGGACGTGGTGGTAGGCGCCTGTAATCCCAGCTAACTGGGAGGCTGAGGCAGGAGAATTGCTTGAACCCAGGAGGTGGAGGTTGCAGTGAGCGGAGATGGGCCACTGCACTCCAGCCTGGGCAACTGAGCAAGACTTCGTCTCAAAAAAAAAAAAAAAAAAAAAAATTAGAGCCTCCTGTACAGGGGTTCCACAGAACTCTAGTATTCCATGAAGTGCTACTTTTTCAAGAGATTGTGACTTTAAAAAATAAATATTGTTGGGCCAGGTGTGGTGGCTCATGCCTGTAATCCCAGCACTTTGGGAGGTCGAGGCGGGCAGATTACGAGGTCAGGAGATCGAGACCATCCTAGCTAACACAGTGAAAGCCTGTCTCTACTAAAAAAAAATACAAAAAATTAGCTGGGTATGGTGGCACGTGCCTGTAGCCCCAGCTACTCCAGAGGCTGAAGAAGGAGAATTGCTTGATTGGGAGGTGGAGGTTGCAGTGAGCTGAGACATGCCACTGCACTCTAGCCTGGGCGACAGAACGAGACTCCGTCTCAAAACAAACAAACACTGTTTTTTGAACTTTACACATCTCAAAATGCCAGAGGTTCACAGTGCGAGAAGGCAACCAAGTAGCCCCATTAGCAACTTCCGTCTTTCAGTCCCTTACAGCATAATCCTCTTCAGAATTTCACATAAACTGGATCACATAAGGATATGTAGTCTTATACATGCAACTTCTTTACTTGGCGTAAGAATTCTGAGATTAATCCATGTTGTTCTGTGTATCAGTGGTTTATTTTTATTGCCTAAGAGTATTCCACTATATGGATATGACACATTCTCATTTGCCTCATTTGCTTGTTAACAAACATTGGGTTGTTTTCAGTTTTTCAATACTGTAATTAAATCTGCTATGAACATTCTTGTATAATCATTTTATGGACAAATGTCTTCCTTTCTGTTGGGTAAATACCTGAGTAAAACTGCTGAGTCACATGGCAGATATATGTTTCAGTTTCTGAAGAACTCCTGGTTTTCCAAAATGGCCACACCATTTTGTATTCCCACTAGAAATGTGTTCCAGCGATACAGATCTTCATAAACACAAGTATTACCTTTTAAATTTTAGCCACTCTGATGAATAGTGTATCACCGTAATTCTAATTTGCATATTCCTGGTGACTAATGTCGCCAATCATCTTTTCATATCCTTCCCCTTGTCCATTTCATTGAGAACTCCAATCATACTTATGTTAAATCATTTGGCTGTATTCTGTTTGGTTTTTGGCTGCTCTGTTCTTTTCCCATCATTTTCTCCTCTGTGCTTTAAATATATCCTCCTTACAACAACCACTCTCAGCTGAGTACCATCAAGAAAGACGGCACACACTATAGGAAATCACTTCCATAGGCTTGCTCTTTACTTGAGTCCCTAAAAACAGAAAATATTTTTCTCTATGTTTCACAAATGAACTTCAACAATTTCCTTGAAAACAAAATCACTGGGCTAGCAATTTGGTCCTACCTTTAGTTTCATCAAGCACCATGGAAAAGCAATAAAGTATATGCAAGGACTCAGGAAGAACTCGCAAATATGAGACAGGATCAAGGTATATAAAAAAGGTGCAGAACTTGGCAAAAGCATTACTTGGTTACGAGGAAATTTTCAGACACTGAACTTTTGTCTGTTTATATATATTACAAATAGGTTTGCCAATCTAATAATTTCTGAATGTCTATACATTGTATTAATATTTTCTGTACATTTATCCATAAAAACTAAGGAGTTAAATTGTCCTTAAATATATATTCAATGTTAAATAAAAATAAAATTGCTTTTTTCTCAAAGATGAGATATTTGATAATGGTACATTATCTTCCCTATGCCAATCAGTAAAATAATTATTCCACGAAGTGGATAATCATTCATCAATTTAAAAATAACGTGAATAACATCACTATATACCTAGCTTTATGGAGTTTACAGAGTCTTTACATCCATCATTTTATTTGACTCTTAAAACAATTCTATGAAGTAAAAAAAGATAATTTACCATTCCTATTATATAAAGGAGAAAATAAAAGCTCATAACTTAAGATTCACCCAAGAGCCACTATTTAGTAAACCCTGATAAGACAAAATGCAAATCCTGTGTGTTCCTTCACTAACCTCACACAAATAAGTTGGTTGATGTGTAGATTATGAGGGAAACACAAACTGCCTTTCCTTTCAATTTTTGTGAAATTAAGCAATATTCTTGAATAGTCAGAACCATCTTGATAATCTTTTTCAAAAGAAAAACTACACCTAAAAGCAATTTTAGCAATATCAAATTATATGAAAGTTAACAAATTTCACTTACTATGCTACCAAAATGTGTTTGACAAATTATTTCCTAATGAGGTCAATTTATCTGATTTTTCTCTTATGTATTTTTAAACTAGGTTTATAGAAGCTGGGCATGGTGCCATGCACCTACCATCCCAGCTACCTGGGAGGCTGAGGTGGGGAGACTGTTTGAGCCTAGGAATTCAAGACTAGCTGGACAGCATAGCAAGACCCTGTCTCAATTAAAAAAAAAGTTTTTATTTTTAAAAACTAGGTTTATATAAAGCAGATAATACTATAAATAGTACTTCTACAGGAGACCTATAAGCATTCCTCCTTCCTCCTTTGGTAGGCCTGTGAATCTCTCTCCT
Organism: Nomascus leucogenys; assembly: GCF_006542625.1. Classification (NCBI taxonomy): domain Eukaryota; kingdom Metazoa; phylum Chordata; class Mammalia; order Primates; family Hylobatidae; genus Nomascus; species Nomascus leucogenys. The sequence continues at coordinate 9,125,320 of NC_044390.1, read as the reverse complement.
TTGGCAGAATCAAAAAGACAAATTCCAGACTCAATTCCACAATTAGTAAGGAAAATTTTTCTACTCCTGGTTACATTTCAACACTTCTGAGAAGAGATCTCAGACACGGGGAAGGCCACAAAGCCTCTAGCAAATACCTTCCATTGCTATCCCCCTTTCCTAGACTGGCCATGTATTTTTAAATGAAATCAAGTTATTTAAAATTATTAACAAACTCTTTTTGAGAACGGTACTGGCAAGTGTTAGACATTCCACCACAGAACTCGGCTACATCCATTTATTATATGAACACAGATGTTACCCTTCCTACACATCAGGCCATTTTAGTCGTTTCTTTTGTAAGCAGTATGACCCAGTCCCTCATATAAGGGAAAGTAAAATATCCATCTGAAAACCACCCTTAGTTCTAGGTATAATAAATCACAGCTGCTATCATATATCTCATATATTACTATATCTAGTGTATCACAGTATCTAGGACAAACAGACATCAAGCAAAAATTATCTCTGAAAAACAAGTGAAATTATAAGCGGCTTAAACGGCACTGTCCCAAATTTTTTAAAAAATCAGTTCGTAGTACCTCATGCTTGTTTAAATTGTTTGACTAAGGCTAACACCCACAGTTTGATCCTTTTGTATAAATCAGTCAGATTTTCAACCAGTGACATAACCATAACTTTGGACAATCGGAGGTAGTAAATATTAATATGTTATCAGTGGCCTTATAAGGATTTAACCAAGATTATAGATAGCTCAATACCATCAATTATCAGGAAGGTACACAAACATATGTGACTTCTCTTAAATATCTGGATCTTTTTCTCTTTTTTCTGAGTAGAAAGATATCGACTACATAAGTCAGTGAAATTTTAATACTTATAAAACACCTATGCATATTTTAACCTCCTTATTTCCTTTTCTTTCCTCGTTTCATGACATTTCTAATTAAAGACCTTTGCTCTTACTTATTTCGCTGTAACTCAGTATGTCCTCCAAGTCAAGCACAGAGACTTCTAGCAAAGTAGTAGTTCATTTGTTATTAAGAAATTTTATGGCCATGTGCGATGGCTCACATCTGTAATCCCAGCACTTTGGGAGGCAGAGGCGGGCGGATCATGAGGTCAGGAGCTCAAGAACAGCCTGGCCAATATGGTGAAACCTCGTCTCTACTAAAAATACAAAAAAATTAGCTGGGTGTGACGGCGCGTGCCTATAGTCCCAGCTACTCGGGAGACTGAGGAGGGAGAATCACCTGAGCCTAGGAGCCGAGATTGTAGCACTGCACTCCAGCCTGGGCGACAGAATGAGACTCCGTCTCAAAAAAAAAAAAATCGTATAAAGTAAAATAGTTCTCAAGTCTGAGGTTAATTTCTTCAATTACTATTTAGTGCTCACATTCTGAGCATTAGAATTTGTTACTAACAGTCGAAATAAGAAAATGTGAATTATACTTAATGAACTAGAGCAGATTCAGAACTATTATTTAATATTACTCTCAGTTATGAATGGGAGAAAAGAGTATAATTACAACTTAAGAAGTGAGAACTGCTCACAATTCTTAGTCCCTCTTATCAATCCAGTAACTTACAGTGTTCCATATGTGAAATTACCTATCCTGGCATATGAGTCACAGCAGAAGCAAAGTTGAAATCTCTAGAAAATAAACTTCAGTAAGACTTTTATATTAATGAGCTGGGCACAGTGGCTCATTCCTATAATCCCAGCACTTTGGGAGGCCAAGGCAGGAGGATCACTTGAGCCCAAAGTTCAAGACCAGCCTGGACAACACAGCAAGTCCTCATCTCTACTTAAAAACAAAAAAAATCACTTATAGTGACTGGTAGGGATATTCAGAGAATAATGGGAGGCCTAAATTTACCAAAAGAAAGCACGCATTTAAAAATGTATGCATCAAGAAACACTGGTCTGCTATATAACACGGGTAAGAAATGTCACACTCCGGTATGATATTTTAGGAAAAGGGTGAGTTTACAAACAGCCCAAGTCTATTTCATCTAGACTGCATCTATATGAATGGCCTAGGAAAAGTTCAATAGGAAAAAAAATGAGTGTGTGGAAGGGAAGGAATTATTTCTCTATTCAACACAGAACAGTAGATTAAGACTAATGTTCCTTTTATTCCAAGGGATAACTGGTAGATAGTATTCTGAATCTACGTAAGTTGTAAAGAAAATCAGGAGATCACAATCTTTAGATGTGGCTATATCTTCCCAAGTATTTTTGTGGCTAGATGTTAGGAAGTGACTGAACTGTTCCCTCTTGTTTCCTCTTTCAAAGGTAGGAAATGAGAGGTTATCCTGAGGTCAGGAGCTTCTAATGTGGCTCTTGATTTAAATTGTGTGAACTTGCTCTACTCCAGGATGAAAGCAATCATGACCAGATCAATGTGCTCTGCAGCTGGCCAGTCAGCTGCTCCAGAGGAGGCAGCCAGCAAAAGAGCTCTGGAGCCCTCTCTGGGCACCGTGCCTCCTAAAATTTGAGCACAGGCCAATCTTGTTGCCCCTCATTCTTAAACAGCATTTTCAGTTCCTTAATAAGTAAAATAAATCTAAGTAGGAAATACCCTCTTTTTAATATTCCAATTGTTGAAGTGTTCCACATTTTCGTCTAACATTCACCAGAAAATGAAGTATTTTGACGCTTTGATATGAAACCATAATACTGGCTCCAGAGTCTGCCTTAGAAGCATCAGCTGATTCCTTGGAAGAGGAAATTTAGAAAGAAGCTACTCTAAGACAGACAGGGGGTGGGGGGCACAATGAATAAGGCTGGAAAGGAGCACAATAGACTCCCAAACCCTAGGTAACTACAACGGCTTCTTTAAAGAAACAGTTTGAATATAAAATGTCATGATAGTTGCTGGAAGCTACAAGTGGTACTATGAAATTGCTGTATTATTCCAATTTTACTACAAAATCCATGTTAAAGTTTGAAAAAGGGCTTCAGTCCCACTACTGACTTTCGAGTTAGAATTCAAAAAGTAGGCCTGTGATAGGTGTATTCACTAAAAAAACAAGAATCTGGTGAATCAACTAACTCAGGACCAGTCCACTAATCAAATTGGTAATTCAAACAATCACAAAAAAGAAAAAAAAAGTATATATCTATATACATATCTTTACAACTATGTACATTAAACATGTTAACTTAAAACACTCAAATGCACTATTTTTTGCTGTGAGATGAAGGCCTGTATTCATGAAAGGAATTCTTTACATAAACCAACAGTCTGTACCATTTCTGGTTGATTTTTTTAAAAGTAAAGAAAAAACTTGACAACACTAAGAAAAAGGAAAAAAACAAATTAAGTATTTCTTATAAATGAAAATTGTGTTGAGCAATCTATCAGCCCATCTAGTTATTAATAATGTCATAGATACATCTCATGTATATGTGGTGAGGATTTCTTTTTAAAAAAATAAGGTTGGCTGGGCACAGTGGCTCATGCCTATAATTCCAGCACTTTGGGAAGCCAAGGTGGGCAGATCACTTGAGGTCTAAAGTTTGAGACTAGGCTGGGCAACACAGAGAAACCCAGTCTCTACTAAAAATACAAAAATTATACAGGCGTGATGGTGCATGCCTGTAGTCCTAGCTACACTTGGTGGCTGAGGCATGAGAATTGTTTGAACCCGGGAGGTGGAAGTTGCAGTGAGCCAAGATGGGGCCACTGGGCTCCAGCCTGGGCGAGACTCTGTCTCAAAAATAAATAAATAAATATAAATAAATAAAATAGGTCTGGTGCGGTGGCTCACGCCTGTAATCCCAGCACTTTGAGAGGCTGAGGTGGGCGGATCACGAGGTCAGGAGTTCAAGACCAGCCTGACCAATACGGTGAAACTCCTTAACTGTTTCTTTAGTTTAAGCACAAGATTATGAACACCCCAGGGAAGGATATTTTGCTGTTTTTGTTTTAAAATCCCCATTTATTTGTGAAGGAACTGGCTCTAAGAAGCCGCGAGTGTAAGAGCTGGACAGGACGGAACGGAGGGCATTTTAAAAATAAAAAAAGTCACTGCAGAGTAACAAGGAAGACACAAATCTTATCAGGTGTTTAGGATATTCTGCAAATTTAACCAAAATGTATGTGAGAAAATTGGAACATGTGTCAGGCAATGTTTTCTTCCAACTCCTACTAACAGCAAGATTTGATTAGCAACTGTATATTGCTTTAATTTTTGATTTGGTTCACACCGAAGTCTTATGAGTTGGTATTACTCTACCCATTTTACAAAAGAGGAAGCATTCCAAAATGTGAATACATTTTCCTGAAATGACACAGCTAGCAAGCCTTGCCATTTCCAATCAAAGCCTATGGCTCCAACTATTCATAGTAGAAGTTACCTGTGAGTAGATTCCAGAAATGGAATTTAATGAGTTACTACAGCTTGACAGAAACAGCCTGTAAGAATATGCAATTCAGAGCAAGATCAAAAGTAGGATAAGCAACCCACTTCATTTTGCTCTAAAGCAGAGATTCTCCAAGTATGTGTGATCTGGGGAACCTTTATGGGAGCATCCTGAGGTAAAAACTATTTTTATAAAATACTAAGTTATTTGCCTTTTTTACACTTCTCTCACCAGTGTACAATGGAGTTTTCCAGAGACTACACTGAATATTGTAATAAACTAAAAGGCAAAAGCAGATGTGTGAATCCGGCTGTTTTCTATTTAGTTTGAAATTAAAGAGACTTGCAAATATGTAAAACAATGCTATTCTCATATTTTTGAAAATAGTTTTTTAAGATTTCTTAACTTCGTAATGTTTATTTTTAAGTAAATTACAATTTTTTGTAACCTAAAGTTTCTGTTTTCGTATTCTGTTTCCGTAACGTTTAAGAGTATAAAGAGGTCCTGCGACCAAAAAGGTTGAAAACTCACTACCCTAAAGCTATTCTCAACCAACCCTCAGATCTGAAATCAGATCTTCTAAATCGGTTTACTTACCAGGATCAAGTGGGCTATGCAAATAAAAACTTCCTGGGTTTCACCGTATCATAAACTCCTTAAGGGAAGAAACATTTTTTAAAAATCTTTGTGTCCCTCCCTGCCCCCACTGCATCACTCACATCCCCCGCTTAAAACATTGCTATATCAAGCCAGATTATTCCTCATTGTGTATTTCTAAGTTAACATTATACTTTATCCTCTAATTAGCATAAGAGATTCTACAATACCAGATTATCTCAAAATGAACTGAAGAGGAATGTCACCGAACAAAGCTGAAAAGATCAGACTTCACCACATGGTGACATATCATGACCCACTGACGTAAAGATACCCTGTGAAGCCCAGTTAATTGTCCACCTCCTAACTCCAACAATAAAAAATTAAAACAGCATTTTAAGGGGCATCATTTTAATAGGAAGAACTAAATATATATTTAAATATTTAAAAGGCCACATTTGACAGCTACTGTAAGAATGAAATTTCAGCTGGGCACAGTGGCTCAAGCCTGTAATCCCAACACTTTGGGAGGCTGAGGTGGGCAGATCACCTGAGGTCGGGAGTTCGAGGCCAGCCTGACCAACATAATCTCAGCTACTCAGGAGGCTGAGGCAGGAGAATCACTTGAACCCAGGAGGCGGAGATTGTGGTGAGCCGAGATCAGGCCATTGCACTCCAGCCTAGGCAACAAGAGCGAAACTCCGTCTCAAAAAAATAAAAAGAATGAAATTTCACTTCCCTTCAAAAATAACTGAATTATCACATGACATATTTTTCATCATGATCAAAGAGTATTATGTATTGCCTTTTATGTTTTTAAACTGCAAATCTCACAAAATCACCTACTTTCTAAATATTCACGTAGGTTTCATTAAGAATGTTCTTAGAGTACTTGGCACAAGGTAAATATGAATTTGCTTATCATGTTAAAAAGGGGGGAGGGAGAAAGAGAGAGAGAGAGAGAGAGAGAGACTGTGTGTGTGTGTGTGTGTGTGTGTGTACACAACTTTCTAGTCTTTCTCTCCAAGAGGCATCTGAACTGGACAAATGCTGTTTTATCATTCCATGATTTATGACAATAATATTTATCACATTTTTTAAAAACTAACACTATTAAAGCCTTTATAAGACAAATTCTACTAAGTAGTGGCCAACTTTCCATGGCAACAGTAGAAGACTTGGCAACATATTAAAAATGCCAGCATTCTTCAATCTTCTGGTAAAGGTTTTCTTTGGGGGAAGAAGAGCTGTGAAGGAAAAAAAATCTCCCTTCTTCTATGGCCAGTTAATTTCAAAGATATTGAAAAGGCCTCAAAATAGAGACTTCCTAGGGCCGAATCAATTGATCTCAAAACTATAAAACTACCATTATCTTCAGAAACGCTTTTTTTGTGATTTGGTGAGGGGTGGGAGGCACTCTAATCCTCCATCACATTACTTGCTAAGTGGAAAATTAGAAATTGCTCACATACCAATCCTAACAGGAAGGGAGCATAACAATGAGCCAATTTCCAAGCATACTCTATCATCTTTATAAGATCTAAGGTAAAGGCCAAGTTGTAGATTTTCACCAAAACAGTAAGAAAGGGTGTTGCTGAATAATCAACTGAAAAAAAACTACACAGCCACTTTTTTTCAGAGGTTTTCATTTTTATTTGTAGAACTCTCTATTCTTCTAATTTTACTTATTTAGGAAACCTCAGTATATTATAAATAGAAAAAATAAAGTATTAAATTAACACAAAGTGAAGAAAAAGAGGGTAAAATATGCATATACATTACAAATGATAGCCTTTAAAAAATGTTGAAAGATTTCCTATGAAGATATAGAAAAACATTTTAAAACAGTAATATTTGAATTAACCAGAATTCTGACAAACAGGATATTGTTTGGGCTATCTGAATTTTCCATTAGGTGAATTAAATGGATTCTAGTTAACCAAAGGATGGCTTTATGAGCCTAGATTCTCTCTTTGCTTCATTATTGCTTACTACCTATTCAGCCTTCTCAAAAGCTTAGAGGTTAACACATCCCGACATTTAATTAACACCTGCAGTGAAATGTTAATTATGGTACACACAACTTTGGCACTAGTGATAAAGAGTTTATAGTACATAGGAAGTTCACTTTCTTTAAGAGAAACTGAGAATAAGTCCTAGGGTAAGCCTAACCTAGGTTCAAATCCTGATTCCTTCATTTAAACACTGGAGAGACAGTGAGAAGTATGACACTGAGAAAACTGCATTTAGTTTTCTCTTCAGAGAAGGTAATTAACAGGACAGCTGCGGTGGCTCCTAAAGTGCCTGTAATCCCAGCACTTTGGGAGGCCTAGGCGGGCAGATCACCTGAGGTCAGGAGTTGGATACCAGCCTGGCCAACATGGCGAAACCCCGTCTCTACTAAAAATACAAAAAATTAGCCGGGCGTGGTGGCGGGCACCTGTAATCGCAGCTACTAGGGAGGCTGAGGCAGGGGAATCACTTTGAACCTGGGAGGCGGAGGTTGCAGTGAGCCAAGATTGCGCCATTGCACTCCAGCCTAGGTGACAAGAGTGAAACTCCATCTCAAAAAAAAAGAGAGAGAGAGAGGAAAGAATTAACAATTACCTCAATGGCTGGGCACAGTGACTCACGCCTGTAATCCCAGGACTTTGGGAGGCCAAGGCGGACAGATCACAAGGTCAGGAGATCAAGACCAGCCTGACCAAGATGGTGAAACCCTGTCTCTACTAAAAATACAAAAACTAGCTGGGCGTGGTGGTGTGCCCCTGCAGTCCTAGCTACTTAGGAGGCTGGGGCAGGAGAATCGCTTGAACCTGAGAGGCGGAGGTGGCAGTGAGCCAAGATTGCGCCATTGCACTCCACCCTGGGTGACAGAGTGAGACCACTCCACCCTGGGCAACAGAGCAAGACTCTGTCTCAAAAAACAAAAAACAATTACTCCAAAAGGATGTGAGATCTAAATCAGAATGCATGTATTGTACCTAGCACACAGTAAGCATTTAACATACACTATTTTTGCCACTGTATACTCCCAAATTATGAACATCCGATTTATGTACTGTATATAAAATTGCAAGCTATATATCACTAACCCTCTTTCCTCATTAACAGCCAAAATGAGAAATTAAGTAACTTTTATGGAGCAACACAGCAACCAAATTGGTAAAATTATTTCTATGAAAATATTATCAAATTCAGATAACTAATCTGCAAACAGATTTTCCCACTAGGCAATTCTTAGTTGAAGAATGTCATGAACTGAATAGCTCTGTGAATAGCCGTTATTTTGTACATGCGTAGAAAAACTGTTAAGTAAAAATTAATCTCTGGGGCCAACAGGTCATTCTTCACCTAGGCTTACGAGAACTTTGTGTTCTGACCCCATTACTTTTCAGCTCCATCTCCAGAGATATACAGTGAGTGCTTCATTGCCTCAAAGAAATTATTTGTAGCTTCTATTCCCTTAAGGTGTTTTGCTCAGGCCTCTTAACTTTGCACAAGCATATTCCTCTACCAGGAACAATTAACCCCTTCCCCTTCATCCCATTCTCTGACCTCTTGGCAAATTCTTATACTTCCTTTATAAATTTAGTCAAATGCCCCTTCTTCCTAAGAAGCAACACCAGAGATCTCAAGACTCTGTGGAAACCAGGAAAATGGGGGAACTAATTTACTTCTCCCCAGAAGTAAAATAAGTTCAGATGGGCTGAATACCAGTCAAGCAGTAAGCTTTCGAGCAAGTGAGGTCATGAGAAGAGTCCATCAGAAATAAATGAAACAACACAACGCTACAGCCACTCCAAAGGCAGAAAGGTACATATACTTGGGTCTACTGCAATGCACAAATATATCCTTGTCCATCCCAATCCTAATCCACCTAAGACTTTCTCCACATCAGCACCAGTTCATTGCAGCACTGCTGAACAGTCAGTCACATAACAGCAGTTTGATCAGCGAACCTAAATGGGCCTCAACACTGGCCAATAATCTTACTATATTTCTCTGCTGCGCTTGGTCTCCTACTCTCCCCAATGTCTACTTCAAACCATCTCCACTAGCCACAATTTTTTGATGACCCTTTCCGTAACCCATACTGTGTGCCTGTGTATATACATATGTACACAAAAATGAGTTAAACATAGAGCTTTCAGGTAAAAATTTCCTGAACTAACCTACACCAGTTATCTTCACAGCTCCTTGCCTATAATTATAGGAGTTTGACCGGTCCTTCATTATCCTAAAAACATTTTCCTTGGCTTCTCTATAACAATATCTTGGTTTTCTTCCAACCTCTCTGGCCACTCCTTTGCAGATTTATTCCACCCCTTTTCCCCACCCTCAGCCACACACACACACACCAGTGTGGCCTAAGTCCTGGCACAAGCATTTTTCTTCTATGTTTCCTCCTTAGGCAAGCTCATTCTGGGTGGACAACATCTACACACAGTGAGTCCCAAATTTCCATCGCTGATCCTAACCTTTTTTTTTTTTTTTTGAGACAGAGTTTTGCTCTTGTTGCCTAGGCTGGAGTGCAATGGCGCGATCTCAGCTCACTGCAACCTCCGCATCCTGGGTTCAAGTGATTCTCCTGCCTCAGCCTCCTGAGTAGCTGGGATTACAGGCACCCACCACCACGCCTGGCTAATATTTGTATTTTTAGTAGAGATGGGGTTTCACCATGTTGGCCAGGCTGGCCTCAAACTCCTGACCTTAGGTGATCCACCTGCCTTGATCTCCCAAACTGCTGGTATTACAGTGATCCTGACCTCTTTATTAAGCTGCAGACTCACCTATCCAACTGCCTACTTGGGCATGTCTGACACCTAATTGTTAAAGTCAGGCCTCATTCCCCAGAGGAAAAAATTGAAAGTCAAACTATTCACCAAGAGAATGCACTGTCTTTGCAAATGAGCCCAAGAATCAGACTTGTTACAAATACATGTTCAAGTTTCTTGTGGTTCTAAATGGACACTGAGAACTGAAACTGTCTACACCGAGTTTACAATCTATATTAACTATCACTATACAGCTGTCTTCAACAACATGACTTTGCTATTCCAGGAAACTCTTGCTCAGGCAGATAAGAGTTATGAAAAACTTCATTGTTCATTTCAGGAACTTCCCAAAAAACCCATATAAACCAACATCAGACTATTCAATTTTTCAATAAATAGTAGCAAATGATTGCTCACTTTCTAAGACATTGAAAAAGCTTACCTCAAAACTCTTGCCTTGGTATGTCTGTCTAATCTTAAACTATTACATCATTTCCAATCTTAAACTATTATATCATGATCCTCACCTAATTCTAATAAAGCTTTGAAATACTTAAACCAGACTCCAAACCGTCAATAATAAACACTCCAACTTTGATGTTCCTTTCTGGTTTGCCATTCTTATCAACACCCACATGGCCCCCTACAAATGCTTATAAGCAATATACTCAACAGATAATTTTTGGTGGTATTTTCCAGGAGCCAAAATTCCACAGTACTACCAGACAGCTTCCCAAATGTCTGTTACAAGCTCAGTTCAGTGACACTAGTCTCATCACAAGCAATGTGGGGAAAATATTAATACTGTTATAAAAGACTAAGATAAATCATCACCCTATATTAGGCAGTATCCACTGACACTACTGGCCAGTTTCTTAATGAGTTAAAACAGCAAACTGGCCTACTAATTAAACTTCTCAAGACTATAAAATAGAGTTTAGTAATCAGAGGACCATAAAACCAGTAGGAGTTCTAAAGAAGATGAGAAACAGATCACAGACAGGTTTAATAATCTAAAAAGGAATCCTATGAGAAACAGAATAAGGAAAAAACCAATGGATATATGAATAATCCACAATATTGATAATCAGTAGAAAAAATACTATGAAATATACTGCAATTTAACAGTGAAAAGAAATTCTAAAGGAGTTTCCATTTACTATAATAATCATTATCAGTAATCAGAAAGTTGAGACTTCTTACCAAGAGTAAATGCCTAAGTATTTCTTTTACTATAAGTCATTTAAATCACCTATATGGCCACAACCATGCTGATGCAGGTATAACTAGAAAGCAAGGGGTAAGCATTTAAAATGCCTCAAAGATTGAGAGGAACTGAAGGATCCAAATTTTAAAATCCAAATGTGAAAAACACAACTACAAGTATTAGAAGAAAATGTGGATGAACTTCCTTATAACCTTGGAGTGGTGAAGACTTTTCTAAATATATTTCAAAATCCAAAGACATAAAAGAAAAAATTACTTCACCATATAAAAGTCGAAAGTTATGCTTGAAAAAACGTAATCTAAAATGTACGTATTTGCAACCCACATCACAAATAAAGGGCTAATCTCCCAACAGAAAATTCCTGAAAACAAAAAGACCAATGACCTAAGAGAAAAATAAAGGACACGAGAGTTCAAAGAAGGGAAAAAACGTAAAATGCCCCTTAAACATATGAAAAAAATGTACAATGTCATTGATAATGAGAAAAATACAATAACACGAGTTAAACCAGTTCTCGTTTATCAAATGCAAAACTCAAAAAGTCTGACAACACATTCAGTTGCTGAGGTTATGGGAAACAGGCCTGTTGCACATTTAGGTGGTAGTACAAAATGGCAATCTGGCAGTATCAGAATTACAGAAGCAGGTTTTTTTTTTTTTTGAGACGGAGTCTCGCTCTGTCACCCAGGCTGGAGTGCAGTGGCACGATCTTAGCTCACTGCAAACTCCACCTCCCAGGTTCACAACATTCTCCTGCCTCAGCCTTCCGAGTAGCTGGGACTACAGGCGCCCGCCACTACGCCCGGCTAATTTTTTGTATTTTTAGTAGAGATGGGGTTTCACCGTGTTAGCCAGGATGGTCTTGATCTCCTGACCTCGTGATCCGCCCGCCCCGGCCTCCCAAAGTGCTGGGATTACAGGCGTGAGCCACCGCGCCCAGCCCAGAAGCAGTTTTTTAAAAGTGAACTTTTAGTATCATTTTAGATTTACAGAAAAATCATAAACAGAGTTCCCTTAGACCACACACTCAGTTTCCGCTAGTAAGATCTTACATTACTATGGTACTCATTGGCAAGAAGTCACCTCATGTAGCTCACACTTGAAGACTGGGGAGTTGTATTATACTTCCTTGAGGGCTGTGTATCTAATTATGCACAGATTTGTCTATTCTTCCCCCATTTATTTATTTAGTCAATCATTTATTTCTATCAGTATGAACTCATGGATATTATTTTATACTTTGGGTTATAATTCAATATTACTTTTTTGTTGCTCAAATTATTCCAGTATTGGCTACTGGGAACTCTTTCAGTTGGCTGTGTCCCTTTGACATAACTCGTTCATGTTTTTGTTTGAATAGTTCCTTCCTTTCCAGCACTACAAGATACTCCAGGTTGATCTTACAGTTTTATTGCCTGCCCCAGTCCTAGAATTAGCCATTTCTCCACAGAGGCCTGGTTCCTTTTACTGAAGAATGGTGATAGAAACCAAGATCTGGGCACCATGTGTGCTCACTGCTACAGGGATATCATTGCTTCTAGGTTCTCTCAGCTGACAGAGGAGGAAAATATGTGACCTAAAGATCTACAATTGCTTGTTCAAACAGAAAATGTTACATGTATATTGTTATTCATTTGGCACTGTAACAGCAAAAAATAGAAAACAACACAAATAGCCACAAAGGACTGAGTGACTAAACTACGGTACATCTACATAATAAAATACTATGAAGCTATTAAAAATAAAGATCTTCATCTAGATATGGAAAGATCTCCAGAATAAAATATACATTTGTTTGTAATTACAAAAAGAAAACACTGGAAGGATAAACAGGATACCAAAAACTGTGGGAGGAAAACAAAGTAGCAAGCAAAGGAAGAAATAAGACTTTGTGTACATCTTTCTACATACTTGAGTTTTATCTATCCCCAAAAAATAAGTTTAATTTTAAAAAGAACTTAAAATGGTTACAATAGTGGAAGAATCTGAATGGTTCAAATACTGAGAAAGAAAAAGGTATTAATTTCTGAAGCGTAAATACATACTATGAGACAAAGTAGCTCGAACCTAGGGACAATTATGTACCAAAAGTCTAAGTTTAGTAAAATGGAGGTATTTCAAGTCAAACTCAGTTGAATTTAAAGTGCTGAAATGCAGTACAGCTGCTAAAATTAACATATTATCAGAACCTGTATGTAAGTTTACTGAATTACTGTTAAATATAAAGTGATTTATGATCACCTATATTAGCAGGGAGATAAAGGCTGAAGAAATGCAAAATAATTCATAGAAACAACGTTTATATTCTTGATTATAAGATATGCTGATGTTTATAGTTAAACAAAAGCATCTATCATTTCTACATTTTGTAAATCTAATTTTTTTTTTTTTGGGACAGGGTCTCAAGTCTGTCCCCCAGGCTGGAGTGCAGTGCCATCATAGCTCACTGCAACCTCAAATTCCTGGGATTAAGCAATCCTTCCACAGGTTTAGCCTCTTGAGTAACTAGGACTGCAGGCACACATTACTATGCCTGGCTAATTTTTTTAAACATTTTTTGTAGAGATGGGGATCTCACTATGTTGCCCAGGCTGGTCTCAAACTCCTGGGCTCAAGCAATCCTTTCACCTTGGCTTCCCAAATTTGCAGGAATTGCAGCCATCAGCCACCATGTCCAGAAGTAAATCTACTATTTATATCTCTTATTTCCCCAAACAAAACGGTGAAACCAATTTCTAACATATCGAAAGATTTCCTCATCGGAAGATAAAAATGGCAGAATTTCTAAATTAAACACACACTTCCAAGTGCTCCTAAAAGACAGTAAAACAACTCTCCCTGGGCGCCGTAGCTAACATCTTTAATCCCAGCACTTTGAAAGGCCAAGGCAGGAGGATCACTTGAGCCAAGGAGTTTGAAACCAGCCTAGGCAACACAGTGAGACCCCATCTCTACAAAAAATACAAAAATTAGCTGTGCATGGTGGCATGCACCTGCAGTCCCAGCTACTATGGAGGCTGAGGTGGGAGGATCACTTGAACCCAGGAGGTTGAGGCTGCAGTGAGCCATGATAGCACCAATGCACTCTCGCCTGAGAGACAGAGGCAGACTCTGTCCCAAAAAAAAAAAAAAAAAAAAAAAAACAACAACAACCCGAAAAAGAAAACCGGTAATTCTCATGTCTCTGAGGTGAACCAAAAAATTACCCAAAAAAGGCACAAGTAGCTCTTTTTACCTTTTTTTTTTTTTTTCTTTTTTTGAGACAGAGTCTTGCCCTGTTGCCCAGGCTAGAGTGCAGTGGTGCGATCTCGGCTTGCTGCAACCTCTGCCTCCCGGGTTCAAACAATTCTCTGCCTCAGCCTCCCGAGTAGCTGGGATTACAGGCACCCAGGCGCCCACCACCACGCCCAGCTAATTTTTATATTTTTAGTAGAGACGGGGTTTCGCCATCTTGGCCAGGCTGGTCTTGAACTCCTGATCTCGTGATCCACCCGCCTCAGCCTCCTAAAGTGCTGGGATTACAGGCGTGAGCCACTGTGCCCAGCCATTTTTTTTAGCATTTTCAATATTTGGAAAGCAACCCTTTGAGAGTACTTCTGAAGCACCAACACCACAAAAGGTTGTCCATTTAACTTGCAGAAGTTCATTTGTAATTGTACACAACTTTCCCAATGGCTTCACTATAGAAAAAAATGATATTCTGCCTAAAAAGTGTTCAACAGCCTCCTTACTGGAATATCTCCCTCTTTGATCTCATTTCCTGCCACTACCTCTATGAGCAACCTTTATCTCTTTATTTCTATCACATGGAAATACTCATTAGGCTGGTAGAGAATAGCATATTTAAAGGAATATAAATTTTTTTCATATCCCTTTTTTACATGTTCTTTTATCCTACCTAGGAAGTGGTTCTCTTCTCTCATCTCTCTATTTGTAAAGATAATTACCTTTAGCGTCAGTTCATCTGAGACATCTACTTAATACCCTCAGCTAAATGTTACTCTCTCCTCTTCATGTTAATCCTAAATTCATCTTTAACCATAAGTTCATCTGTGGTAATAACACAAATAAACTATACACTCTATCATAAACCACATAACCTTTTACCAAGATGCTCTCTAAGCCTTCTGGGGACATTCCAAGACAGTATACAGTCCTATAATCTCCTTGGAAATCCATATAGATAACATTTCAAGGGCGATACCTTGTTGGTTTTGACTGGATATTCATATAAACTTTTTAAAGAGATGAGTGATAGAACTAACCCTTATCTGTAAGTTTTGAGTTTATATTGTTTCATCCCATGTACAAAACCATTTTTTCCTACAAAAATAAAAAAGATGTTCTTTACAGGGTACAACCTAGACAACGGGTAACAGGAAGTCTATTTCAATTCCTGATGCAACTCTTATAGATATACTGACATACCTACAGTTCAAATTTTATAATAGGGAGACCAGTTTTGAAGAAAAAAATAGAGACTTCTAGGGAGCTGAAAGCATCATCTGCAATTTTCCTCCCATAAACTTTACTATTGTCTGTAGATCTACATTTTTTTTGCCTGCCATTTACTAAAGTAGAATTAAAAATACATATATAAGAATATCAAAATTATTAGAAGAAAAAAATTAAGTGTTTTGCCATACCAGATATTAAAATATATTACAAAGCATTGATAATTAAAATAAGCTGAATGAATATAAAAAGAGATGGATCACCAAAACAAGTTATCTAGGTTTTTTTTTTATTATATAACAATTTGATAGAAACCAAATATCAGAAAAAATTAAAAAAAGAAGATGCCAGGCCGGGCGCGGTGGCTCACGCTTGTAATCCCAGCACTTTGGGAGGCCGAGGCGGGCGGATCACGAGGTCAGGAGATCAAGACCACGGTGAAACCCCGTCTCTACTAAAAAAATACAAAAAATTAGCCAGGCATGGTGGCGGGCGCCTGTAGTACCAGCTACTCGGAGAGGCTGAGGCAGGAGAATGGCATGAACCCAGGAGGCGGAGCTTGCAGTGAGCCGAGATTGCGCCACTGCACTCCAGCCTGGGCGACAGAGCGAGACTCCGTCTCAAAAAAAAAAAAAAAAACAACAAAAAAAAGAAGATGCCAGGATTCAGGGAGCAAAGTCTCCTCCTTAGCAATCTGTAGGGATAATGGGGGTGGGAGGAGGACCAACATCCCAGAAATCGAAGAAATTCAAATATATTTTTCTAAAACCAATGATCAAAAGCAAACATTTTAGATAATCATATCACTAAAAACAGATGTGGCACATTATTCGTGGTACTGGTACAAAAGAGAATATCAGAAAAGGGTTCACAGACTTTGGTTTGGGAATTCCACTTCTAGACATCTATCTACCCTAAGGAAATGCAAAATGGTGGGGGTGGGTGGGAAAGGGATATCTCATGTTCAAGTTTGTCACAGCACCAATTTAAAATAGTGGAAACAGAAATACAAAAGATATTCAGCCTACTATCAACACCTCTATGCACACAAATTAGGAAATCTAGAGGAAAAGGATAAATTCCTGGAAACACATAACTTCCCAAGATTAAACCAGGAAGGAAGTGAAAACCTGAACAGACAAATAACAAGTTCCAAAACTGAATCAGTAATTAAAAAAAATAAAAAATCCTACCAACCAAAAAAAGTGCAGGACCAGATGGATTCACAGCCAAATCTACCAGACGTACAAAGAAAAATTGGTACCAATCCTACTGAAACTATTCCAAAAAATCAAGGAGGGTTTCCTCCCTAACTCATTCTAGGGAGCCAGCATCAGCCTGATACCAAAATCTGGCAGAGATACGATGAAAAAAGAAAACTTCAGAACAATATCCCTGATGAACATACACACAAAAATCCTCAACAAAATACTAGCAAATGGAATCCGGCAGCACATCAAAATGTTAATTCACCATAATTAAGTAAGCTTTGTTCCTGGGGTGCAAGGTTGCTTCAACACATGAAAACAATAAATGTGACTCACCACTAAAACAGAATTAAAAAACAAAAAACATATCATCTTCTCAACAGACAGAGAAAAAGCTTTTGATAAAACCCAGCATCCCTTCATGAATGGGCAAAAGTTGGAACAATTCCCTTGAGAACTGGAACAAGACAAAGATGCCCACTCTCACCACTCCTATTCAACATAGTACTTGAAAGTCCTAGCCAGAGCAATCAGGCAAGAAAAAAAAAAAAAATCAAAGGCATCTAAATAGAGAAAGAAGAAATCAAACTATCTCTCTTTGCAGATACAATTATGTATCTAGAAAACCCTAAAGACTCTGCCAAAAGGCTCCTAGAACTGTAAACAACTTCAGTAAAGGTTCAGGATACAAAATCAATGAATAAAAATCAGTAGCATTTCTATACCACAACATTCTGGCTGAGAGCCAAATTAAAAACAGTCTTATTTACAACAGCCCCCCAAAAAATGAAGTGCCCAGTATTACATCTAACCAGGGAGGTGAAAGATCTCTAGAATAACAACTACAAAACGCTGCTGAAAGAAATCAGTGATGATACAAACAAATGTAAAAACATTCCATGCTCATTAATTAGAAGAATCAATATCATTAAAATATCCATACTGCCAAAAGCAATATACGGATTCAATGCTATTCCTATCAAACTATCAATATAATTATTCACAAAATTAGGGAAAAAAAAAAAACAAAAAACTCTTCTAAGATTCATACAGAACCAAAAAGCCCAAATAGCCAAAGCAACCCTAAGCAGAAAGAACAAAGCCAGAGGAATCATACTACCCAACTTTAAACTGTAGGACTAAAGTAACCAAAACAGCATGGTACTGATACAAAAACACACACAGACCAATGGAACAGAATGGAGAATCCAGAAATAAAGTTGCACAACCACAACCGTCTGATCTTCAACAAAGTTGCCAAAAATAAACAATGGGAAAAGGACTCTCTACTCAATAAATCATGCTGGGATAACTGGATAGACATACGCAGAAGAATGAAAGTGGGCCCCCACTTTGTGTCATATACAAGAATTAACTCAACATGAATTAAAGACATTAGACTATAAAATCCTAGAAGAAAACCCAAGAAACAGTCTTCCAGACATCAGCATTGGCAAAGAATTTATGGCTAAGTCCCCAAAAACAATTGCAACAAAAACAAAAATTGACAAGCAGGACCTAATGAAACTAAAGAGCTTCTGCATGGCAAAAGAAATTATCAAAAGTATACAGACAGCCTTCAGAATGGGAGAAAAGATTTGCAAACTATGCATCCAACAAAGGACTAATATTCAGAATCCATATGGAACTCAAATCCACAAGAAAAAAAAAATCCCATTAAGAAGTAGACAAAGGACATGAACAGACACTTCTCAAAAGAAGACATACAAGCAGCCAACAAACATAAAAAAAGTTCAACATTACTAATCATGAGATAAATGCAATGAAAACCACAACAAAATACCATCTCACACCAGTCAGAATGGCTATTATTAAAAAGTCAAAAAATAACAGATGTTGGCAAGGCTGCAGAGAAAAGGGAAAGCTTATACATTGTTGGTGGGAATGTAACTTAGGTTAGCCACTGTGGAAAGCAGTTGGAGATTTCTCAAAGAGCTAAAACCTGAACTACCATTCAATTCAATAATCCCATTACTGGGTATATACCCAAAAGAAAACAAATCATTTTATCAAAAAGACTCATGTATTTATAGGTTTATGGCGGCCCTATTCACAATAGCAAAGACATGGAATCAACCTAGGTGCCCACTGATGGTGAACTGGATAAAGAAAACATGGTACATACACACCATGGAGTACCGTATAGCCATAAAAAAAGAATGAGATCTTGCTCTTCGCAGCAACATGGATGCAGCTGGAGACCATTATCCTCAGTAAATTACTGCAAGAACAGAAAACCAAATACTGCATGTTCTCACTTATATTTGGGAGCTAAACACTGAGCACACATGGACATAAGATAGGAACAGCTGAGTAGGGTGGCTAATGCCTGTAATGCCAGCACTCTGAGAAGCTGAGGCAAGAGGACTGCTTGAGCCCAGGAGTTCAAGACCAGCCTGGGCAACACAGACCTTGTATCTACAAAAAATCAAAAAGTTAGCCAGGTGTGGTGGTACATGCCCATGGTCCCAGCTATGTGGGAGGCTGAGGTGGGAAGATCACTTGAGCCCAGAAGGTCAAGGCTGCAGTGAGCCATGATCATGCCACTGCCTTCTAGTCTGAGTGAGACCTAGACCCTTTCTCAAGGAAAAAAAAAAAAAAAAAAAGCCAGGCACGGTGGCTCACACCTGTAATGCTAGAACTTTGGGAGGCCGAAGTGCGTGGATCTTAAGGTCAGGAGTTCAAGACCAGCCTGGCCAACATGGCAAAACCCTGTCTCTACTAAAAATACAAAAATTAGCCAGGCGTGGTGGCGGGCGCCTGTAGTCCCAGCTACTCAGGAGGCTGAGGCAAGAGAGTTGCTTGAATCCAGGACGCGGAGGTTGCAGTGGGCCAAGATAGTGCCACTGCACTCCAGCATGGGCGACAGAGTGAGACTCCGTCTCAAAAAACAAAAAAAGATGTTAACAACAGACACTGGAGATGACTAGAAGGGGTTGGCAAATAGGGGCATGGGCTGAAAAACTACCTATCACATACTATGCTCACTACCAGAGTGACAGGCTCATCCATACATACCCCAAACCTCAGCATCACGCAATATACCCATGTAACGAACCTGCACTTGTATGTCCTGAATCAAAAATAAAGGTTGAAATTATTTTTAAAACAAAACAATGAAAAACAAAAAGTAATAATTATCAAACAACATGAAATGGTTAAGCCTCTTTTGCAAACACTAAAAGTAACGGCCATAATTATTTGGTACCTTAAAAAAAACATAAAAAGGATCTTAAACAAAAATACAAAACATATTGGAGAAAAGCCAAGATAATATTTGAAGATAATAACCACCATGTTAGAAAACGTACACTGTACATTTTTATATGATTATACATTCTCACATTTTAAAAATAATTTTCTAAAACTAATAACTGAGACCATACAGATAGGAAACAGTATCACTGATAAGAAACAGGCTAAAAGAGTCAGACAAAAACATCCACTAAAGGAAAAAACATAAAATAATTGAAACAAAAGACAATTATACATAAAATTAAGAAAACTGCCAACTCCTGGTAAAACTAAAAGGCTCCAAGTAGAACAAAAAAAGGGAGGGAAAAATAAGATGGAACGATGGGAAGGTTTTTTGGTTTTGTTTTGTTTTGAGATAGGGTCTCTAACTGTCACCCTGGCTGGGGAGCAGCGGCACAATCACAGCTCACTGCAGCCTTTACCTTCCAGAGGAGTAGCCAGGACTACAGGCATGTGCCACCACACCTGGCCAATTTTTTTTAAAATACTTTTTAAAGAGATGGCATTTTGCCATGTTGCCCAGGCTAGTCTTAAACACCTGGGCTCAGGTGATCTGCCCACCTCAGCCTCCCAAAGTGCTGGGATTACAGACATGAGCCACCACACTCACATAGAAAGGTTTAATCACTTTGCCTTTACTTCAAAAAATTTTCCACACATTTATGTTTGTTAAAAACTGACATACTGGCCAGACACAGTGGCACACGCCTGCAATCTCAGCACTTTGGGAGGCCAAGGTGGGAGGATCACTTGAGCCCAGAAGTTTGAGACCAGCCTGCACAATATAGTGAAACCTCATCTCTACTCTCCACAAAAATCTTTAAAAAATTAGCCAAGCATGGCGGCAGCACCTGTAGTCCCAGCTACTCAGGAGGCTTAAGTGGGAGGATCTCTCGAGTCCATGAGGCAGAGGCTGCAGTGACCTGAGATCGTGCCACTGCACTCCGGCCTGGGAGACAGAAAGAGGCCCTGTCTCAAAATGAAAAACAAAACAACAAAAAAACTGACATATTACATGGACATACTGCATAATGGTAAATTTTTTGATAGAAAAAAATTTAAAAATAAAAATTGACATAAGTGAAGAAAACCTGTACAGAAAATTGTCTCAAATTACATATTACCTTGAAACAGTAATCTGAAGAGACATTACCACCTAGGACCCCCTCTTCCTCTGCCATGGCCATGTACTCTTCCTCTACCTCTACTTCTGCACTGGCCTCTTCCTGCAACAAACAGCTTCCCTTTTCTTAGGTTTTACCTTAGGCTCAACATCCACAAGTAGTGTATCCAGAGGTAAACTGTCTGGTAGAGTAAAATATCTAATGTTACTTCCTCAAATTTGTGTTTCCAACTGTGCAGGTTCTCTGTCTTCAGGGTCATTTTCACACTTTAAGATGTGTATTCACAGTGATATCCACACTTGTGACTGTTCCATAGACTTGTGTTCCACTTTTCAATTCAAGGTTACAGTTTCATGAATCATTTCATCAAAAATCTCATGAGCTTCATTCTAGCAGTGCCGTCATTCTTTGGGTCAAATAGCACACAGAATCCAGCAACCAAGGACCGACCAACCCACTAGAAGTATGAATCTACTTTAAATTTAATCTATGAGTCGTTCCTTCCCTTAACACTATGCTAAACCCTAGAACAGTGTTTCTAAAACTCCAGGATCCATCAAAAATTGTCTGAAACATTAAAAACCCAAACCCAGAGATTCTCATTCAGAAACAGGGTTTGAGATTACATACATACAAGCATGCCTTTAGATTTTTCTTATTTTAGTCAACAAGAATGATCCTGAAGTTCAGGTTAAAGCCATTACTCCGGAACAACATATAATAGTAAACAATAATGTAATACTAAGCATCCAGGCAGATTTTATGACGAAGAATAAAATGCAAAGTCAGTTTCTTCTTTTGATGGGTAAACTTTATAACCAGTTATTCTATTTTGATTTTAGAAAAACGTGAGGCGGGGCATGGTGGCTCACACCTGTAATCTCAGCGCTTTGGGAGGCTGAGGCTCAAGAATCACTTGTGTCCAGGAGTTCAAGACTAGCCTGGGCAACATAGTGAGACCCTGTCTCTACCAAAAAAACAAAAAGTAAAAAATTAGCTGGGCATGGTGGTGTGCGCCTGTGGTCCCAGCTGCTCAGGAAGCTGAGGTGGGAGGATTGCTTGAGCCCAGTAGGTTGAGGATGCAACGAGCTGGGACTGCACCACTGTGCTCCAGCCTGGGCAAGTAAGACCGTTACTCTAAAAAAATAATAATAATAAAATAAAAGAGAAAAAGAAAAACAATCAGCCAGGTGTGGTAGCTCGCACCTGTAACCTTAGCAGTTTGGGAGGCCAAGGTGGGAGGATTACTTGAGCTCAGGAGTTGGAAACCAGCCTGGGCAACATAGTGACATCTCATCTGTATATAAAAAAAAAAAAGAAAAGAAAAACTCTAGAGTCACATACAAGAGTCATTAACAAGGAAAGCAAATACTGTCTAGACTATTAAGATGTCAAGTAAATGATAAAGCACAGGCCTAAAGAAGTGGAACAGAGGGCCGGGCGCGGTGGCTCACGCCTGTAATCCCAGCACTTTGGGAGGCCGAGGCGGGCGGATCACGAGGTCAGGAGATCAAGACCATGGTGAAACCCCGTCTCTACTAAAAATACAAAAAATTAGCCAGGCGCAGTGGCGGGCGCCTGTAGTCCCAGCTACTCCGGAGGCTGAGGCAGGAGAATGGCGTGAACCCGGGAGGCGGAGCTTGCAGTGAGCCGAGATCGCGCCACTGCACTCCAGCCTGGGTGACAGAGCAAGACTCCGTCTCAAAAAAAAAAAAAAAAAAAGAAGTGGAACAGAACAGGGAAAATGGTTCAAAGAAACATGTGGTTGGCCCTAAGGAAAGCTTAAAGATATTCTTACAAAAGATTATGGCCTATTTATTCCTAATGGTCATTAGATTAGAAACAACAATGCACATCTTAGACTGTTTAGTCTACAGGTATGTCTATATGTGCCACCTCCACCCCCAAACATACAAGAAGGATGCAACACACACCCATTAATAATGCAAACTCACTGCTACGGTTACACTCAAATCTGGTGGGAGTAGAGGCATATTAGAAAATCTGGGAAATATGCAAAGTTCAAAAAGCCAGAGATGATTTTCATTCAATTGTCTTTGTGAATCACTGATTTAGACATTCCTTCAACATGAAGCAATGGATTAAACAATTTTATTACCACTACCAATAGTTCTTATTTTATAAAGAGTTGCAGCAAAAACAATCAATGTTTTACATGCTGTGTTGGGCTGTTCTTACATTGCTATAAAGGAATCCCTGAGACAGGGTAATTTATAAAGAAAAGAGGTTTAATTGCCTCATGGTTCCACAAGCTGTACAAGCATAATGCCAACATCTGCTTGGCATCTGGGGAGGCCTCAGGAAGCTTTTACTCATGGTGCAAAACCAAGTGGGCGGAGGCATGTCACATGGTGAGAGCAGGAACAAGAGAGAGCAGAGAAGCAGCTACAAACTTTAAAACAACCGGATCTCACATGAACTCACTCTTCACCAAGGGGATGGTGCTAAGCCATTCATGAGGGATCTGCACCATGATCCAAATACCTCCCACCAGGCCTCACTTATTATTATTATTATTATTTTTTTTTTGAGACAGGCTCAAGAGAGCCTTCTGCCTCAGCCTCCTGGGTAGCTGGAACTACAGGCATGTGCCATCATGCTCAACTAATTTTTTTTTTTAATTTTTTTGTAGGCATGGGGTCTCCCTATGTTGCCCAGGCTGGCCTCAAACTCCTAGGCTCCAGTGATCCTCCCCAGTCTGCCTCCCTAAATACTGGGATTACAGGCATGAGCCACCTTGCCCAGCCAAGAGTTAAAGTAACGAGCTATGGTAATATGGTTATTATCAGTTATTACTGAAGTAGCCTTTATGAAAAGAAAACTGAAAACATATAACCAATTCTAAACTTTATACAATAGAAACCTAAGTTGCAGATCTTTTCCAAAAATTAAAAATTTGTACCTGAAATAAATGTTTCAACCATTTTATAGCTTCTTGGGAAGAAAGGGGATCAGAGCAAAATGGAAATGTAAATGATATCTAGAGAACGGAGGGATCAACAAAAAAATCCATGCTCACCAACTTTGGGCAAAAATTACTGCAACACACAATACCCCACTGTTTCTGAAATGATAAATGTTGGTTAATAAACCATGATTTCAAAAGCTTAATATAAAAAGTGTTTTAAGAAGACTAAGTTGAGAATTTAAAAAGGCACTGACTCCCACAAATTATGAAAATTCATTTTAAATGTCACACTTCAAACAAGATGTTACCAAGCCATAATCTCGAACTACTGTTTAAAATAAATTACTTATAACACATCTACTATAGAAGAGGGTTTTTTTTTTTTTTTTGAGACGAAGTCTCACTCTGTCACCAGGCTGGAGTGCAGTGGTGTGATCTTGGCTCACTGCAACTTCCGCCTCCCAGGTTCAAGCGATTCTCCTGCCTCAGTCTCCTGGGTAGCTGGAATTACAGGCATGCGCCACCACACCCAGCGAATTTTTGTATTTTTAGTAGAGACGGGGTTTCACCATGTTGGCCAGGATGGTCTTGATCTCCTGACCTCATAATCCGCCTGCCTCAGCCTCCCAAAGTGCTGGGATTACAGGCGTGAGACACCGCGCCCGGCCGAAAGAGGTATAATTTAAAACTCGATTTTTTTTTTTTTGAGATGGAGTCTTGCTCTGTCGCCCAGGCTGGAGTGCAGTGAGGCAATCTCAGCTTACTGCAACCTCCACCTCCCGGGTTCAAGTGATTCTCCTCCCTCCAGGCACGTGCCAACACGCCTGGCTAATTTTTTTGTATTTTTTAGTAGAGATGGGTTTCACCATGTTGGTCAGGGTGGTCTCGAACTCCTGAGCTCAGGTGATCCACCCACCTAGGCCTCCCAAAGTGCTGGGATTACAGGCATTTTAAAAAAGCGTTGGCCAGGCGCGGTGGCTCACGCCTTTAATCCTCGCACTTTGGGAGGCCTAGGTGGGTGGATCACCTGAGCTCAGGAGTTCAAGGCCAGCCTGCCCAACATGGTGAAACACCCTCTCTACTAAAAATACAAAGATTAGCCAGACACAATGGCGTGCACCTGTAGTCCCAGCTGCTCAGGAGGCTGAGGCAGGAGAATCGTCTGAACCCGTGAGATGGAGGTTGCAGTTAGCAGAGATAGCGCCACTGCACTCCAGCCTGGACGATGGGGCAAGACTCCATCTCAAAAAAAAAAAAAAAAAGAAAAAGAAAAAAAATCCTTCAAGTTTAAAAGTAGACCACAGAACAGTTTTTATTTCATTACTGTAATTCCATTTAAAAACAAGGCCGGGCGTGGCGGCTCACGCCTGTAATCCCAACACTTCGGGAGGCCAAGGTGGGTGGATCACCTGAGCTCAGGAGTTAGAGACCAGCCTAGCCAACACTACTAAAAATACAAAAATTAGCCAGGCATGGTGGCACACGCCTATAATACCAGCTACTCGGGAGGCTGAGACAGGAGAATTTGAACCCGGGAGGTGAAGGTTGTAGTGAGCTGAGATTGCACCACTGCACTCCAACCTAGACGACAGAGGGAGACTCCATCTCAAAAAAAAAAAAAAAAGAAAGAAAAACAAAGCTTCTAGTCAACTGTACACATAAATTACCACAGCAGCATGAATAACATTAAATGCACTGTCTGATCCTTTCAGTACAATTCTGCACTTCAGTAAGCGCATTTAAGCCAATACTACACAGCTAAAGAGCTAGATTTCATTAGGGATGATTTTTTTTTTGGGGGGGGGGTGTGTTTTTTTTCTTTTTTTTTCTTTTGAAACAGAGTCTCACTCTGTTACTCAGGTTGGAGTGCAGTGGTATGATCTCGGCTCACTACAACTTCCACCTCCTGGGTTCAAGCAATTTTCTCGTGCTTCAGCCTCCTAGGTAGCTGGAATTACAGGCCTGCGCCACCACGCCCGGCTAATTTTTTGTATTTTTAGTAGAGATGGGGTTTCGCCATGTTGCCCAGGCTGGTCTCGAACCCCTGACCGCCTTGGCCTCCCAAAGTGCTAGGATTACAGGGTGAGCCACCGTGGCAGGTCATTTTTTTTTTTTTTTTTTTTTTGAGACGGAGTCTCACTCTGTCGCCCTGGCTGGAGTGCAGTGGCGTGATCTCAGCTCGCTGCAACCTCTGCCTCCTGGGTTCAAGCGATTCTCCTGCCTCAGCCTCCCGAGTAGCTGGGACTACAGGTGCCTGCCACCATGCCCGGCTAATTTTTTTGTATTTTTGGTAGAGACGGGGTTTCACCGTGTTAGCCAGGATGGTCTCGATCTCCTGACCTCATGATCCGCCCGCCTCAGCCTCCCAAAGTGCTGGGAGTACAGGCGAGAGCCACTGCGCCCAGCCAGCAGGCCAGTTTTTTTCGGTTAAACCAAATTTTACTCCTGATATATTGACCAATGTTTTTAGACCTTCAGAAATGAGTACTTTCTTTACATATTAACATTATAATTTTATATTTCCATTTTGTCTAAAAGACAACAATCTTTGAAGGCCACACCCCTTTTCTATTTTCACTAACAAGTTAGTACAGCTCACGTGCAATTAAAAAGTCTCAACAATGCCAAGTTACTGTCCCTCCAAGTTGGCCTACAAACTGCTCTAGATTGCTGTCACACAAATACCACCAAAACTGAATAGCTCCAATATTCGAAACCTTTTACACTTTTTATTATCTACTATATTAAAATGTATTCTTGATTGCATCTAAGCCTACTCTGACCTTAATTTACCAACTCGGTGTTGTTTCTCCTAATTCCATCACTTCATTCAATTTAATAGTATGATAATATGGGAAGAAATACAGAAATGAAAAAAACATGGCCTCTCTGGAGCACAAAGCCAGCCAAAAGAGGGAGAGACCTGAAAATAATTAATTACAATACAACATATTAAGTACTACAGTATACATAAATACTATATAGCAGAACCACCATAACTCTGTCAGAATGGAACAAAGATCACGTTGGAGGAAGCGACGTTTGGGCTCAAAAATGAGAATTTCTCTACAAGTGTCACAGCACTGTAATATCAACATACCAGTTTCTTCATCTTTGTATCCTAGCCCCTACTATAGTGTCTAGTATAGAGTAGGCAGGTACTTCAGACATGGATGGATGAATGGATGGCAGTACGGAAAAAAGGATAAAATAAGATACATATATAAACATAAAGAAAGAATATGGTTAGATTAAAATGGGACAAAACTGGAGCCAGTAAATCAGATAAGAGATTCCAAAACCCTTATGTAAGAAAGTGACACAGGAAAAAATAAATTTAAAAGATATTTAGGAATTCAAATTAACAGGACTTGGTGTGACTAACTGGACTAAGGGGAAATGAGCATAACAGAAAAGCATAAGAAAGAAGCTGCCAAAGTTTTTGGCTTACGTGACTAGGCTGACAGTGGTAGCATTCACTGAGATTGGGAATAGAAGTAGGGGATTCGAGTTCAGTTTAGGTAAGGGAGCACTAAGGCAATATCGAGTAGGAAGCTGGAATGCAACTCAGAAAAAGAGGTCTAGATTAGAAATAAAGAGGTGGAGATTATTGCATATGGGTGATGAGAACAAAGCCCTAAATATAGATGAGATTGCCAGGAACACATAAAACCTGGAAGGAAGGCTGTGGACAGAACACTCAGACAACCAACATTGCTGTTATTTTATATGTTACATTATTGCCACATTAAATTATATTGTTACAACACAGATAATGGCTAATACAATATTGAGGACGTAACAAATACTTTAAAAATACTTACCAACTGCACACCTGAATTGAAAAATTACATTTATTAACCCAAATTGAGCCATAAAGGACCACTTCTTAAAACTAATTTAAGGCCTGGCGCGGTGGCTCACACCTGTAATCCCAGCACTTTGGGAAGCCGAGGCAGGTGGATCACGAGGTCAGGAGTTCAAGACCAGCCTGGCGAACATGGTGATATCCTGTCTCTACTAAAAATACAAAAATTAGCTGGGCGTGGTGGTGCACGCCTGTAATCCCAGCTACTTGGGAGGCTGAGGCAGGAGAATCACTTGAACCCAGGAGGCGGAGGTTGCAGTGAGCCAAGATCACGCCACTGCACTTCAGCCTGGGCAACAGAGTGAGCCTCCGTCTCAAAAAAAAAAAAAAGAAAAAAATTCTCACAAGTATTAATATCAACTTTTACCAACTTTGTTTACATTATGAATATTAACACATACTAAAACATTACCCATGAATTATAAGAACAGTAGGATTAATATGACTTGAGAAGGCCAAAGTTAGTAACTAAACTAGAATACAATGAAAGAGAAATTATCTTTGGGTCCTTTTCCCTTGTTTACAAACATGTACACAAAATTTAGAGAATTATTGAATATATTTACACTAACAAATGCATAAAAAGAAACAAAAATGTGCTACTAAAAGGCAGACAAGCACAGGTACGGTGTCTCACGCCTGTAATCCTCGCACTTTGGGAGACCGAGGTGTGCAGATCACCTGAGGTCAGGAGTTCGAGACCAGCCTGGCCAACATGGTGAAAACCCATCTCTACTATAAATACAAAAATTAGCTGGACGTGGTAGCTCACACCACCTGTGGTCCCAGCTACTCCGGAGGCTGAGGCACGAGAATAGCTTGAGATCACGCAACTGCAACACTGCACTCCAGCCTGGGCCAACTGAGAGACCCCGTCTCAAAAAAAAAAAAAAAAGTAGACAAAAAACACTTATTTATTTATTATTTTATTTTTATTTATTATTTATTCAAAAAATCTGTAATTTTTTTCCCCCGAGACAGAGTCTTGCTCTGTCGCCAGGCTAGAGTGCAATGGTGCGATCTCGGCGCACTGCAACCTCCGCCTCCCAGGTTCAAGCAATTCTCCTGCCTCAGCCTCCCGAGTAGCTGGGATTACAGGCATGCACCACCGCGCCCAGCTAATTTTTGTATTCTTAGTAGAGACGGGGTTTCACCATGTTGGCCAGGCTGGTCTGGAACTCTTGACCTCATGATCCGCCCGCCTCGGCCTCTCAAAGCGCTGGGATTACAGGCATGAGCCACCAGGCCCGACCCATATAAATGTTTTAAATCTTTTTAGCATCTTGATTTTTAAATCATTATGAGCAACCTGTTCTACCTTACATATTTTATATACTACAATCTTTTAATGTAGTAAAACCAGTTCGATGTACTTTAAATCTTCTTTTGATGACTTTTCTAATTTCTCACTCACTGTTTATAGAGTGCAGACAGTAACACTGACTTTTTAACTTCTCATCCTCATGGAGACAGTGTAGAGTAGTGATTTGAATGCCTAAACTGGAATGTCAATGTTACCACAGAGGTCGGTCCCTGGAAACAATGACTTAACCTAAGGTCTGTTTCTTCATTTGAAACAGGCAGAATACCTATATGAAGTGCTTATTGTGAAGATTTCACAAAATAATACTTAGCATAGTGCCTAGTAGAGATGGTAATTAATTAACATTAATTTCTTTCACAAGGTTTATGTTATGGACTGAAGATCTGTGTACCCCCAAAATTCA
Source organism: Nomascus leucogenys (assembly GCF_006542625.1). Taxonomy (NCBI): domain Eukaryota; kingdom Metazoa; phylum Chordata; class Mammalia; order Primates; family Hylobatidae; genus Nomascus; species Nomascus leucogenys. The sequence goes on along the minus strand of NC_044390.1, from coordinate 9,095,758 downwards.
CATGTTGAAGTCCGAACCTCCCAGTGTGATGGCTATTAGAGGTGGGCTTTTGGGAAGTAATTAGGTTTAGATTAGGTCCTAAGAGTGAGACCCTCTCATGACGGGATTTGTGCCCTTTTAAGTAGAAAAGAAAAAGACATCCTCACCTCTCCCTCCTCCTATCTCCCTCCCACTTCACCTGCAGGCAGGGAGGAAAGGCCTTAAAAGTGCCCAGGAAGAAGAGAGCTGAGAGGGCAGGTGCTTCCCTGATTTCAGACTTCCAGCCCCAGACCTGAGAGAAAATATCTCTGTTTTAAGCCACCTCAACATATGGTATTTTGTTATAGTAGCCCAAGTAAAATAAGGTGATATCAAAAATATTTTCAAAAGGAGACTTTGGAGAGCAAGATAATTTTCACCTCATCCCGATATGCCATAGATCTGTAAATCTACATCCTCAAACAGTATTCAGTATTGCAGGTTACTGCAGAACACGGTAACATTATTTATTAGATTTACTGGTAGATGTCTATTGATTTTCCATGTTGGCTAACAGGGAGAGGCAGACAGACTAGGAACAATAAACTACACTCAGGTATATTCAATACACTTCTCTGGCCCTTGGCAATTCCTCTTGCCAGGTCAATATTTTGCAGATATCAAAAGTAACCACCAACTAACTATACTGAAAGCAAAATAATGACAAAGAATCCACTGATGACAATAAAAATTCTTAAAAGCCAGTCTAACTGGTCCTCTCCCCAACAGTTCAAAGAAACTGCCAACATTGTAGATTGAATGCTAGTGAACTACACTAGGTTCGCTATTACAGGCATTTTTTACTTCAAAAATGCTATATAAAGCACATTTTTAAATACCATAAACCTATTGTTTATCTTCTGCATTTAAAATGCAAAATGCCATTATCACTTTATGAAATATACTTTAAATGCCGATTTCCTATTTTAAAGTTTAGGCAAAAATTATCCATTCAAAATGCAAAAGAACCTAAAACTATTCATCCTTCCCATGTATGAAAACTGAGACAATTTTTTAAATAGGTAAAATTCCCTAAAGAATATAATTTTTACAATATAGCAATAAAGTATCCATCCTCAAAGTCTAAAACAAATAAAACAAACAAAAAATACAAAGAACATTCTGGAAATCTAGATGCCATGTAAAAGAATGCCAGCCCATGACGGTAAAATTTTCTAAAGACTAGGAAACATCAATAAAGATTCAAAATGTAATGTCTTATAAATATTCAGCATTAGTAGGCAATAACAAAGAAAATCATAGGGTAAAAATTTTTGTGTTCACAGATAACTTATAATATTAAGGGACATCGTCATCTCCACTTTTGAATAGCTACCCCAGTTGCCATTACAGCTTCCATTGTTCAAAATAAAATAGTTGCATTGTTTTTCAGTGAAAGGAAAGAAGGAAAATATTGCTGAAAATAAGGAAAAAAACAAGCCTCGACAAAGCAAACAAAATGATTTTATATGTCATCTAGTTCCACCATAATTGTAGGACTGAACTAGTATCTGAAAACTAAATGTATCAACAAACATACACGTTAAAATCTGCGCTTAGTCAACACAGCTATCCTGTGCTACAGGGCAAATAAAATTTAAATTTTCTTTTTTTTTTTAAATGAAAACAATCACTTATGAGAGACTACTGGTATACGAAGCTACAATACACATAGGGATCAATTCCTCCAATTTCATGTTTCCTTACTATATATGTATCTCTTTTTGTTTTTTCATTCTGGTAACCAGAGTACATATGACAGGCTGCGTTATTTCAAATACCTAACGCTGAAAGTTACTTTCGGGCCTGAATCTAAGGATGAGAATGATACATTTTATAGAAGCTTCTTTTAGCACAGCAATAGGCAAATTACGATATTAACAAAACTTTAATTCTACGTTTACATTTTTTTCTCATTGTAAATGTAACGTGAAACTTGTAAAATACAGGAAAAAAAATGTTTAATCACCAATAAATCCCACCATTCGGAAACCTTGCTACTTTTTGGTAGATTTCCATCTAGTAACACTGAAGGTTCAATTTTCTAATTCGATACTGATAAATATGCAGGAAAAAAAATCAGTGTATCCTCAAATATGGCCTTTCAATAAATGTACATAAAACAACAATTATTAATTATATGACCTGTTAGTTTCACAAAAGTCTCTAAAATGTTTTAAGTGCTGGGGGGGTAGGGAGTCCCATAATTCAGACACTAGTCCTGAAACTGAAATCTCTTCCACAATGTTTATATGTCAACCCTTTAATGGCAGTGAGCAGCACGCTATGACTGTTCGTACTTAATGTCTCTACATTAAAACAGGCTTTGCTTTTATTTTCTTTCCATTTATACTTCAATAATGTTTTATTTTCACTGTAAAAATAAATAATAACCTATATCTGCATAGTAATTTTACATAAGCTTAAATTCAAAGACTCCCGTTTTTTTTTTAAGCCAACCATTCAAACTGTTAGTGCTTCTGGCCTATGGGATGGTTTACCAGATAAAGTAACATTCCTTATATTCCAATATTCTCTCTCATAACATAAAAAAGAATTTAAGGAATATCCCTCAGTCACATTTTCTTTTGTTCCAACCCACTGTTTATGGAAGCATGCAGATGTTAAGAGTTGCAAAAACTGAAATAACTTCATTAACAAAGCAACATCCCAACATTTAATGTCAACTCCTCAGACTCATAAAAAAAGAAACAAAACCAATTATATTACCACTAGCAAATTTTTTCCCCTTAAAATTTAGTTTCGTCTTATTTCTAGTTTCAACGGAAGCTCTGTCTACTCAAGGTATCAAAGGTCTTCAAATCTCATTTATTTTCTTCTGCCCAAGAGTTAAGAAAGTAAGTCTAAAACAGAATAAGCCAGATTTGTTACCGTGATCTTCTCACACAAACGCCTTTTAAAAGAAATCTTTCAACAAAGACTCAAAAAAGAAACAGCAAAGTTTAGGGGAAGAATTGTCTGTCTTTAGGTCAAGCATTTCCTGATAAGTGACTGAAGGTCTGGCTGCCAGGAATACACTTTGCTGACCCTAGGAACGGCCAAGTCTCAAAACAAAATTTGCCTCTTCTGTATCTTTAAAGTGACCTGTTAGGACCTGATGTCAATTTGACGAAGAGGTGATAGAACATGACCAACGAGGTGTCTTTGGTGGACATATTCATATAAAGGAGGCGAGAGCCACAGATTTCAGCTAAATGCTTTTTGCCACTTTTGCAAAAGAAAAGCTAATTGTTAACGGCCATGTGACATTATAGATCCCAGAAAAGGAAAGGGTGGGAGGAAGAGAGAGGAGTTCAAGGCAGTTCAGGGTCAGAACAAGCTCAGGCATCCTGTCATTAACAAACGTTCCCCAAGCTGAACGCAAAATACCGCTTACCCGAAAAGGAGTGGGCGAAAAGTAGGGGGAGAATGAGGGGAAAACCACAGGAGAGTCAATGTGGCAGTGTGGGGGTGACAGGAGGGAGGGAATCTGGAGCTATCCAGCTGAGTTGGGGAGCAAAAGCATCGGGCATAGCATCGGGCACAAAAATGCTGAGAAAAGCAACTGCGACGGAGACGACAGCACAAGGCACCCTCCTCCCCCCATTTTCCCCTCCCCATCGGTTTGCTGGGTTTCCCACATTCCCTCTACCTCCGCTCTTGACCAACACTCCGGGGTGTGACCCGCCAGCAGGAGGCTGCCCTGATCTTTGTCTCTGCCCGCTCCCCACGCGCGGGCTCCTCCTCCTCCTCCTCCGCGCTCCCCACCCGCGCACAGCCCCGGCGTCTCCAAGGAGCTGCAGGCGCCGCGACCGCCGCCTCCTCGCCCACCTACCGCGGACCCGCGCCCCTTCCTTCCCCTCCCGGGCAGCGTCGCCCGCGCCTCCAGCTCCACCCCCGCCGAGGGGACCTTTGTGTCTCGGGGGACTTTCTGCCTCTTTCCCCTCCTCCGCCTCGCGGGGAGACCGGCCTCCCCCGCAGACCAAAGCGGCAGCGAGCACCGGAGGCGGCGGCGTCTATATCTGTCGGCGCCTCCTGGGAGGCAACTCGCAGACACTCACACCCCACCCGAGCCCCGGAAATCCCCGGGCGACCCAGGGTCCTCGCTGGACCGCAGAGGTGACAGGCGCACGCTAGCCCCCCGCGCCGCGCCTCCTCGCTCAACTTCCCGACCGGGCCTGAGCCACCCGCGCCCCCAGTAGCCCCCGCCCCCGCCTCTGTCCCACGCAGCCTCCCGGCCCCGCGGCCGACCCGACACCGGGGGAAAGCGAGGCGCGGACGCCAGCCGCCAACTCACCAGCAAGAGCGGGGACCGCGGGTCCCGAAGCGAGGCGAAGAGAGGCGCTGCGGGAAGCTGCTCCGCGGACGCCCGCGGCGACCGGATGCAGGTCCGGGTCTCAGCGGCCGGCAGACGTGAGGCGCCTCCGAGCGCAGGCCTCCGCCGCCACAGCCGCCTTCCGGCTCTCGCCGCGGGTCCGGAGCCTCGGGAGGGGCCGCGGGTGTTTCACGCGTTGCCAAGTCCCTCGGTCAACATGGCTCCCGCGCCGACAAGCCGCGCGGACGGCCCACTAATCCCCTCGGAGTAGCCGGGCGCGAGCGGGGCGGGCGCCGACGGCGGGCTGAGACGGTCTGGCCGGGCGCTGGCTCCTTCTTCTCCGCGGCTCTGCGGCGGCCCGCGGGGAGCTCAGGAGACTGCGGGCGGCCGCGTTCGCTCCTTGCGTGTGCGTCGCTTTCACACTCGGCGGCTGCGGATTGACGCCTCCGCCTGTTCCCCGGAGGAGAGCGAGCGCAAGAGAAAAAAGACTTTTATTGAAACGATCCAACCAGCGGCGGCGGAGAAAAGCGACCGGCCGCGGGAACTTACCCCACCCCCGCCTGAGCGGCTCGCCGGGGGCAGCGCGACCCCTGCCGGCGGCGGCGGAGGCGGAGGCGGGGCCGGCGGCCGGGGGTGGGGCCTGCAGGGCGGGGCGGGTGTCCCCGGGAAACTCCCCGCTCCGAAGTGCGCGCGTGGGGGGAGCGGCGGAGGGGGCCAGGGGACCCCACCGGAATGAGTGCCTGTCTGCAGCGACTGTGGGAGAAATTATGTGAATAATTCAACCCCTCCAACATCCCCCTGCCCCTCAACTTCCCGCTGCCAAACCAAAACTCGTGCTTCAGTTATACAAGTAATTATTGTACAAGGTGTCCATGCCACAGTTCTCCACTGGCTTTCGAGAGAGTCCATGTCAAAGGCCCCACACTGAAAGATGTTGATGGCTGCAACTTTTCTCCGTTGTTGTGTGTGGGTACGTGGGTACTAGTGCCGCAGTCTCACACACACAGCATCTATTCATTTAAACTACAGTACAGTGTTTTGTATATATTATCATGTGCCAGGCAATATGCTGAGTCCTCTAAGGACGGAGAGTCTAGCTGGAATGAAAGATGATCAATAACTGTCATAAAAATCTGAACGTTATGAGCGGAGAAATACAAGGTGCTATGAAAACAGAAAGGACTACTGTTGCACAGGTTAGGTTTTGTTTTCTTGGGGGAGGCGGGCCGCGAGAGGTTGGCCCAGTTTCTGCAACTGTTTGTACTTTCTCCTTTCCCAGAGGCTAAAAGCTAGTTCAGGAATGAACAGCAGAGTGGCAGTGAAGACAAACTAAAGTAATACTGACCCACTTTTTTCCACTAATAAGGATAAAAGCATAAAGTTAAACTTAAACCCCTAGAGGGAGATAATGAGAGGATTGAAAGAAGAGAGTAGGGACCGGATGTAGACAACATAAACAAGAAAAAAAAACCACATAAAAGTCCTGTGAAGTGAGATAAATTTTTGTTCCCATGTTAACACCCGGAAGTAGAAGCTGCATTGAAGTTTCAAATCACATTATGTGTTAAGAACTTCGGAGAATTATCTTTTTGGATTTAGGGATGAATCCTTTCCCCCTTAAAAATGCTGTATGCTGACATCTTTCTCTTATTTTGTTTGGCAAAGTTAAATGCATCTACAGTTATATCCAACGATCGTACGTGTCAATCAGGCTTTTCCCATGCCTCTAAAATTACCAGGACCCGTAAATTAGCAACAATTATGCTCTACACGTATTTAACACTTGTTTACCAACCAAGAATGCAAATATACATAACAAGCTTTCCGTTAGAACAAGTGCGCTTTGTTTAAAAGCACTGTTAATGAGGATTTTTAGATTTGTCCAAGCCAAACTTGGAACTTTATAATATAGCAAGACATAGCATCATTTTCAGAGTTCTTTTTAAGTTAAAGAGAAACACTGATATTTATACAAGGCCTATTTATATGCAAGGGTTTTCATATACTTGCCTCATCTAAATTAGTACTTTAGTAAATATCAAAAAATCACCAAAAAAGGGAGTCTATGAAATGGCATTCTGAGTTTCAGCACTAATACTTATACCTTCATACCATTAGATTAAAATTACTCCATGAGAAATAAAAAGATTATTCTGTCTCATCCAAAGCACCTCTCCTCTTTCTACGTCTTCATTAGCATAACAAAGAATTCGTAACTGGGAGGCTGAAGTGGGAGGATCCATTAAGCCTGGGAAGCGGAGTTTGCAGTGAGCTGAGATTGTGCCACTGCACGCCAACCTGGGTGACAGAGTAAGACACCGTCTCAAAAAAAAAAAAAAAAAAGACGAATTCATAATGAAAACTTAGGTGATTATTTGATTGATTGGTTTGTTGTTTCTGTTTTTTTTGTTTTTTTTTTTAAGACAGAATTTTGCTCTTGTTGCCCAGGCTGGAGTGCAGTTGCGTGGTCTCGGATGACTGCAACATCCACCTCCCAGGTTCAAGCGATTGTCCTGCCTCAGGCTCCCAAGTAGCTGGGATTACAGGCATCTGCCACCACGCCCGGCTAATTTTTTGCATTTTTAGTAGAGACAGGGTTTCACCTGTGTTGGCCAGGCTGGTCTCAATCTCCTGACCTCAGATGATTCACCCTCCTCGGCCTCCCAAAATGCTGGGATTACAGGCGTGAGCCACCGCCCCTGGAGGATTTGTTCTTTCAATGAAAAAAAAAATTACAGATTGCACAATATTTATTTCATTACTTTTTATTTTTATTTATTTATTTATTTATTTATTTAAATGAGATGGAGTCTCACTATGCTGATAGCCCAGGCTGGTATTAAACTCCTGACATCAAACAATCCTCCAACCTCAGCCTACCAAAGTGCTGAGATTACAAACAGGAGCCACCACCCCTGGCCTATTTATTTATTTATTTATTTATTTATTTATTTATTTATTTTTAGAGGGAGTCTTGCTCTGTCACCCAGGCTGGAGTGCAGTGGCACTATCTCGGCTCACTGCAATCTCCATCTCCCGGGTTCAAGCAATTCTCCTGCCTCAGCCTCCTGAGTAGCTGAGATTACAGGTGCCCATCACCACGCCCGGCTAATTTTTGTATTTTTAGTAGAGGTGGGGTTTGGACATGTTGGCCAGGCTGGTCTCGAACTCATGAGCTCTAGTGAACCAAAGTGCTGGGTGAGCCACAGCACCCAGCCCCCTGGCCTATTTAATTACTTTTCTAAACTGATTTAAAATTTGGCCAGGCGCCATAGCTCACACCTGTAATCCCAGCACTTTGGGAGATTGAGGCAGGTGGATCACTTGAGCTCATGAGTTCGAGACCAGGTTGGCTAAAATAACAAAACCCTGTCTCTACTAAAAATACAAAAATTACCCAGGCGGGGTGGCAGGAGCCTGTAATCCTAGCTACCCAGGAGGCTGAGGCAGGAGAATCGCTTGAACCCAGGAAGTGGAGGTTGTAGTGAGCTGAGATCACACCACTGCACTCCAGCTTGGGTGACAGAGCAAGACTCCGTCTGAAAAAAAAAAAAATTATATGTAATATTGTGAGCCTGTTAGTAGTTTTTTCCGTAGGTTGTAATATAGGCTTTTTTTTTTTACCTTGTAAAACTATGTTAAATTATAAAATTATTTACTTAGAATATTTCCCTAACTGTAATTAATAGATATTCCATAGTGCTTAGTGGAGGAGAAAGATTGAGGAAGAATTCCAAGATCAAATCCACTTGAGGAATGCCACATACTTTATCTCCCTTTTGGAAATTCACAATATACATTTACATATTTAAGGCTCTTAGAAGTTCTGAGATTGAAAAATAGTTTTCTTTCCAGTGAAACAAGTATATCCCAAAATGTTTTCACCATAGAATAGCTATATCACGTGACATATATAAAAATATTGAGGGGAGAAAATTTTGAAGGTCATTGAACTTTGGACAAAGAGAGTTAAAGGTGGTAAGTCCAGAAAATCTTTGCTGGGATTCACATTCTGAAAATGACACTGTCTGGAAAACAAATATGAAACTTTCAGATAAGATACAAACAAGAAACACTTAAGCTGGTTTTCAATTGCTCTACATCAGTGGTTCTCAGCAGTGTTACCTGGGAATTTCTTAGAAATGCAAATTCTCAGTTCCCACTCCAGACCAACTGAATCAGAAACTCTAGGGTGGGGCCCAGCAAACTGTTGACCAAGATTTTCTAAGATTCTGCTGAACAATAAAGTTTGAGAACCACTGCTCTATACAACATCAATACGTAGCTTTATTTACAAAACAATTTTCTATATGTCTGAATTTCTGGACTATTTCTAATTATTATTTCATATTCCTTAAAAATTCTCAAAGAAATTAGATAACCGACCAAATAGAAAAAGCACTTTTTGTCTGGGTTCATTCCCTATTTTACTAGGCTGAGTCATATAGGAAGTCTGTATGTTTGTTTGTTTGTTTTGCAAGAAGAGTAAAGCAAATTAAGCTAAGGACAGCAATCAACAATTTTCCCCCAATAGCAAAATAATTTTACATTTGGCAAAAATGAAGCTGTAGGCACGAAAGGAGTTTCGTCAAAGGCTTTTTAAAACCTGCTTCAAAAATGAAACATCTAGCCAGGCCTTAACATTTATTTTTAATATTTTGTACCATCCCAACACCTGCAAAACAACTATATACCATTGCATAATGATACAGTTGTATCCTGTCACTTAAAGCTTAACGGTAGAGATTTTACAGAGCAGATCTATTTGAGATTATCAGAATACCTCCATAGATTTACAAGTTACAAATTGGGGAGGGAAATTTCTTCCCTATTTACATGTAAAATTTCAAATTTGGTGTACCAGATTTAACCCTAGAGGATGAATAACATCTGAGACATTTGGTCTCATCCAGGGAGCATTATAAAAAGCTTTCAGCAGAGTGACGTCATGTGTCCTTACAAGGGAAATGAATCCAGGAACCAAACTGAATCTTGGCAGTTAAGGAGGACATAATTTTCAAACATTTTATTTTAAAATGAAAGTTTTCTCTAGTTGCTGACAAAATGCTTAGGGAGAGTTAGTTTCCAGGCTTCCAGTAAGACTGCATACACGTCTCTATTATGAGATTAAGATGGGATTAACTAGTTTTTTCTTCCTTTCTTTTTTAAATGTAATATTAATACCTCTTAACTAGATTGATATTCTGCCTCTGAGAAAAACCAGATGTGGGTCTTAATCAAATACAATACATTTAAAGTTTATTTGAGCTTTTTGAAAAAAATGAAGCATAACATGAAGCCATCGTTTTTTGTTCTTGTTTTTGTTTTGTTCTTGTTTTTGTTTTGTTCTGAGATTTTGAGATGGAGTCTCGCTCTCTTACCCAGGCTGGAGTGCAGTGGCACAGTCTCAACTCACTGCAACCTTCACCTTCCAGGTTCAAGCAATTCTCCTGCCTCAGCCTCAAGAGTAGCTGGGACTACAGGTGCCCGCCACCACGCCTGGCTAATTTTTGTATTTTAATAGAGATGGGGTTTCACCATGTTGGCCAGGCTGGTCTCAAACTCCTGACCTCTAGTGATCCACCTGCCTCAGCCTCCCAAAGTGCTGGGATTACAGGTGTGATGAAGTCATCTTTAAGCTTTAACAAATGTCTTGCTTCAAACAAAAAAAAAAGTTGGAAAGTGGGAACTGGGGCAGTATAGATTCTCCCTTCTTAAGCAGGTTGAGAAGAAGAATGTGGCAATTGGCCATTTCCCCAGGGGCTTGTGGGAATTATCATTATCTTTTTTCATCTTTTCATCTTTTTTTTTTTTTTTTTTTGAGACTGAGTCTCCCTCTGTCACCCAGGTTGGAGAGCAGTGGCGTGATCTCAGCTCACTGCAAGCTCTGCCACCTGGGTTCCAGTGATTCTCCTGCATCAGCCTCCCAAGTAGCTGGGATTACAGGTGACTACCACCACGCACAGCTAATTTTTGGTAGAGGCAGGATTTCACCATGTTGACCAGGCTGGTCTCAAACTTCTGACCTCAAATGATCCGCCCACCTCTGCATCCCAAAGTGCTGGGATTACAGGCGTGAGCCCCCTCACCTGGCCTTTTTTCATCCTTTTTTTTTTTTTTTTTTTTTTTTTGAGACAGAGTTTCACTCTTGTTGCCCAGGCTGAAGGGCAATGGTGCAATCTCGGCTCACCGCAACCTCTGCCTCCCAAGTTCAAGCAATTCTCCTGCCTCAGCCTCTCAAGTAGCTGGGATTACAGGCATGCATCACCATACCCCGGCTAATTTTGTATTTTTAGTAAAGATGGGGTTTCTCCATGTTGGTCAGGCTGCTCTCGAACTCCAGACCTCAGGTGATCGCCCGTCTTGGCCACCCAATCTGCTGGGATTACAGGCATGAGCCATCGCACCTGGCCTTTTCGTCCTTTTTTTTTTTCCTTTTTTTGAGATGGAATTTTGCTTTTGTTGCCCAGGCTGGAATGCAATGGCGCGATCTTGGCTCACTACAACCCTGGGTTCAAGAGATTCTCCTGCCTCAGCCTCCCGAGTAGCTGAGATTACAGGTGCCCACCACCATGCCCGGCTAATTTTTGTATTTTTAGTAGAGACGGGGGTTTCTCCATGTTGGTCAGGCTGGTCTCAAACTCCTGACCTCAGGTGATCCCCCTGCCTCGGCCTCCCAAAGTGCTGGGATTACAGGTGTGAGCCACTGTGCCCAGCCCTTTTCATCCTTTTAATGGGAGAAGGGAGGGATGGTTTGTCATCTTTGAAATCTGGCCCAGTGATGTGCTTTTAGGTAAGCTAATAGGACTGATTTGTAGTCTTCTAGTGTTAGTTCAGAAGTACAAATTTCAGTAAGCTAACTTTGCCTTGCCCAAGCTTACATGACTCCCAGGACCATCCTAGAATTGATATGATCTGTGAAGAAGACTAGAACAAATATTTGGAATATAGATATTGGAAAAATGGAAAAATAAAAAATGAGGAAGAGGGGAAAGAAGACAAAAAAGGTAAGAAGCAGGGAAAAGGGAGAATTAAGTCTTATACAAGTTTTATTTCAGCAATAAGAAAGCTGCAGATGTTGTTAGTGTTAAACTTCATGTAAACGAAAGAAAGAGTAGAAAAGCATAAATTAAGCAGGTCAGGGTTCTAGCCCTGAAGCAACATTGCATAGTTTTGCAATCAGTTGGATTGGATGGGAGTCCTAATTTTGTCACCAGGAGATTTTGCTAAATTACTTAACTAAAAGTTTCTCCATATGTAAAACTGGGTTAACAGTTTACTTGCCAGGTTGTAGGGATTAAATAAGATAATGAATGTAATGCGCTGTATCTCAAGTTTTTCTGTTGTAAGTGATATGAATAACAACTCAAACAATACAGAAAAGGGATTTTGTTGTTGTGTGATTGAAAAGACTAGGGGCTGGGTATGGTGGCTCACGCCTATAATTCCCAGCATCTTGGGAAGCCAAGGTGGGTGGATCACCTGAGGTCAGGAGTTCGAGACCAGCCTGACCAATATGGTGAAACCCCGTCTCTACTAAAAATACAAACATTAGCCAGGCGTGGTGGCAGGCGCCAGTAGTCCCAGCTACTCGGGAGGCTGAGACAGGAGAATTGCTTGAACCCGGGAGGTGGAGGTTGCAGTGAGCTGAGATCACGCCACTGTACTCCAGCATGGGTGACAGAGCAAGACTGTCTCAAGAAAAAAAAAAAAAAAAAGACTAGGGATGGCGCAGACTTTAAGGTCATCTTAGCCAACAGCTGTCCCGTTGTCATCAGGACCTGGTTTCTCTCCTTTCAGTTCTGCTTTTCGTGGCCTTGGCTCTCCACCCATTAGGTCAAAAGATGTCTGTAATATTTATAGCTCCAAGCTTCTAGGTTCAAGTCTCACAGGAAAAAGGGAGTAACATTCTTAGTAGCACAAATATTAGCTTTACTTAGCTCAGCTTAAATCACTGACTGTTACTGTGGCCAAGGCAGATAAGTGATTGGCTAGGGCCTGGACATACGCTTAACCCCAAAGACAGGGTGGAGTCTGCCTCAGCTGAATCACATGTGCTGAGTGTATGGGAAGGGAGGTTCTCCCAAAACAAAAAACAGGTGCTCTTACTGTAACTAGGGTGGTGGATGCGGGGCACCCACTTAATTAAAATGCAGAAAGCCAGGGATGAGTGGGCTTTATCACCAGCCAGATTCAGGAGGATTGTCTCTCATCTGGGCTTCTGTCTCTATGCGAACCTCATTCTTTATAAGTTCACTGACAGCTCTGAGATCACGCCCTCACAGTTCCTAATCCAAGGGGAAGGAGGTCCATTTAGAAAATTCCAAGGAAAGACTCTGATTGGCCTGGGTCATACCAATCAGAAGGGTACCACCAGACTACATGGAATGGGGAAGACGCAGTTGTCCAAAGGATTGGAGGGTGCTTCTAGCAGAAGTAACAGGTGTGGGGTGGAATGCAGGACAGTCAGAAACCACTGGTGTCCACTATACCTGGGTAAATGCCAAGGGCATAATCAGAAATTGAAAATCAGAGAGGGCTGGGCATAGTGGCTCATGCCTATAATCCCAGCACTTTGAGAGGCTGAGATGGGCAGATCATCTGAGGTCAGCAGTTCGAAACCAGCCTGGCCAGTATGGTGAAACCCTGTCTCTACTAAAAATACAAAAATTAGCCTGGCATGGTGGTGGGCGCCTGTAATCCCAGCTATTTGGGAGCCTGAGCAGGAGAATTGCTTGAACCTGGGAGGCAGAGGTTGCAGTGAGCTGAGATCGCGCCACTGCACTCCACCATGGGAGACAAAGCGAGACTCCGTCTCGAAAAAAAAAAAAAAGAAAAAAAGAAAATCAGAGAAACTATAAATTTTGACAAGTATAGGAGGGCAAACCAAAAAAAGGGACAAGTGAAGGGATAAACAAATTGATACTATAGGATACTACTCAGCAATAAAAAGGAATGAATTACTGATACATCCAACAACATGGATGAATCCCAAAATAATTATGCTGAGTGAAAGAAGTCAGACCAAATAAAGAGCACACACTGTATGGTTACATTGTTATAAAACTATAGAAAATGCAAAATATAGTGACAAAAAGCAGATCAGTGATTGCCTGTGTCTGAAGGAGGGAAGGATTACCAAGGCGCATGACACTTGTGAGGGATGACAAATGTGTTCTCTTTTTAAAATGATTGTGGTGATGGCCTTATGGGTGTACACTTATCAAACTGGACACTTTAAAGATGTGCAGTTTATTGCATGTTAATCTTTCGGTTAAAAACAGAAAGAGAATGGGATCCAAAACACTGTGCTGTTTAATGGCCATTTGAAACCACTGTATTATCTGACCTGTCTGTACAAGCCTGAATTTTTCAAAACACAGTGTTAAAAATGTGGGCTTTCTGTAAGTATATCTATATAGAAGTCACATCACTTAACCCATAGTTGGTTTCTAGACTCAGGGTCAAAGAAGAGGTTAATATAAGCTATAAATATACTTTAAAAATACTTTTTTTTTCTTTTTTTTGAGATGGAGTCTTGCTCTGTCACCAGGCTGGAGTATAGCAGCATGATCTTGGCTCACCACAACCTCCACCTCCGGGGTTCAAGTGATTCTCCTTCCTCAGCCTCCCAAGTAGCTGGGATTAACAGGCACTTGCCACCACACCCAGCTAATTTTTGTGTTTTTAGTAGAGAGGGGGTTTCACCACGTTGGCCAGGATGGTCTCGATCTCTTGACCTCGTGATCTGCCTGCCTCGGCCTCCCAAAGTCTGGAATTACAGGCGTGAGCCACTGCGTGCCCAGCCAAAATATTTTTCTTGACATTTTATCTCTGTAGTGCAAGAGTGTAGCAGTGGACAACAGTTAGTGAGGCATGCCTGAAACCTACTTAACTCTATGTAAAATATTGACCTGGTAAATCCAGGATATCCTGTTAAAGCAGACTGTAATATGCAATAAATGTCAGTTCCCTTCTCCCTCTACTTCCTCAATGTGGAAATAATCTGAAAAGTTTGAGATATTGTTTCATCTCATGTGTTTATTTAATGTAAATTTTCCTCTTTTTATATTCCTAGTCTGAACTGTAGATCATCTGTGCAATTAAAGGTGCTTTCCTTCTAGGCAGGGAGAAAATTGCCATTAGGTAGGCTATCCTATTTCTTTGAGCACCCTGATACTCAAAGTCATTAGATAAGTCACAATTAAAATTGTTTTCTTGAGCTCGTAACAATTACTTATCCTCAAATTCTAGTTTGATTGGAAGGCATCAGAAGTGCTGATGTCTTCTGCAAATGCAAAGACATTTCCAAAGACCACTTGTGTTGTTTACAAGATCATTTTCTTATAGTGTTAAGAAAAAACACTTAGTAATGTAATCTGTTTTAAAAGATTTTTGAAGAATCATCGTGTGTAATGAAAAAATAAAAAATAAGATAAAATAAAATAAAAAGTTATTTTACATGTTGGGGTCATTCACATCATTTTAAATGAACCCACTGATAAGGTAGTCAGTGCCTCTCTGTGCATCATGCTTTACTCCTTTACTACTTTCTATCAACTGCTAGGCAGGATGGAATAAAATATTTCAGGCCTTTTTTATTTCACATAAATGTTCTAAAAAATTTTAGCATGATGCAGCAGAATATAGAATTCAAAGTGGGACAGGTGTGGTGGTTCATGCCTGTAATCCCAGCACTTTGGAAGGCCAAGGTGGTAGGATCGCTTGAGGCCAGAACTTCCAGACTACCCTGGGTAACATGGCAAGACCTGGTCTCTAAAACAGAAAAAAAATTAGCCTGATGCAGTGGCTTACACCCGTAGTCCCAGCTACTCAGGACATTGAGGCGGGAGGATCACTTGAGCTCAGGAGTTGAAGATTACTGTGAGCTATGATTGTGTCACTGCACTCCAGCCTGGAAAACAGAATGAGATTCTATCTCTAGAAAAAAAAAAAAAAAGATAGGAACCTGAACCTGGGTTTAGATCTTGGCTCCACTATTAATTGTAAGATATTGAGAAAGACAGTTAATCTTCCTGAGCTTCAGTTTCTTCATATGTAAAATGTTCATATCTCATAGGGCCTTTCATGAGGATTCAACACGACACCAAATATAAAAGTGCCCACCAGTAATTGGCACTTTATAGGCAATGAATAAACGTTAGTGTTCTTCCTTCCACTCCCGCACACCATGACTGCAAAAGTCATGGAAAAAGATACTTTGATGAAAATGCATCTAGGAAGTCAGAGTTTATAATGCTCAAAAGAAGTCATCTGTCTTCTATGGAGATGCACTACAATATTTAGAAAAAAGTAAAGCAGAAAAATAAACATTTTTTGCTTGAAGATTTGCAGCCCCATTTAGGCCAAAAAAAAAAAAATCAATGTTTATTTCTTAGTGTATTATTCATCATAAGTATTACCTAACATTCGGAATATGAAGGTCAGTAATAGCTACTGTGAACAAAATACATGTCATTTGTGATCTGAAAAGATTCTCCTGTAAGGGGACCAAAGCACATGAACCACAGATTCTTATTTACCTGCTTTCTATACCCTGTATTTACAAGTACAGCTATAAATCTAAATTTATTTTATCGGAGGTACTCAAACAATTTTAGGATTGGAAACTAGAAGTTATCTAACTGTCATATATACTTTTTTTTCTTTTTTTGAGACAGAGTCTTGCTGTGTTGCCCAGGCTGGAGTGCGGTGGTGGATCTCAGCTCACTGCAACCTCCACCTCCTGGGTTCAAGCTATTCTCCTGCCTCAGCCTCCCAAGTAGCTGAGACCATAGGCGTGCGCCACCAAGCCCAGTTCGTTTTTGTATTTTTAGTAGAGACAGGGTTTTGCCATGTTGGCGAGGCCGGTCTCGAACTCCTGACCTCAAGTGATCCACCCCCGGCTTGGCCTCCCAAAGTGCTGGGATTACAGGCATGAGCCACCGCACCTGGCCTCATATATACTTTTCAACTACCATTTCCTTCAAGAATTCCTTCAAACAATTTATATTTCATGTCTACAATGAACCAGGCACTGTAAATAATGGAAACATGACACAGGCAGTGTCCCGGTCCTCAAAGGGCTTAGTGTCTATCGGGGTGAAGAAGGTCTGGCCATAACTTAAAAAGAGCTAAGAGCCTAAGATAAAAGTTTGAATATGCTGCTCAGGAGAAGAGGGGGACTTCTAGCTGGGAGAAGTAGTAGGAAATCAAAGCAGGTTACATTGCTTAAGAGACAAGTCAACGAGCACTTACTGGTGCCTAATTAGGAATCAGGCATTGAGTGCTATAGAGAATGCAGCAGTGCCTTAAGTGGCAATCTCTGGCCTCAATGAATGCAAAATATGTAGTTTGACCAAATATCTTAGCACAAAGCAGAATTTGCAAGGAAGTCAACCTATTTCTATTCGCTCTATAGCTTTTGACATATTTACTTCAAATGTTAATTGTTTATTAACAGTAAAACAACATCCAAGGTTTTTTATTTGCTTACCTGAGTAACACTGCCTTTCTTTTTGTATCTGATTCATGCCTTTTGCTGTTTTGCAAACTGAATATCTCAGCTTTTTCCTGCAGGTCACGTACTTCCAAATCAGATTGAGACAAGTCTGTATGGTTCACACAAGTGACACCAAGCTAGCAAAATACAACAGGCTCAAGCTATGCTGGAATTGAGCCTGAGGGGGACTGATGAGTTTTATTCAAAACAGAGAATGAACTGGAATGAGAAGAAGCTTTAAGTAGACTTTGAAAAGATGATAGAGGAAGAATGGAAGAAAAAGTCATTAGGTTATTAAGAACTTTCTACTTTTCTCATATAATATAAAATATTAATTTATCTCTTCCCTTTTATCTTTTTTGGGTAAACACTTTTAAAAGCATACATTAACAACATCATAAAAAAATTTAGAAATGAAAGAAAATTGCCCGTAACTTTACAACTCCAACACAGTAACTTGTATCATTTTGGAATATTTCTTTTTAGCCTTTATTTCATATTCATATATGTTTTAATAGTATACAGGTAGATTTGTATTATGTTCTTCATTTATCATTATCATAAATACTTGTTCCTGTTGCTATAGAGTCTGCATGATTATTCTATTTGTTGGCTGCCTAATACTCTGTGACCTGTGTTTTGTGAACCTTCCCTATCTCCCTGCAAAGTCTTTCCCAAAACATGCCTAGGAGTCACTGGAGTGAAGGAGTGCCATCCTTGGCTGGGGTCCTGCCCAGTCAGCTACCATTTAGATCATTTAATTCCCCTTCTCCATTGCTGGATACCACAGTGTTTTCATGCAAGTGGAGTCTGCACATGCTGCTTTGAGTGAAGGGTTTTAATTTTTTTCTTTTGTGTTTGCACACATTGGATTGATTTCAGATTACACCATTTATGTGAATAAACAAAAATGAGAGAAGAAAATTTTTTCTAAGATTTTTTTTCTATATGAAGGAAGTCAATTTCTAATGCATTAAGATAAAGTGTTTACCAAAATTGGGGGTGGGGAGTGTTTATGTGCATTTTTGTGAGAAATCAGATACATGGATGGCTGCCTCTGCCACCATTTCCCTGGATACTATTAACTTCCCAGATGGGACTTCCATTTTAGTTTATCCTCCCAAACCAGCTACCTTGATTTCACCCACTGCTGCTACAAACTAAAGGATTCCTGCTTACAGTGGGGAAATTGGACTGGGAACTAACAAAGGCCGTTGGGGTTCCCAGCAGTAGGTACCTGTTTTTCCTAGACTACCTTTAAATTATACTCATTCATGAAAAGAAAGGTTTCGTCCACATGCTGGGCTTAATATGAATTTTTTAAAAATATTTACTCCTGGGTTCCAAATCTGACTCTGTCATTTATAACCGTGTATTCCTACTTAGCAAGTCACTTAACTTCTTTGATCTCCATTTTCTCATCTGCAGATTGGGATAATACTTTCTGCTTTGCAGAGTGGTTGAAAGGAGGCCAGAGCCATGCTTATATAGTTCTCAGCATCACAGCACCATATTGATATTGATAGCTAATATTGTTATTTATTGTTCGTATACTAACAGCAGACGTAATTCAAATAGCCTACCCCATCTTCAAAATGGCAGACAGGAAGTACCAGGAGTCAAAATCTCAACTTTGTTTTGTTGTTTTGATCAGCAATTAAAAAGAAATTCTTGGCCGGGCACGGTGGCTCACACCTATAATCCCAGCACTTTGGGAGGCTGAGGCGGGCGGATCACCTGAGGTCAGGAGTTCAAAACCAGCCCGGCCAACATAGTGAAACCCCATCTCTACTAAAACTACAAAAAAAATTAGCGGGGCATGGTGGTGCATGCCTGTAATCTCAGCTAGTCAGGAGGCTGAGGCAGGAGAATCCCTTGAACCCGGGAGGCGGAGGTTGCAGTGAACCAAGATTTCACCATTGCACTCCAGCCTGGGCGACAAAAGTGAGACTCTATCTCAAAAAAAAAAAGAAAGAAAGAAAAAAAAAGAAATTCTTGAACTCAAAAAAACAAATTCAGGCTGTGAAAAGATATTTTATTGAATTAAATGTGAAAATGTATGACTTTTTTATACCTGAAAATTAAAAAAGCTTTAAATTAGCTTCCTGTACCTTTTTGTCTTTAAAGCAATGGGTCTATTTCAACATCTAGCCCCAAGAACTCACCAAACTCTAGTATAAAGTATTATATGCAGATTTCAGACAATGGCAAAGTGACACTTTTTATATTTATAGTTTCAGACAATGGCAAAGTGACAGGAAAAGCCAGAGTTTGGGTTTTGAGAATAGAGACACACCCAGGTAAAGGCTGGTGTTGGTTATTTCAGATGCTTAAATCTGCTATTGGATTTGTAACTGGGACATCTGTCATTAAAGAAGAAAAACAAGCAGGAACAAGATGCGGTAGGTGGCAGATGGATTTTCCAAGCAGCTGGCAGCGCAGGTTTGGACAGGTTGGAAGTCAAGGTTGAGAAAATCTGATAGTCACACGTTTGGAACAAAAGACTTCACTTTCGCATAATTTTGTTGTTTGTTTTATTGGTTGTTTTTTTGTTTTGGTTTGGTTTGATTTGGTCTGGTTCCAAATAACTTTCTTATGTCACTATGGGATGCCCCACTGAGGAAATGTAATGGCTACATGTATAGTAGTACATATAGTACATGTCTCTTGTGTCTTAGACATAAGATAACTGGGTTCAAATTCCAGTCCTAACACTTACTAGCTGTGTCACCTTAGGCAAATGTTTGATGTTCCAGGGGCTCTGCTTATTCACTATAAAATAAAGTCGCTATTTATTTATTGAGACAGGGTCTCCATCTGTCTCCCAGGCTGGAGTGCAATGGCATGATAATAGTTCACGGCAGCCTCTGCCTCCCAGGCTCCAGGGATCCCCTTAACCTCTCAGGTAGCGGTACAACAGGTGCATGCCATCAAGCCCAGCTAATTTTTGTATTTTTTGTAGAGATGGGGTCTCACCGTATTGCCCAGGCTGGTCTCAAACTCCTGGACTCAAGCAATCCTCCAGCCTTGGCATCCCAAAGTGCTGGGATTATAGGTGTGAGTCATTGTTCCCAGCCTAAAGTGGATGTTTAAACGAACAATTCTTAAACCTGTTTATTGGTGGGGGAGGGTCATTCACCTCTTTTGACCTGATCAAAGATAAGAATCACTTTCTCACAAAAATGCACATAAACATCCCCCCTAATTTTGGCACATACTTTATCTTATTGTATTAGAAATTGACTTCTTCACACAGAAAAAAAATCCTATAAAAAATTTTCTTCTCTCATTCTTGTTTATTCACGTAAATGGAGTAATCTAAAATAAATTCAGTGAGCAAATACAAAAGAAAAAAATTAAAATTCTTCCCCAAAGCAAATTTCAACATGAAGGCTGCCATTACTTGACTTGAGAAGAAATTACAGCATAGTCTTACATGGTAATATGCTTGTCATTTGTGATAAGTCTATCAATTTTGATAGCAACAAATGTAAGAAAGCCCAGATTGGCAAAAGTATGTTGTCGCAAATGAATAGGTTTAAGTCCAGATGCACTGGATTTCTCTAGGACGCTTCAAGCTAATGCAGTTGCATCATTTCCTCACATCTACAAAGTTGGTCATCTTTGCAAAGTCTGCGTCATCTATGTTGCATATGTCAGCAAGGAAATGGTTAAAATCACTATTCCAATTTTAAGGTCAAACTAGTTTAACCTTTAGAAGTATTATGCAGTGTTTCCGGAAGTCTGTCGATTTCTACCTTGTGAGAAATCAACATGTTTCATCACTCTTAAACAGAGCCAGGAGAATATCCTCTGGCGTGGAAAAGTTGTTCATATTTGTCTGTTCCCAATCTCCTCTCCCACAGTGGCAACTTAGCCAAAAGGACTCATGGATTTTTTTTTTTTTTTTCTGGTCAGTTTCCAAAATGGCAACCTCAGGATCTTATGCTGAACAAAAGCCTTACCTTATTCATGTACTTTGCTTTTATTTCTTGACAAAAATCTCTTTAAACACCAATGAGTCAAAGCCTGGGATCTGGAGAAATTGATGACATCTGCAGCTATAGGTAAAACATCTTTCAGGACTATTGGCAGGGACTTTAATGCTTATGCAAGATGCTATAGACAGCCGTGACACATAGTGACGTGTTGAGCTTCTTTCTTCATCAAAGCAGAAAAACCAGATGCATTGCCAAACACTGCATGTGTACTATAGTCTCAAGGTTCTGTTTGCAATTAGAGTTTTTACTTGAAGAAGTAACTCTCTACCATTTTAAGTAATTTAGAACCTTTGAGGTTTCCAAAAGGGAATAACAAAATTTCTTTTTAAAATTTTCAACCCATATATGACAGATAAGCATTAGAAAATGATTGAACTGAGATATGGCACTTTTTTGCAAAACAGAAATGGCATAATTGCAAGTTACTCCATGTTCTAATTCAGAATAATAAATGAAATGTCAGTAAATTCAGAATAGAGTATTTTATTTGGCAAAGGTGCTAATTCCCTAATATTCCTTTATTCCAAGTCATAATTCAACTTGACCATTTAAAAAGTATGAGGCTTACATTACATGTGGCTTCCTGTGCCTAGCAATGCAATTAGAAGCCTTGTGAGATGTTTCAGGATGGGAAGTGTTAGGGCAAATACAAGCTTTTGGAAAATTCCAGCCTTTTCAGATTAAATCTTCTTCACAAAACAATAAACAAACAACAATAGCAACAACAAAACCACCACACTGTCTCATGAATTCTTAGGATAATGTAATATAAAAGTTTGGTTTTTGTTTTTGTTTTTTCAGTTCTTTCTCTGCTAGCTGCCATGAGCCAGAATCAAGGTGCTCAGTAAGCAATCTGGCTTTCACATTCATTACCTTCTAGCAAAGCATATCAAACCAAGGGATACCTAAGCTTAGAAGCACTTTTTGCTCTTTCAGTTTTAGCTACATGCGATATAAGTAGATATCTGTAAACATAATGCCACATATAATTTTAATTCTTACCAAGAAAGCACTATTGAACTATCATAATACATAGTTATTTATTCTGTATAATAACTGCCCATACCCCCGCCATTTTTTTTTTTTTTTTTTTTTTTTTTTTGAGTCTCCCTCTGTCACCCAGGCTGGAGTGCAATGGCGCGATCTCGGCTCACTGCAAACTCTGCCTCCCGAGTTCAAGCAATTCTCCTGCCTCAGCCTCCTGAGTAGCTGAGCATGTCAAACATGCTCTTGGGGCCAGATGAGGAGGCTTACACTTGTAATTCAGGACTTTGGTAGGCTGAGGTGAGAGGATCATTTGAGCTCAGAAATTTAAGGCTGCAGTGAGCAATGATAGAGGCACTGCACTCCAGCCTGGGCAATAGAGCAAGACCCCGTCTCAAAACAAAACCAAAACCAAACACAAACAAAAAACAGGCTCTTGGGGTTTGAGCGGTATGAGACAATTTTTCTGAAACCTGATCATACACCCACCACCACACCCAGCTAATTATTTTTTGTATTTTCAGTAGAGATGGGGTTTCACCATGTTGGTCAGGCTGGTCTCAAACTGCTGACCTCAAATGATCCGCCCGCCTCGACCTCCTGAAGTGTTGGGATTACAGGTGTGAGCCACTGTACCCAGCCTGTAAATGCATCTTATTAAGTAAATTTGTTACATAAAAATATTTTCTTGGCTGGGTGTGGTTCAAATTAGCTGGGCATGGTGGCACATTCCTGTAGTCCCAGCTACTCGGGAGGCTGAGGTAGGAGAATTGCTTGAACCTGGGAGGTGGAGGTTGCGGTGAGCCAAGATCGGGCCATTGCACTCCAGCCTGGGCAACAAGAGTGAAACTCCATCTCAAAAAAAAAAAAAAAATTCTTTACATAAGCAATTTTCAAAGGTACAGGTTTGACTGTACTGTGTTGGCTCATTCAAGTATATACTTATTAAACACTTACCATGTGCTATCTGCACTAGAACAGTGAAGAAACATGGAAACATGCTTAAGATATGAAGTTAAGATTTCTGTCTGTCTATATCTATGTAACATATATATAACCATGGAAAAAGAATTGCTTGCAACAAAAACTTGGAAGGAAATATAATAAGATGCTTTTTTTTTTTTTTAATTGAGATGGAGCTTCTCTCTTATTCCCCAGGCTGGAGTACAGTGGTGCGATCTCGGCTCACTGTAACCTCCGCCTCCTGAGTTCAAGCGGATTCTTCTGCCTCAACCTACCGAGTAGCTGGAATTACAGGCGCCTGCTACTACACCTGGCTAATTTTCGTATTTTTCATAGAGACGGGGTTTCACCGTGTTAGCCAGGCTGGTCTGGAACTCCTGACCTCAGGTGATCCACCTGCCTCAGCCTCCCAAAGTGCTGGGATTACAGGCGTGAGCCACCGCGCCTAGCCAGACAAGATGCTTTTAATGGTTGTGTTAGGATAGCAAAATTAAGAGACATTGCTACTTTTTCTCTAATTTCCAAATTTAACATAATGCTATTGTATTATTTTTAGAATAAAAATGAATTACATATCAAAATTAAACAGAATATTGGAAAAAATGAAACAAGCCAACCTCAAAAACATTGTATGCCACTTAGCTATGAGAGCAGATACTATGAGAATACAGTTCTGTTAGCTATATTAATTGGGCTAGCTGTTTGACTCATTTAATCTTTGTAACAACCTGTGAGACAGTTACTATTATTGCCTTAATTTTCTAGATGAGAAATTTAAGGCTCAGAAAGGATAAGCAGTTTGCCCAATGTCACACAGCTAGAGGCTGAGCCAAAATTTGAATCTAGGTCTCCTTGACTCCAAACTCTGTGCTTTTAATTTCTATACCAATATGAAGGAATCAGAGATGTAGGTGAGAAAATAAGTATAAGCAAAGGAAGCAGGATTCTTAGCTGAAGGGTAAATATGGACTATTGGGGTGGGGTGGGATTAATTTAAAAAGAAATCAATTAAAGTGTCTTTGGAGAAGGTACCATGTTTCAAACAAATATAGTTCTCTTTGCTCTAAATCTGTGCTCCCAGAGTCTTGTGATCTGTGACTTACGCTCCCTTGTGGGTGTTTATCACTAATGGAGTCTCAATTCACAATCCAAGTTCTTAAAACTTTCCAGTATAAACTGATGGATCTTTTTCATGTCAAACAGGCTCTTGGGGACAGGTGAGGAGGCTCACACTTATAATCTCAGAACTCTGGGAGGTCAAGGTGAGAGGATCACTTGAGCTCAGACATTTAAGACTGCAGTGAGCTATGATAGAGGCACTGCACTCCAGCTTGGGCAGTAGAGCAAGACCCTGTCTCAAAACAAAACAAAACAAAAAAACCCAAAACCAAAAAACAAGCTCTTGGAGTTTGAGCAGTATGAGACGATTTTTCTGAAACCTGATCATACCACTTCCTTTTCCGTTTATTTTTTTTCCCCTTTCATTATTATTATTACTCTATAGAGACAGGGTCTCACTATGTTGCCCAGGCTGGTCTTGAACTCCTGGGCTCAACTGATCCTCCAGCCTCAGCCTCCCAAAGTGCTGGGATTACGGGCATAAGCCACCATGCCCAGCCCCACCTCCTTTCTCAGTTCCTTGTTTTATTCACCTCAAAATCCTGCCAGCCCAGCACTGCCAGGCTCCAATATTTACTAGCGGGCACCCAGGAGATGTCAGCTGAATGATGAAAACAACAAATGAGGTTCTGAAAGACTCACTGAGTCTAAACACCCAGCAGACTGTTGAAAGTGGCCTGCAGGAGAATATTTAGACAAAGCCAATTAGCTACTTCCTCTACCCTTATCCCATCAGCACCGTAGAATTCGACAATGCACAAAACCATCTTGCAATTCCTGCATGGCAAACCTTTGCTTCGACAAGCACATGCCTGAATTGTGTAGGCCTTTAATGGTGTTGACCCATGCACATCTTTAGGAACCCTGTGCCTCTTTTTGCTTTTGCAACCATCTTATGCCATCATTTTCTTATCTTTAGAGAGCATATTTTTTCTGTTATTCTTAACTGTACTAAATTTTGTTCATTTGATTTCCGACAATTTTGATAATATGCTGCGGTCAATGTGTGATTTTTCTATTAATTCCTTTCAAAATGAAAAAGAGAAGAGCTGAATTTGTCTTGGGAATAAATTCCAGTAATTCCTTTTTCTTTACAAATTATCTCCATAAAAATGTAAAACCAATCTTGGCTGACAGAGAATGCAGAGTTATTTATGTGTTAAATGATATAAAAATCTCCCGATGAGCTCAACTTGAGTGTCTGAAAGAGCCAGGAACCCATGATCCAATTCCCAACTGGGAGCCAATCTTATATTAAAACATGGCAAGTATTATCTAAGAAATTTCACTGCAGTGCAGTTGGGAACTCTCTCTGTGAAATTTACTGCAGTGTGCTGGGCCACAATTTGAACCGGAAAATTTGAGATATTCTTTATTCAGACTGATATTCTGATGAAAATTTAAAATAAAATTGCTTACATCTTAGATTTGTATTAAAACTGCTTTTAAAAATGCTTGGCTGGGCACAGGGGCTCACGCCTGTAATCCCAGCACTTTGGGAGGCTGAGGCGGGCAGATCACTTGAGGTCAGGAGTTCAAGACGAGCCTGGCCAACATGGTGAAACTGTTACCGGTAGAAGATGGCCAGGTTCTTGGCATCTTGAACAAAGAATTGGACAAAACGCACAAACAAAGCAAGGAAGGAACGAAGGGTTTTATTGAAAATGAAAGTACATTCTGCAGTGTGGGAGCAGGCCTGAGCATAGGGGCTCAAAGGCCCTATTACAGAGTTCTTGTGAGTTTAAATACACTCTACTTGGGGTACGCCCTATGTAAATGAAGAGGATGAAGTAAAGTTATAAAGACATTTATTTGGTGTATGCCCTATGGAGAGGATATTTCCTCTCATAGCTGAAGTGTGAATCGGCCTTATGTTCCCTGCCTCCAGACCCTATTTTCTTGCCTCAAAACCCTGTGTCTACTAAAAAAAAATACAAAAATTAGCCGGGTGTGGTGGCATGCACCTATAATCCCAGCTATTTGAGAGGCTGCAGTAGGAGAATCGCTTGAACCCTGGAAACAGAGACTGCAGTGAGCTGAGATTGCGCCACTGCACTCCAGCCTGGGTGACAGAGGAAGACTCCGTCTCAAAAAAAAAAAAAATACTCTATCATTTATGTTCTACTTGTTTATATCAAATAATCAAAGGGTTAGCGGACTTTGTAGGTTTCGTAATGACTACCAAATATCATGTGTGACTTGAGGCCAGGAGTTCGAGACCAGCCTGGCCAACATGGTGAAACCCCATCTCTACTAAAAATACACACACAAAAAATTAGCTGGGTGTGGTGGCGTGTGCCTGTGGTCCCAGCTACTCGGGATGCCGAGGCAGGAGAATCACTTGAATCTGGGAGGTGGAGGTTGCAATGAGCCGAGATCACACCACTGCATTCCAGTCTGGGTAACAGAGCAAGACTCTGTCTCAAAAAACAAACAAACAAACAAAAAACCAAATATAATGTGTGAGATAGGTGATCAATACCTACTGTAATTTGTTTTTAATTCAATTCAAATCATTTTACATAAATATACTTATATACTGATAAGCATACATATATATATATATATTTCTCCTCCTCTTTCTTGAAATTGTTTTAAGAGATAATACCCCACATGATAAGATATTAAAACACAGCATAGTGGGGAAGCCAGACTGCCTGGGTTCAATCCAGGCTCCAATATTTACTACTGTTTGATAAGTACTCTAAGCCTTAGCTTTTTTCATCTGTAGAACCCAATATTGTTGTGAAGATTAAATGAGATAACTTGTGTAAAGCACTTGGCACAGAGCCTGGCAAACTGTTTTATTAGTCATTATAAGAAGAAAAGTCAGGATCTGGGAAAAGAAAAACACAAATATTATAACCATATGGATAAACATGTGGCTTAAATTGTTCAAATTAAACAGTTCAACTGACTTTGAGTTTTCTAGCACCGTAACAGTAAGGAGAAGCACAACCCATTATACAAATCTTGGATTCAGAAGGGAGAAAAAGCAAACCAGTTCAGAAGTGAAATTTTTGCTAGTACTGAATTCTGAAAAGAACTCATATAGGACATATTGAATAATGTATTAAAAGATTTTCAGTAACATTTTACAGAAAATATTTTAATGAATCTAACATGGCTATCACAGCAACCTTTGGTAAAAACTTAAAGTAGGCCCGGCGCGGTGGCTCACGCCTGTAATCCCAGCACTTTGGGAGGCCGAGGCAGGCGGATCACGAGGTCGGGAGATGGAGACCATCCTGGCTAACACGGTGAAACCCCGTCTCTACTAAAAATACAAAAAATTAGCCGGGCGAGGTGGCGGGCGCCTGTAGTCCCAGCTACTCCGGAGGCTGAGGCAGGAGAATGGCGTGAACCCTGGGGGGCGGAGCCTGCAGTGAGCCGAGATCGCGCCACTGCACTCCAGCCTGGGTGAAAGAGCGAGACACTGTCTCCAAAAAAAAAAAAAAAAAAATAACTTAAAGTATACTATTAAAATGTAGCTCAATAAAATGTTGTATAATTGGCTAAGTAAATATGGTCCCAATTTACAGTATTATAGAATTCAAAAAATAGTTGCTGAACATTTGCTTTGTGCAAGATACTATTATAGGTGCTGTAAGGAAAACATAGATGAATTAGACTTAATGATTGCCCTCAAGAACTTATGAATTAGTAAGGTATGCAAACAGTGATAAGAAAGTAACAAGGATTATGGCCGGGCGCAGTGGCTCATGCCTGTAATACCAGCACTTTGGGAGGCCAAGGTGGGCGGATCACGAGGCCAGGAGTTCGAAACCAGCCTGACCAACATGGTGAAACCCTGTCTCTACTAAAAATACAAAAATTAGCCGGGCATGGTGGCGAGCGCCTGTAGTCCCAGCTACTCAGGAGGCTGAGGCAGGAGAATCGCTTGAATCCAGGAGGCGGAGGTTGCAGTAAGCCGAGATGGCGCCACTGCACTCCAGCCTGGGGGACAGGGCGAGACTCTGTCTCAAAAAAAAAGAAAGTAACAAGGATTATAATCAAGGCAAACGAATATTAACCTCAAAGGAAGATATGAAATACTCTGGAGGTTCAAAGGAATGAAAAGTCGGATTTCTCAAACATATAAAACTCAACCCCACCTCATGGCTTTTGCACATGTTCCCTGTGCTTGGAATGTGCCTCTCTCCATATATGCACATATAACTCCTCGTCTCCCTTTAGCTCTCAGCTTACTTTGCTTCCCTATAGAGGTCTTTCCTGACCATCTGCCACAGATGAGACGTCCCTATATAGTTCTCTGTCTCAGCACCTTGTTTGTTTCATCATAGCATTCATTACAATTTACAATTATTTCATTTATTTGTTGATCCACTTGCTTTTTATGTCTCCTCACGTAGAAACTCCATGAAGACAGGACACTATGCCTGTCTTATCTACCATTTTATCCTTGATGCCTGGAACCGTGCCTGACATATAGTAGGCATTCAATACATGCTTGTTGAATGAACCAACCCACAAACAAAAGACCACATTTGATTGGTAGGATGAAGACAGGTTTGATGAGAGGAAGAAATCCTTAGAAACCGGGTAGGTTGTAGGTAGAGGTAGGGAGAGGAGAGATGTTCCAAATGGAAGGAAAAGCACACGCAAATGTTTGAAGCCCAGGAAATGCAAAGCATTTTCTGAGAGCAACAAACACTGTATATATTCGAACTTAAGATGCACGCTTTACCATTCTGCTCCCCGCTTCCATTTTAACATTTTCAAATTTGTGTAATTGGTACATGTCTTATAACCACCATCTGAATGTACTATGGTTGTGTTATTTTTTCCTTGAAATGTTCATTAATTCATGGTGTGCCTTATAATCATCAGTTGCATTTTAGAAATAGGAACATAATTTAGTTTTACTGGAACATAGAATATGTCTACGGGAGCTGATGAAACTAGTACTGAAGAGCTCTGTTGCAAAAGTTATGTTGTAGACATATAACATGGCCAGAGTAGTAAGTTTATACTTTTTTTTTTTTTTTTTTTTGAGATGGAGTTTTGCTCTCGTCACCCAGGCTGGAGCATAACGGCACGATCTCAGCTCACTGCAACCTCCGCCTCCTGGGTTCAAGCAATTCTCCTACCTCAGCCTCCCTAGTAGCTGGGATTACAGGTGCCCACCATCACGCCCGGCTAATTCTTGTATTTTTAGTAGAGACAGGGTTTGCCATGTTGGCCAGGCTGGTCTTGAACTCCTGACCTTAGGTGATCCGTCTGCCTCAGCCTCCCAAAGTTTTGGGATTACAGGCATGAGCCACCATGCCTGGCCAGTTTATACTAAATTTATCAGCAAGGATAAATTTAGGAGTTCCTACTGAAACTGTAATGCTATATTGTCTCCCAAAATAGTTGTAAATCTTTCTCTAGAGAGAGATTTTTTCCTTGCCATTTGTATTTTTAAATTTAACCTCAAGACAAAAACGTCTGTGTACAAGGTAGAGAAGATACATTTTTCCCTACTGGACTATGAGCTTTTTGAGGGCAAGAACTGTATCTCTAGTAACTATCACAATACCTGGTATGTAGTTGTGGCTTTATTCATGTTTATGGAATGTTAAATTCCTTAAGTAATTATTGAATGAATGATAAATACTATTTTAAGATCTTTATGGCTGGGCGTGGTGGCTCATGCCTGTAATCCCAGCACTTTGGGAGGCTGAGGTGGGTGGATCACCTAAGGTCAAGAGTTCAAGACCAGCCTGGCCAACATGGTGAAAACTTGTCTCTACTAAAAATACAAAAAATAATTAGTTGGGCATGGTGGTGGGTGCCTATAATCCCAGCTACTCAGGAGGCTAAGATAGGAGAATCTCTTGAACACGGGAGGTGGAGGTTGCGGTGAGTGGAGATCATGTCACTGCACTCCAGCCTGGGTGACAGAGTGAGACTCCGTCTCAAAAGAAAAAAAAGGATCTTTATGAGAAAAAAATTATTAGGATAAAGGAGATGAAGATAATGTTAAGAATTTTTGAAGCCAAATGGAATTAATCTAGGAAAAGGCCTTGGAGGGGGGATGTATTTAGTGCCTGTTTGGAAGCAACGGTGAGAGGTGGGTTGGCAGAAAGGAGCAATCAGCACCCTACTAGGGAAAACAGGACATTTAAGGCCTGTTAAGCTTTATGGAGAAAATGGTGAAATGTGCATAGGAGCCAGGAATATGCCAGGGAAAATGAAATGCATCAAGCGAAGGCAGGGACAGGAGGAAGAGGTAAGCCGTGGACCACAGACAGCCTGAATCTGTCATGATTCGCTTTTACTGAAAGTCAGTTATGAGCCAGAAAAATATGCATAAATATTTGCATGTGAATATTGATTGAAGTCACCCAGAATGTAGGCAGGATCCTGCTCACACTTGTCACCAGCAATCTCTATGACGCTAAACACAAGGGATATTTTCAGTCCTCCCTATCCCTGACCTTTCAGCAGCATCTGAATCTGTTGACCTCTCTACTTTTTCTAAAAATTGTGGTAAAACTACCTTTAAGAGTACAGTTTAACGACGTTAAGTGCATTCACATTGCTGTGTGATCATCACCACCATCCATAAAACTCCTTTTGTTTTTCTTTTCCTTTCTTTTTTTCTTTTTTTGAGAAAGGCTGTTGCTCTGCCCCCCAGGTTGGAGTGCAGTGGCATGATCATAATTCACTGCAGCCTTGATCTCCTGGGATCAAACGATCCTCCTGCCTCAGCCTCCCAAGTAGCTGGGATTATAGACATCTGCCATCACGCCAGGCTAATTTTTGTATTTTCAGTAGAGACGGGGTTTCACCATGTTGGCCAGGCTGGTCTCGAACTCCTGACCTCAGGTGATGCACCCACCTCAGCCTCCCAAAGTGCTAGGATTACAGACATGAGACACCACACCTGGCCTACTCTAGGTACTTTATATAAGTGGAACCATACAGTATTTGTCACTTTTGTGACTGACTTATTTCACTTAGCATAATGTCTTCAAGCTCATCTCATGTTGTAGCATGTGTCAGAATTTCCTTCCTTTTTAAGGCTAAATAATATTGTATTGTGGCCAGGCGTGGTGGCTCACGCCTGTAATCCCAGCAGTTTGGGAGGCCAAGGCAGGTGAATCACCTGAGGTCAGTAGTTCCAGACCAGCCTGGCTAACATGGCGAAACCCCGTCTCTACTATAAATACAAAAATTAGCTGGGCATGGGGCCTGTAATCCCAGCTACTCGGGAGGCTGAGGCAGGAGAATCACTTAAACCTGGGAGGCGGAGTTTACAGTGAATACAATAATACTGTATTGTGTGTAGAGGCCGCATTCTGCTTATGCCTCTTTACTGTTCGAGACGTCTTTTCCCTTGGCTAACACAACACCACATTTTTCTGATTTTCCTCCTACCCTCCTCCTAGCATCTATTTTTCTGCTTCCTTTCAGGCTCAGCCCTCACCACTTGGCCCTTCAACATTAGAGTTTCCTAGTTCTTAGTCCCAGTTCCCGGCTACCCTCTTACCCTAGACAATTTTGCTCAGGATCATGGCTTCCCTTCCTGTTTGTTTGCCAGTGTCTCCATGTGCGCAGCTCCAGGGGGTTGGGGGCGGGGTGCGCAGAGAGAGCAGTGAGGAAGGAAGGGGACATCTGCCTCCTCAGTCAGTTCAGCCGAGTCAGCGCTGACGAACAAAGGGGCAGCAAATGTCTCAGCCAGATTGCTCTCACATCTGGATCAGGAGCTTAAGTGTGATTTGAAAGGCGTGAGGCTAAAATGATGCTGGAGGAAGCTGACTCGTGCTGTGATTTCACAGAAAAGAATGCAGTAAGAATAAGATCATGGGAGACAGCTGTGATGGCAGTACAGCCACAAGATGACTGGTCTCCAGGCTGACTCTGACAATAGGAATGGATGTGAAGAAAAAACTCATTTATAAGAAAAAATGGACATAAATCGGTGGTTGAAAATGTGGGAATGAAAGAAATGATAAACAGTGAAGTTAATGCTTTCTCTAAGGCTTTTGCCTATAAATGCAACATGGAATCTTTTTGACCATGCTTGGGGTCAAAAGGGTTTCTCTTCTGAAAATTAAAGAAAAGACCCAGTTAGACCATTAAGATGCTTTCCTATCCATTCCTCCTTTTCCTTTTTTACTTCATTCTCTAGGGCTAGAATCTGCAAAATTGACAGAAGGATGGATAAGACAGGCTGATAATTGTGTCCTCAATTGTATATGCTTTCCTCCAATGTTTTTCTTTAATACTGGCATTTTTTTTTTTAACAGCCTCACCCTTACTCTGCCTCTCCCACCCTTCAAGGGCTATAACAGCCTTGTTATACCCCTCCACAATTATCATTGACAGGCTTCTCGGCCTTAAAAAACCTGAGACAAGAACATGTGCTTTCCTTTGGACTGAGTTTTGAAAATATAGATGATCCAACCAGGCATGGTGGGCTCATGCCTGTAATCCCAACACTTTGGGAGGTCGAGGCGGGAGGATCACTTGAGGTCAGGTGTGGTGGTGTGTGCCTGTGGTCCCAGATACTTGGGAGGCTGAGGTGGGCAAACTGCTTGAGCCTAGGCCTGGTTGACAGAAAGAGACCCTACCTCAAAAAAACAAAAAACAATAAAGTGAAATCAAAGAGTAATTTTTAGCCAGCAGCCTTTGGAACCAAAGTGTTTGACTTTATTCTTTTGTGGGCCTCTTCTCTTTCCTTTCTGGGTTAGGAGATCTTGATCAATGCAGTGGGATGACATTAGGAGAAGGAAAAATGACTTCAGGAGTCATAAGTATAAAAACTGGCTTCAGATTGAGAATCAACTGACTATTCAAATTGTAAAAGAGCAGAAGTGTTTTGGATAGTCTCCACAAAAATACAAAAATTTGCTGGGCCTGGTGGCACACACCTGTAATCCCAGCCTGAGGCAGGAGAATCGCTTGAACCCAGGAAGTGGAGGTTGCAGTGAGCCAAGATCGCACCACTGCACTCCAGCCTGGACGACAGAGCAAGACTCCGTCTCAAAAATAAGTAAATAAATAAATAAAGGATGTTATGCAATGTGATATGTAGAATACATAATCTTGTCCTAAAAATATAATATAACAAATGTAGAATAACCAATGGTGTTAGGTTGTTTGTTTTTCACTTTACTCCTTTTTCTCGTGACAGCATTTCCAGTTTGCCTTGGAGCACTATTGGAGACGATCCGGGTGCTCCAAGAACCAAGGTACCTTGTTAGCCAAATAAGAGATGAACACACAGCCAAAGCCAGACCAGTCAGATGCTTGTCCCCAGGAGTTTGAATCTCAAGCAGAGAAACAAAAAGACTGAAAAAGATTACTTCTTGCTATTTGGATTCCCAAGGCCGCCCTGATCCTTTTTTCTGAGCCTGGTTATTGTGCTGGGCTTTCCATTCTGTGAGCTACTAGCACACAGAATGGAAAGTTTCTTTTCTGCTACTTTATCTGGTTTCCTTTACTTCCAATCAGCATTTTTATCTTGAATGCTTACGAGTGCCAGGCACTGTTAGAAGGTCTTTGTGTGGATGACATCATTTGAGCTTCACACCAATTCTCCAATTA
Organism: Nomascus leucogenys; assembly: GCF_006542625.1. Lineage (NCBI taxonomy): Eukaryota > Metazoa > Chordata > Mammalia > Primates > Hylobatidae > Nomascus > Nomascus leucogenys. The sequence continues at coordinate 9,062,298 of NC_044390.1, read as the reverse complement.
TTATTTGGCTCACACCTGTAATCTCAGCACTTTCAGAGGCTGAGGCAGCAGGATTGCTTCAGTCCAGGAGTTCAAGACCAGCCTTTCAACATAGTGAGACCCCGTCTATATAAAAATTAAAAATTATTTGACATTTGGCAGATGAAGATGAGCCTCAGAAAAAATATGCACCTTATTAAAGCTTACACAGCTAGCAAGACGTGAGGTTGATGTTCAAACTTAGGTAGTATGACTCCAGGTCTTTAGCGTCTAATCTCTGGGAAATAATTCTTTAAGCAAACTCATTAAGTGGGTCTTTTGGTAATGAGGTGGTGAGGAGGGGACCCTGGAGGCTGGATTGGAGAAATGGAAACAAAAGGGAATTCTTCCCCACAGTAAATTAATAGAATTTTGGAGTTATTCTCTGATGTTCAGAAAAAATAGGTTTAGAGATCCTGGAACTCAAAGAAGGCTACAGATGTTAGGAGAGGAAGTCCTTGCGATGGCAACAGGCGGGAGTCACCAGAGAGAGAGAAGCCAAAGTGTCCACTAGGATGTTTTCTGCTGTAAATAACAGAAAACTGAACGCAGAATGGGCAGAAATAATACTATATTCAAAAAGTCCAAAGGTAGGAATGTTCAAGATTAAATATGTTGATGGGCCAACAACAAAGATGAGGTTTTTTTTCCCCCAACTTTCCCTTTTTCACTCTGTGTTTTGTTTTCTCTGTCCTTAAGGAATGCCCCCTTAGTTATGAGAAGGCTACAGCAGTTCCATGTATCACCTTTGGACAGGACAATTTTAGAGGAAGAGATGCTCTCTTTCGGTTTATCTCTCTTGAAAGGAGGGAACCTTTTTCAGAAGCAGCCTGAAAGATTTCTTTTTACATTTAATTGGCCAGAATGCACCGCATGCCCATACCTAAACCAGTCACTGCCAAACATACTAATAAGAACAATCAGAATGGAGCTCTCAGCAGTAGATATGGAAGAGGTTGGGATACCGAATAAAATCAGAGTTCAGCAAAGAGATGCTGGGTGCAGTGGCTCATGCTTAATCTCAGCACTTTGGGAGGCTAACGTGGAAAGATTGCTTGAGCCCAGGAGTTCAAGACCAGCCTGGGCAACATAGTGAGATCTAAATAAATAAATAAATAAAAATTAGCTGAGCATGGTGGCAGGCACCTATAGTCCCAGCTACTTGGGAGGCTGAGGGAGGAGGGTCATTTGAGCCCAGGAGTTTGAGGCTGCAATGAGCTATAATTGCATCAGTACACTCTAGCCTGGGCAATAGAGTGAGACCATGTCTCACAAAAAAAAAAAAAAAAAAAGGAAAGAGAAAGAGAGTGAACATTGAATAGGCAACTAATTTGTTGCCTGCAGAGTAAGAGACTTAGGATGCAGATGCAGAGGCACATGGGGTGAGATATAGAGGAAGGTGCATGGAACTTCCATACCCTTCATGAGTGTACCACCGACCAGGACCCCTCCACATGTTCAGCTATCTGGAAGCTCACTGAACTCTGCCCTTTTGTTTTTGTTTTTTGAGACAGAGTTTCACTCTCATCGCCTAGACTGGAGTGCAGTGGTGCAATCTCAACTCATTGCAACCTTTGCCTCCAGGGTTCAAGCGATTCTCCTGCCTCAGCCTCCAGGGTAGCTGGGATTACAGGCACCTGCCACCATGCCCAGCTAATTTTTTGTATTTTTAGTGGAGATGGGGTTTCACCATGTTGGCCAGGCTGCTCTCGAACTCCTGACCGCAAGTGATCCGTCCTCCTTGGCCTACCAGAGTGCTGGGATTACAGGCCTGAGCAACCATGCCCAGCCTTCCTTTTGGGTTTATGACGTCAGCATTCCTTTCCTCGGGGGAGGGGCAGGATCCTCTCTGGGAAGAGTCCTAAGACCCACAGTCAGAAAGGTGGGGGTAGGGCAGGAAGAATTAGAGTCCTGCCTTGAGGCAGGGGAGAAGAAGGCAGGAGGTCAGAGGCCTGCCCCTGAGGCCTAACACACCCCACATTACATCAAAAGATTGTAATGGCCAGGGTCCGTGGCTCCTGCCTGTAATCCTAGCACTTTGGGAGGCCCAGGACCGGGGATCACCTGAGGTCAGAGTTTGAGATCCGCCTGGCCAACATGGTGAAACCCTATCTCTACTAAAAATACAAAATTAGGCAGGTGTGGTGGCACATGTCTGTAGTCCCAGCTACTCGGGAGGCTGAGGCAGGAGAATCGCTTGAACCCCGGAGGCGAAGGTTGTGTGGCAGGCCTGGTCTCACAGATGCAGGCCTCTGTAACAACTGTTTCAGCACTGACTAAGTAGTTAAGTTCAATATTAAAAGCTGAAAGAGCCAGTATCCTTATACAAAGGCTGGACTGTAACAAAAGCCCACCAAGAGTTTTGGCTAGCTTTTCCTGGGCCCTGAAGCATGACAAAATAATGAAGCAATTCTTAGCAGGACCCTTTTAGGATTAAACAAGTTTTACTGGGGGTCTGAAGAAACTCCCCAGGCCTCCACAGACAAGTTTATTGGGGTCTAAAGGAACTCCCCAAACCTTTATGATTTAGCAGGATACAAATAAGGGCAATTGGCCGGGCACGGTGGCTCACGCCTGTAATCCCAACACTTTGGGAGGCCAAGGCGGGCAGATCACGAGGTCAGGAGATCCAGACCATCCTGGCCAACATGGTGAAACCCCATCTCTACTAAGAATACAAAAATTAGCCAGGCGTGGTGGCACATGCCTGTAATTCCAGCTACTAGGGAGGTTGAGGCAGGAGAATTGCTTGAACCCAGGAGGCGGGGGTTGCAGTGAGCCAAGATTGTGCCGCTGCATTCCAGCCTGGGCGACAGAGCAAGACTCCATCTCGGAAAAAAAAAAAAATACAAAAATTAGCCGGGTGTGGTGGCACATGACTGTAATCCCAGCTACGTGGGAGGCTGAGGCAGGAGAATCACTTGAATCCAGGAGGTAGAGGTCGCAGTGAGCCAAGATTGCGCCACTGCACTCCAGCCTGGGCGACAAGAGCGAAACTCTGTCTCAAAGAAAAAAGAGAGATAAGGGTCATTACCCCAGCACCTAGACCCATTTAGACTAAGTAAACTTACTGAGCCTCCAGAAGAAGGTCTTCAGGACTCAGACCCTAGTTACAGATTAAAAGAAGTCCATCACTTATGTCTTTAGATGAATATAGCTTAGAGAGTATATAAGCTCTGGAAAACTTTGTAATTTGCAGTTGGTCTGGCGATAATTTCCAGGCCTTCTCCCTGTAACCAGTTACAGAAGTAAAAATTCTCTTCCTCCCCAGTTCATCTGCATCTCGTTATTGGGCCATGAAAAATAGCAGCCTGGCCTTCAGTTTGGTCTGGTGACAGTTGCAGTGAGCTGAGATCTTGCCACTGCACTCCAGCCTGGGCAACAAGAGTGAAACTCCATCTCAAAAAAAACAAAAAAAGACTATAACAAGGGCTGTGGGAATTCTGAGCCAGGAACCGTGGACAAAAACCTATATATATATCATAACACCACAGGCCACTCCCTGGTTTTCACCCATGGATCACTTACATCAAATAAAATACATAATCATTAATAGTTAATGAATAGTTATTAATACAATTATTACTAGTAATAATGCATTAATAATTAACACAATGTGTTTCAGTCCATCACACTGTGTATCTCCCAGGATGAGGCCACTCAGGTTTTCAGGTTTCGTTTAGATCTTGTCAGGTTCCAAAAGCAGGAGTGGCCTCCATAGATATGCTGCCTCACCCTTTCAGGCATCTGGGGAATTGAGGTAAGTGACTGGGCATGGTGGCTCACACCTGTAATCCTAGAACTTTGGGAGGCCTAGGCAGGTGGATCACTTGAGGTCAGGAGTTCGAGACCAGCCTGGCCAACATGGTGAAAGCCCGTCTCTACTAAAAAAAAAATACATAAATTAGCCAGTCGTGGTGGCAGGCACCTGTAATCCCAGCTACTTGGGAGGCTGAAGCGGGAGAATTGCTTGAACCCGGGAGGAGAAAGTTGCAGTGAGCCAAGATTGTGCCACTGCACTCCAGGCTGGGCGACAGAGCAAGACTTTGTGTTTTTTTTAAAAAAAAAAAAAAAAAAAAAGGCCGGGCACTGTGGCTCACGCCTGTAATCCCAGCACTTTGGGAGGGTGAGGCTGGCGATCACCTGAGGTCAGGAGTTAGAGACCAGCCTGAGTGCAACACCATCTCTATTAAAGATACGAAATTAGCCCGGCATGGTGGCGCATGCCTGTAATCCCAACTACTTGGGAGGCTGAGGCAGGAGAATCGCTTAAACCCAAGAGGTGGAGGTTGTGGTGAGCCAAGATTGTGCCATTGCACTCCAGCCTGGGCAACAAGAGCGAGACTCCGTCTCAAAAAAAAAAAAAAAGAGGATAGCGAGTGTAGGAGGTAAGATGGTGAAAGAGGATCAATAATTAAGCTGGGAGTAGAGATTTGGGGCAAGTGTCAGTACATTCAAGTGTTTCCTTAGGAGAACTAAGCTTTGTGCAGTAGCTTCATTTACTTTATTTTATTTTATTTATTTATTTTTTGAGATGGAGTCTTGCTCTTGTTGCCCAGGCTGGAGTGCAGTGGTGTGATCTGGGCTCACTGCAATCTCCACTTCCCAAATTCAAGCAATTCTCCTGCCTCAGCCTCCTGAGTAGCTGAGATTACAGGCACCTGCCACCACACCCAGTTAATTTTTATATTTTTAGTAGAGACGGGGTTTCACCATGTTGCCCAGGCTGGTCTTGAACTCCTGACCTCAAGTGATTCGCCCCCCCACCTTTGGCCTCCAAAAGTGTTGGGATTTCAGGCGTGAGCCACCGCTCCCGGCCGGCTTTATTTATTTTATTAAACACTAAAGAGAAGGGCAGAGGTCTTGGAAACATTTCAGTGACACACACACTTACAGAGAAGACTAACAGTGTAACAGTGCAAGGCAAAAGATGCATAATGAGTGATGCAGATCATAAGTGCAGTAGAGACTTGAAAGGAAGGGAAACCACAGTAGATTACAGTGGTCAGGAAGGGCCTCACATGACATGTGAGACTTGGACTTTGAAGAATGTTTAAGATTCAGTTAAGGGAAGACAAGAGAGCATTCTCGATAGATAGAGAGATGGATAGAGAAAATGATAAGAGCAAAGTTGTGGAATGAAGAACATGCCAAGAATACAAGAGTGCCAATTAGGATTAATACAGTGGTCTCCGTGTAAAATGATAACGCTGTGAACCAGGAAGTTGGTTCTGTTTTAGCAATTTAAGAATCTGGTTGTGAAATTATAAAGGTGGAGCTAGTTACAAATTACTGTTTCAAAAATAATTATAGCCTGGGCTCGATGGCTTATTCCTGAAATACCAGCACTTTGGGAGGCTGATGTGGGAAGATTACTTGAGGCCAGGAGTTCAAGACCAGCCTAGACAACATGGCGAGACCCTGTCTCTACAAAAAATTAAAAAATTAGCCCAGTGTGGTGGTGTGCACCTGTGGTGCTACTTGGGAGGCTGAGGTGGGAGGATTTCTTGAGCCCAGGAGGACGAGGCTGCAGTGAGCTGTGTTCATGCCACTGCACTTTTAGCCTGGGCAACAGAATAAGACCCTGTCTCTTAAACAAAATTATAACAAATAGAGACTTAAATTCAAAATAATATAGTTGCTCAAATTTGTTAATTTATCAAAAACTATAGCACTGGTCATTTTTATAACCATAAATATCATCATAAAGTTACAAGATTACGCAAACATGCTAGTCATGACTAGTTGACTAAAATATATAAGGTACAAGGTAAAGGACAAAATAGAAAATATCAATGTCTATGAATAAAGGGTTATTAAAAATTATTGTGGCCAGGTGCAGTGGCTTATGCCTGTAATCCCAGCACTTTGGGAGGCCGAGACAGGAAGATCACGATGTCAAGAGATCAAGACCATCCTGGCCAACATGGTGAAACCCTGTCTCTACTAAAATTACAAAAATTAGCTGTGTGTGGTGGCATGTGCTTGTAGTCCCAGCTACTCAGGAGGCTGAGGCAGGAGAATCACTGGAACCCAGGAGACGGAGGTTGCAGTGAGCCGAGATTGCGCCACTGCACTCCAGCCTGGGTGACAGAGAGATTCCATCTAACAGAAAAAAAAAAAAATTGCATATAAGATGTTCTAAGAACTACGTGAGACAAAAAGTTATGGCATAGAACTGTCCTTAAAGAACTAAAATCTAGAGATGTCTGTGTGTGGCAAGATGGTAGGGCAAAAGGCTAAGGAAGGTAGACTTTTTTTTCTTTTTTTTGAGACAGAGTCTTGCTCTGTCACATAGGTTGGAGTGCACTGGCTCGATCTCGGCTCACTGCAACCTGTGCCTCCCGGGTTCAAGCAATTCTCCTGCCTCAGCCTCCCGAGTAGCTGGGATTACAGGCGTGTGCCACCAGGCCCAGCTAATTTTTGTATTTTTAGTAGAGGTGGAGTTTCGCTATGTTGCCTAGGCTGGTCTCGAACTCCTGGGCTCAAGTGATCAGCCCATCTCGAACTCCTGGCCTCAAGTGATCAGCCCACCTCGGCCCCCCAAAGTGCTGGGATTACAGGCGTGAGCCACTATGCACGGCCCCACAGTGATTCTTTAAAATGTCAGTATCACCCCTGTTTCACACAGCCGGAAGCACATGGAGGAAGGCCTCCAGGAACTCAGCAGACATGCTCCCAGCACCTCCTCAACATTTTCCCTGCCTGTTCCCCATATGTATTCTGAGATGCTCCTGGTCCTCTCTTCCTACTTACTGTTCTACCTGACCCTTTGGACTTCATCTTGCCACTACATCCCTGGTTATCGGTTTGCTTTCTACACATATAGGATGTTCTTTCAGCTACAAGAAACAGAAATCCCAACAAATAGTGGCCTAAGAGCATAATAATATTTGTTGTTCACTCAACAAGAGGCCAGTCTCAAGGTTAGTTTGGTAATTCAACAATGTCATCAAGAAGGCAGAGTCCACCATGCCTCCTCAGTAAGTCAGCAATGTCTGTCTTTGTGAAGCTCTTGCCTTGAGATCCCCTCATACAAGGGCATTCAAGCTGGAATAGAGGGAACGGAGGCCAAAGGCTTCCACTTCCCTAGCCTTTCTTTAATCAGGAAATAAGTTTTTTCCACATACCCTCAATTGACTTCTCCTGACAATGCACTGGTTAAGTCTGGGCCATGTGCCCAGTCTTCTACCAATACTGGCAAAGGAGAATAAGTCCACCACGATTGGCTTAGACCAATCATCACTCATCCCATGGGCTGGGAATGTTTTCCTGAACAAAACCGGGGCTCTGTTAGCAGGAAAGAAGGGGAAAGGCAGTGGAGTAAGCAATTCAGACTATCTGTGCTGGACCGTGAGTACAAAACCTTATCCTGTCCTGTGTAATCACTTCTCAACTAGCCCTTGGAAGCTCCACCTCACTGCATTTAGCCCCTATCTTCCCTACTACTCTATTGGAAAGTTCTTGGTTTGATTTGTCCTGAGTCCTTAAGCAAGTCATAGATAAGTCTATAAGATGTAGACAGTAGTCCTTACAAAAGAATTGACCAGACATGGCCCTTGCTTGGATCTGCAAGGCAAGGCTGACTGATGCTATGAGAGATAGCAGTGAGGTCTTTTGAACCTCTGTCAGTAGTTTTATCTTATGTGTACAGATTTGAGAGTTTAGCTTTTGCTTTTAATCCCTAGAGTCTGTCAAGTGTTGGATTTTATGGGGGTGGATAATATAAACATCAAGAATTAGGGGAGAACAGTTTGAGGAGGAGCTGAAAGAAAAATAGAGAATGCCAGTGTCTGCAGATGACAGGACCCTTGTAAGCCTCTCTCATTATCATCTCTTTTCTGTGGTTCATTTCACATTAACATTTCCATCAGCGTTTTGGCATGGATAAACCTTGGCAATGTCTCCTTGAAAAAATAATTATCATGTATTTTTCTTGTTAAAGCCAAGCAGATTTTTTAAAATGGTTACAGCTCTGGAGTATTCATTAGTAAAATCTACTGGGCTTTTAGGTAGTAGGTATCATTAGTGTTCTGTAATGTAGCTAATTTCATTCACTGACCTCCCTTTGCGTCTATGCTTTTATAGTTCTTTATTCCAATAGTTCTAATTATCATAAATATAAAAGGGGTACACATATCCATTTTTCTTTCTTTCTTTTTTGTTTTTTTTTTGAGACAGAGTTTTGCTCTTGTTGCCCATGCCGGAGTGCAATGGCATGATCTCGGCTCACTGCAACCTTTGCCTCGAGGGTTCAGGTGATTCTCCTGCCTCAGCCTCCCAAGTAGCTGGGATTACAGGTGCCTGCCACCACGCCTGGCTAATTTTTTGTATTTTCAGTAGAGACTGGGTTTCACCGTGTTGGCCAGGCTGGTCCTGACTTCAGGTGATGCACCCGCCTCGGCCTCCCAAAGTGCTGGGATTACAGGCATGAGCCACCGTGCCTGGTCTACATGTCCATTTTTTAAGAAGTTTTTGCTTCATTCCACCCCTGATGCTGTGTTGCTCTGTCCTTATAAGCATACCCATTAACCTCTATGTCCTAGGATTTATTTATTATTTATTTATTTATTTATTTAATTTGAGACAGGTCTCGCTCTGTCATCCAGGCTGGAGTGCAGTGGTGCAATCATGCCTCACTGCAGCTTCATCCTCCTGGGCTCAAGCAGTCCTCCCACCTGAACTCTGGCGTAGGTGGGACTACAGGCATGAGCCACCGTGCCCAGCTAACTTCTCTTATTTTTAGTAGAGACAGCTATGTTGTCAGGAGCTGATCTTGAACTCCTAGGCTCAAGCAGTCCTGCCACATTGGCCTCCCAAAGTGCTGGGATTGCAGATGTGCCACCACCCCTGGTCCTAGGATTTATTTTTGATCTGAGAGGAACAAGAGGGCTCGTGACTAATAGGGGCCAACTGTTTCTGATCCAGTGGGCTTCCTCCTCTATTTTCCCTAAAATAGATTGTTTATACATTATCCTAAGCCATGTTTATGCCAGGGATTTTCATGTATGCCAAATAACATTTATAAGAAAATTTAAGTTCAGTTGAGAACTGCAAATAAAAACCTTTTAGTTAAAAAGAAAAAAGCTTTTAGTTAAAAGGTGACCTCATCTCTCATTCTGCCCATCTTTCATACCCCTTGCCTGTGTATACACACACATGTGCCCTCCCTGCTCTCTGGCCACCCTGGATTCATCATCATTCAGAGGAAAAAGATCTCTGACCTGCATGCCTTTGCTTATTTTATTCCCTTTGCATATGGGGCCATCTCCACCTCTCTGCCTAGTTATTCCGTCTTATCCTTCAAGGCCCAGTTCAAAAGCCATCTCAGTGTGAGACCTTTCTAGAACTCACTTCCATCCTGCTTCCTAGGGATATTTCAGCCCTTCCTATTCTCTGTATTCCTATAATAGTTTGAAATAGCTTTACTCTAAAGCTTATAATGTCTTAGTCCCTGCCTGTCCCAGCCCTGCCTACTTCTGGCTAGAGTCGACCCTCACCCTGGAGAGTTCTTAGAACCAGAGCACTACTTTTGATCTCCCTGTTAGCCCTGATACTGCTTAGAGTGCCAGCTGCAGTGCCCCTGGCCATCAGATGAAGTATTTGGGTACCAATATGAGCCCTCATCATCCAAGTGTGTCATGCCTCTTTTGGCATTATAATTGGGACAGCTGGGTACTGTTTAGCCTGATTTGCTCTCTTCTCTCCATTGTCTTTATTGCCAGACTGTGAACTCACTGAGTGTGGGAACTAGACTTTGCAACTTGGAGATGACAGAAATTGCAATATCTCAAGCAGTGATAGTGAGAATTGTGTTAAAATCCTCAGTTTACCTTTCTTTGAGTCGTGGTGCCCAGGGTTTTAAAAACAGAGGCTCCAAAATTAGCCGGGTGTGGTGGCAGGCACCTGTAGTCCTAGCTGCTTGGGAGGCTGAGGCAGGAGAATGGCGTGAACCCGGGAGGCGGAGCTTGCAGTGAGCCAAGATCGCGCCACTGGACTCCAGCCTGGGGGACAGCGAGACTCCGTCTCAAAAGAAAACAACAACAACAACAAAAATAGAGGCTCTGATGATTGTTACCTTGGTGAAGATTTCTTCAAAAAACAAGCGTTCTCAAAAAAGGAAAAACAAATGGCTTACAAACATCTGAAATTATATTTAACTTCACTCATAATAAGATTAAGTACAATTTAAATATATGCTGAGATACCATTTTTTACTAACAAAATAGGCAAAAAGCAAAAACTTTGTTAACATGCTGTACCATTGAGGATATGTAATAATAGATGCTCTTCTGTGAATCTACATGTTCTTTGACCCAACAGTATCACTTCTAGATTTTTTTTTTTTTTTTTTGAGACAGAGTTTTGCTCTGTCACCCAGGCTGGAGTACAGTGGCATGATCATAGCTTACTGCAAACTTGACCTCCCAAATTCAAGCATCCTCCCACCTCAGCCTCCTGAGTAGCTGAAACCACAGGTGCACTATTTTTTTGTTTTTTGTTTGTTTGTTTGTTTTTTGAGACAGAGTTTCATTCTTGTCACCCAAGCTGGAGTGCAGTGGTGTGATCTCAGCTCACTGCAACCTCCACCTCCCAGATTCAAGCGATTCTTCTGCCTCAGCTTCCCAAGTAGCTGGGATTATAGGCACTCACCACCACGCCCAGCTAATTTTTGTATTTTTAGTAGAGACGGGTACTCACCATGTTGGCCAGGCTGCCTCGAACTCCTGGCCTCAGATGATCCACCTGCCTCGGCCTCCCAAGGTGCTGGGATTATAGGTGTAAGCCACTGCACCCAGTCTTTTATTTTTTTATTTTTACTTTTTGTAGAGACAAGGTTTTGCTGTGTTGTCGGGGCTATTCTCAAACTCCTGGGCTCAGCCGCCCAAAGTATTGGAATTGCAGGTATGAGCCACTGAGCCCAGACTAGAAATTTATTTTATAGACATGCAGGCCTATGTGAAAATCAGCTTACATATTTATGTTATTCATGTCTGTATTATTTGTAATGGAATCAGAGTAAAACAACTTAAAGTTTTATCAATAATGGTTGAACTAGTTTACAGTCCCACCAATGGTGTAAAAGTGTTCCTATTTCTCCACATCCTCTGCAGCACCTGTTGTTTCCTGACTTTTTAATGATCACCATTCTAACTGGTGTGAGATGCTATCTCATTGTGGTTTTGATTTGCATTTCTCTGATGGCCAGTGATGATGAGCATTTTCTCATGTGTCTGTTGGCTGCATAAATGTCTTCTTTTGAGAAGTGTCTGTTCATGCCCTTGCCCACTTTTTGATGGGGTTGTTTGTTTTTTTCTTGTAAATTTTTTGAGTTCTTTGTAGATTCTGGATATTAGCCCTTTGTCAGATGGGTAGATTGTAAAAATTTTCTCCCATTCTGTAGGTTGCCTGTTCACTCTGATGGTAGTTTCTTTTGCTGTGCAGAAGCTCTTTAGTTTAATTAGATCCCATTTGTCAATTTTGGCTTTTGTTGCCATTGCTTTTGGTGTTTTAGACATGAAGTCCTTGCCCACGCCTATGTCCTGAATGGTATTGCCTAGGTTTTCTTGTAGGATTTTAATGGTTTTAGGTCTAACATTTAAGTCTTTAATCCATCTTGAATTAATTTTTGTATAAGGTATAAGGAAGGGATCCAGTTTCAGCTTTCTACATATGGCTAGCCAGTTTTCCCAGCACCATTTATTAAATAGGGAATCCTTTCCCCATTTCTTTTTTTTTTTTTTTTTTTTTTTTTTTTTTGAGACGGAGTCTCGCTCTATCGCCCAGGCTGGAGTGCAATGGCGCAATCTCGGCTCACTGCAAGCTCCGCCTCCCGGGTTCACGCCATTCTCCTGCCTCAGCCTCTCCGAGTAGCTGGGACTACAGGCGCCCGCCACCACGCCCGGCTAATTTTTTGTATTTTTAGTAGAGACGGGGTTTCACTGTGGTCTCGATCTCCTGACCTCGTGATCCGCCCGCCTCGGCCTCCCAAAGTGCTGGGATTACAAGCGTGAGCCACCGCGCCCGGCCCCATTTCTTGTTTTTGTAGCGATTCCTCAAGGATCTAGAACTAGAAATACCATTTGACCCAGCCATCCCATTACTGGGTATATACCCGAAGGATTATAAATCATGCTGCTATAAAGACACATGCACATGTATATTTATTGCGGCACTATTCACAATAGCAAAGACTTGGAACCAACCCAAATGTCCATCAATGATAGACTGGATCAAGAAAATGTGGCACATATACACCATGGAATACTATGCAGCCATAAAAAAGGATGAGTTCATGTCCTTTGTAGGGACATGGATGAAGCTGGAAACCATCATTCTCAGCAAACTATCACAAGGACAAAAAACCAAACACCGCATGTTCTCACTCATAGGTGGGAATTGAACAATGAGAACACTTGGACACAGGAAGGGGAACATCACACACCAGGGCCTGTTGTGGGGTGGGGGGAGGGGGAGGGACAGCATTAGGAGATACACCTAATGTAAATGACGAGTTAATGGGCGCAGCACACCAACATGGCGCATGTATACATATGTAACAAACCTGCACATTGTGCACATGCACCCTAGAACTTAAAGTATAATTAAAAAAAAAAAAAGTTTTATCAATAATGAAATGAGTAAATAAATTATGGTACATTCGCACATTGGAATACTATGCAGCCAAATATGTTGTGAAAGTATTTTATGTATTGATATGAGATAATTTCCCAGGTCTATTATTGGGAGGGGAACAGGAGGCAGAAGTCATGGAGTGTCAGGGGCACATGTGTGGAACGGAGGTAATATGGTTTGGCTCTGTGTCCCCACCCAAATCTCATCTCAAATTGTAATCCCCACGTGTTGAGGGAGGGACCTTGTGGGAGGTGATTGGAACATGAGGGTGGTTTCCCCCTTGCTGTTTTCATGATAGTGAGTTCTCACAAGATCTGATGGTTTAAAAGTGTGGCTTCCTTTTCTCTCTCTCTCTCCTGCCGTCGTGTAAGACACACTTTGCTTCCCTTTCACCTTCCACCAGGATTGTAAGTTTCCTGAGGCTTCCCCAGCCATGCAAAACTGTGAGTCAATTAAACCCCTTTTCTTTATAAATTGCCAAATTTCAGGTATGTCTTTATAGCAGTGTGAGAACGGACTAATACAGGAGGTTTTCACTGTTTATCCTTTCAAGACTGCTTTTTTGACCATGCGAATTCATTAGAGCAAACAAATAAAATATTTTAAAAAGTATTTGTAACACTAGAACATGATGTCTTTTCCCTAATACCTAGCACAGGGTTTGGCATTTGAAAGTGGTTCACATTTCCTAGAAAATAAAAGTTATAGCTGGGTGCAGTGGCTCACGCCTGTAATCCCAGCACTTTGGGAGGCCGAGGCAGGCGGATCACCTGAGGTCGGGAGTTCAAGACCAGCCTGACCAACATGGAGAAATCCTGTCTCTACTAAAAACACAAAATTAGCAGGGTGTGGTAGTGCATGCCTGTCATCCCAGCTACTCAGGAGGCTGAGGCAGGAGAATCACTTGAACCTGGGAGGCGGAGGTTGCTGTGAGCCGAGACCACGCCATTGCATTCCATCCTGGGCAACAAGAGCGAAACTCCGTCTCAAAAAAAAAAAAGAAAAGAAAAAAAGAAAATAGAAGTTATATATCCAACATTCTGGAGAGAGGTACAATCCCAGGGCACTAAGAGAGAAGAGAAAAAGAAATTGAGTCCACGAAGGAAGGAGAGCAAATAAAAAGTGGTATATTGTTTTACTGGAGACACAGCTTCACAACAAAACACAGTTGATAGTTTGGTGTCCAGAGAGGTTATAGAAATCCAGCACATCTCAGAACAGTCCATGGATAGGACAAACGACAATTTATCTGCTGGGTTCTCTCTATCTCTGGTCTCTCTGGTCTCTCCCTCATTAAAGTCCGCTCCTCTTTCCCTTCTCTGATTTCTAATGACTCCTGGAAGCTTCTGGTGAAGGCAGAGCCTCCAGGGATCCCAGACAATGTGCATATACAAAGGTCCCTCCTTGTCAGGCCACGCCTTACACAGGAACTCCTCCTTCTATCACGATGATTGTGGAAACTTGTCAAGTGACTGCAGTTTGGGGGTGGGGATCAGATACTACTGAGCAATCTGGTGTGGTACATAAATGGTTCAATACAACAAGTGCTGAGAAGATTTTTTGGTTTTTTTTTGTTGTTTTTTTATTTTATTTATTTAATTTTATTTTATTTTTGAGACAGAGTCTTGCTCTGTTGCCCAGTCTGGAGTGCAATGACGCGATCATAGCTCACTGCAACCTCCACTCCCGGGTTCAAGCAATTCTCCTGCCTCAGCCTCCTGAGTAGCTGGGATTACAGGTGTGTGCCACCACACCCAGCTAGTTTCTGTTGTTTTAGTAGAGATGGGGTTTCCCCATGTTTGTCAGGCTGGTCTCAAACTCCTGACCTCAGGTGATCCACCCACCTCGGCCTCTCAAAGTGCTGGGATTATAGTCAGGAGCCACTGCGCCTGCCCTGTTGTTGTTTTAATAGACTTTATTTTTCAGAGCAATTTTAAGTTCACAGCAAAATTAAGCAGAAGGTACAGAGATTTCTCATGTGCCTTCTAACTCCACACAGGTACAGCCTCCCCCACCAACATCCTACACTCAAATGGTATATTTGTTACAGTCAATTAAGCTATATCTGCACAGGTACAGTCAACAAACCAGGTATCATTATCAGCCAAACTTAGAAACTTCTGTTTGCTTTTGCTTGTTGAATAACTTGGTTGATTGGTTGGTTAAAATGGTCAAGGCATTTCCTATAAAATTGTAAATCTGAGAGTCTGTAAGAATTTAACCTATTTAAATCACCCAAGCCAATAATTATTTTATTGTAGTGCAAGATCATTGTATTCCACTTAAATATATACATGGTTTTGTTTGTTCCTGTTTAATACTTGTGCTTTCAATAAATTAATCTAAAATATGATTGAAGACACTATATGGTCTTTATATGGTGTGCAGGCATAGAAAGAAGTAAGACATATATTCTTCCTCCTGAAATTATTATAAAATAATGCAAACTTAAACAGGAATGCAAGATTTAAGAATCACTACTGCATAATAAAACAGCACAAGAGGCCAGGCGCAGTGGCTTACACCTGTAATCCCAGCACTTTGGGAGGCTGAGGTGGGTGGATCACCTGAGGTCAGGAGTTCGAGACCAGCCTGGCCAACATGGTGAAACCCCATCAGTACTAAAAATATAAAAATTAGCCGGGCATAGTGGCAGGCAGCTATAATCTCAGCTACTCGGGAGGCTAAGGCAGGAGAATCACTTGAACCTGGGAGGCAGAGGTTGCAGTAAGCCGAGATCGAGCCATTGCACTCCAGCCTGGGCAACAAGAGAGAAATTCCATCTCAAAAAAAAAAAAAAATAGCACAACATGTGCTCCCTCCGTGAAGTGGTTAACGGCCAACTGAGAAATAGAGATAGTAAATACTACAAGGGTTGTGCAATTTCTTTGTACCTGAAGTAGTTGTGGAAGACCTCATGAAGAAGCAACTGGAACTGGACTTGAATTACAAACAAAAACAGAAATGGTGAGGACATTTAGGATGATAGCCTGGCCTAAGCCCAAGCTCCAAAAACTTGGAACACTATGTATGGACTCTTAAAAAAAAACGGCTGGGTGCGGTGGCTCACACCTGTAATCCCAGCACTTTGGGAGGCTGAGGCGGGCAGATTACCTGAGCTCAGGAGTTCGAGACCAGCCTGGCCAACATGGGGAAAACCCATCTCTACTGAAAATACAAAAATTAGCCAGGCATGGTGGAGCATGCTTTTAATTCCAGCTACTACTTGGGAGGCTGAGGCAGGAGAATCGCTTGAATCCAGGAGGCGGAGTTTGCGGTGAGCTGAGGTAGCACCACTGCACTCCAGCCTGGGTGATAAGAGCAAAGCTCTGTCTCAAAAAAAAAAAAAAAAAAAGGAAAAAAATAGTGGGATAGTTTGAAATAAGTCTAGAAAGGTAGGTAGGAAATAGATCGTATAAGGCTTTCAAATTATTTGTAAAGAAACTAGAATTTTATACTATAATCAAGGAGAAGTCATTAAAATTTTTAAATAGAACGGTCACATGCCCTGTTAAGAATATGTGGGGCTGGACATGGCATGGTGGCTTATGCCTGTAATCTCAGCACTTTGGGAGTCCAAGGTGGGCGGATCGCTTGAGTCCAGGAGTTTGAGACCAGCCTGGGCAACATGGTGAAACTCTGTCTCTACTAACAATACAAAAAAAAAAAAAAATTAGCCAGGTGTGATGGTGCTCACCTTTAGTCCCAGCTACTCGGGACCCTGAGTTGGGTGGACTGCCTGAGATCAGGAAATTGAAGCTGCAGTGAGTGGAGATTGTATGTACTCCAGCCTGGGCGACAGAGCCAGACCCTGTCTATAAAAGGAAAGAAAGAAAAAAGGAATATTTGGGATACAGATTCTAACAAAATGTCTTTAAAATACTCCTACCACTTGACTAAATCAGAAGACATTTTTCCGATGGAAATGTCTGTGGTGAGCAGACCAAAGCCTGAAGGAACTAATTTCCCTGGAGACAGATCTTGTGTGTTTCTGGAGCTTGATAGATTACCAGGGAGCTGTTTATAAATAATAGATTTTCATTCTAGGCTCTCTATATCTTACGCAGCATAAGCAGTTGAAAGTCTGGGTAGTTAAGGGATTCTTAAAGCGAAAGCTCTGAAGTCTGAAGCTAGATTAGGTCAGTAGAAAACCATGAATCACTAGCCACTGAATGGAAGGTGGAGCCTTTATCAGCAGCATCTCAGAATCAAACCCCAGCACCATAACATCACATCCTCTTCGTTCTGCTATCAGTCAGATGCAACAGGAAACTGACGAAGGTACTAGGCAGTTTCCTTTCTGCTCTGACCTGACTAGTTTCCTCTGCAGCTTGCTCCCAGCTTATTGTAAAGGAAAATAATGAAATGCCAGTCAATTTCCTCCGGTTGGATTAAGCCTAGGACAAGGAAGGAAAAACAAATTTCTAAGATTAGTCAGTTTCCCCTTGCAGCTATGAAGTTGGTTCAGGGCCTCCGGCTGACCCTTCTCTCAGTATTTCCCTCTCAGAGCTCAGCTTTACATCATAGGCAAGATAAAGACTTGGCAAAGTGAACAACACATATTGTGTAATTCTTATAGGAAATCTTGGGTTCATTCATGGGAAAACCGTCTATACAGAAGATTGTGTTTGATAAGCATTTAAGTCTCCTTTGACGTCTAGCAAATTCGTTAATTCAAGAGAGTAAAAAACAAAAACAAAAACAAACCGAAAAACCTACTGATAATTCTAATTGGTATACCCAAGCAGCCAGGTTATTTTGCTCCTTTCTCAGTATGACTAACAAGGAGCTGTTTCCATGGAGAACATTTATAGAAAATTAACAAGGGAATTGAGTTAGTTTAGTGAAAGAGACAGGGTTGGACTACTTTGAAGAAGTTGTTCTGTCTGTGGTAACCTGGATTTTGCTGGGTATTAGAGATGCTATGGCCTGCTGAAAAATATAACTAAGAGTCTGGCATCTGAGGAATCTGACTTGCTTACTTTGTAAAAGTAATTAAACTTAACGGTGGGAGTTGCCACTTAAAATATCTTCTCAGTGAACTTAATAATGTGGAGTAACAATACTGTATTGAAATCCACATTGAATGAGAGTTATTAATTTAGCAGATGGATGATTCTTCATCACCTACTTCCTGTTTTTTCTAATTTACTTACTTTTAATTTTTCCTAGTAAATTTCTGTATCTTCTGTACTTCATAGCTGTTACTAAAATAATATTCCATCAATTTTCCTTTCATACATTTGTGTGATTTTTATTTTTATTTATTATTTTTTTGAGACAGAGTCTCACTCTGTTGCCCAGGCTGGAGTGCAGTGGCGCGATCTCAGCTCACTGAAACCACCGCCTCCCAGGTTCAAGCAATTCTCCTGCCTCAGCCTCCTGAGTAGCTGGGATTATAAGCATGTGCCACTATGCCCAGCTAATTTTTGTATTTTTAGTAGAGAAGGGGTTTCACCATGTTGACCAGGCTAGTTTTGAACGCCTGGCCTCAAATGATCTGCCCACCTTGGCCTCTCAAAGTGCTAGGATTACAGGTATGAGCCACTGCGTCCGGCCTATTTTTAATATTTATACTGTAGAAACTCTTCTAGCTAAGCCATACGTTGTAATTGCTGAAATTAATAGTGTAATAAAAAACAAGAAAACAAGTGTATGGAGCTTTAGAATATGAAGAGTTGATAAACAGACTGTGAGAATAAATAGGCAAGAATTCAAGGTTTCACTTTAATGGCATTTGGAGTAGCCACTGTAATAGACATCTGACAAGCAACAGATTTGCGGGGGCTGTGACATTCTCCTTTTTTTTTTTTGGCTAAGGACTAATTATCTATTACTTTACAGACTTGCTAATATACTGTGGAGCTCCTAAAACAGCTTGGTTGATCAACCAGCAGTAGCATTATTAAACTAACAAACAAAAGAACCTGTACATGGATAAAGGTCTAATAATCTTTATTAAGGGATCTGTAGCCCTTTTTGTAACATTTACAAGAACAATTTACCTTTTATTTTCAAAGACATATCACATTTCTGAGGAAATTAAAATAGCCCCCCTCTTTTTTTTTTTTTTTTTTTTACTTAATTAGCCTGAATCAGTAAAATGGTTTCCATGGTCATCACTCCTAAACACAATTATGTCTCATTTTAATAGTGGGTTCTGGGTGAATTTGCCTTGATCAAATTTGAGGACAAAAATAGGGCATAAGATTAATTATTATTTTTATTTTTGGGATGGAGTCCTGCTCTGTCGCCCAGGCTGGAGTGCAATGGTGCAATCTTGGCTCACTGCAGCCTCTGACCCCGGGTTCAAGTGATTCTCCTGACTCAGCCTCCTGAGTAGCTGGGACTACAGGCGCCTGCCACCAAGCCCTGCTAATTTTTGTAGTTTTAGTAGAGATGGGTTTTTTCCATGTTGGCCAGGCTGGTCTCAAACTCCTGACCTCAGGTGATCTGCCCACCTTGGCCTCCCAAAGTGCTGGGATTACAGGCATGAGCCACCGCTCCTGGCCAAGATTAATTTAATGTAGGCAAAATTTCAGCTGATCTTATATATCCGTCAATTCAAAGTATTTACCTTTTCAGAGTAAGCTATGAATATTTTATAATATATGCTTTAATAGGCATATAAAAATTATGAAAATGTCTTGGGTTTGCTTTGCCCCCACCTCCCCTGCCCTGTTCCTTATGTGTTGATGCCAAGGGTGCTCCAGGCACTGGGTGCCTGCTTCCCAATGAACTCAGTCTACTACAGTGACTCTGTTTAAAAGCAGCAGTGACCAGAGTCAGAGGAAAAGGATGGAGAATCACATGTCATACGAGGAGTGGCTGAAACGAGAGTGAGAAATAGGAGAGAAAAGTATAATACAATGATTAAATACATAGACTCAACTCCTAGCTTGACTATCCACTTACTGGGAGAGCAAGGAAAGTGTTTTTTGTTTTGTTTTTTTGAATCGGAGTCTCGCTCTGTCACCCAGGCTGGAGTGCAGTGGCGCAATCTCAGCTCACTGCAACCTCTGCCTCCCAGGTTCAAGCCATTCTCCTGCCTCAGCCTCGTGAGTAGCTGGGATTACAGGCGACTGCCACCATGCCTGGCTAATTTTTGTATGTTTAGTAGAGATGGGGTTTCACCATATTGGTCAGGCTGGTCTTGAACCTCAGGTGATCTGCCCACCTTGGCCTCCCAAAGTGCTGGGATTGTGGGCATGAGTCACCGTGCCCGGCCGTTTTTATTCTTTTTAATCCTATTTTTCTGCAGAGAATCTAGGTTTTTGTTTTGTTTTGTTTTTGTTTTTTAATTCTACTTCTGCTGGGAATCTAGTTTTAATAGATAGTTATTAAATTGCAGTTTAATTTGTCAATCTATGGATTAATGTATTATCTCCCATGGGGGCAAACTTTACTAATATTATGAAAAAAAACTCAAAAAGTGACATAACTGTTATTACTATTGCAGAATGTGGAGACAGTGTTTGGGGACAGGTAAATCCTTCAGTAGCTTTTTTTTTTCTTTTTTCTTTCTTTTTCTGAGACAGAGTCTCACTCTGTCACCCAGGTTGGAGGGCAATGGCAGGATTTTGGCTCACTGCAACCTCCACCACCCAGGTTCAAGCAATTCTCCTGCCTCAGCCTCCCAAGTAGCTGGGATTACAGGCGCCTACCACCACACCTGGATAATTTTTTGTATTTTTAGTAGAGACAGGGTTTCTCCATGTTGGCCAGGCTGGTTTCAAACTCCTGACCTCAGGTGATCCGCCTGCCTCACCCTCCCAAAGTGCTGGGATTACAGGTATAAGCCACTGCGCCGGCCTTCAGTAGCTTTTAATTGCACAATGTAGTCAACCATTTCATTTACCTATGCATGGGACTAGTCCATGAAAGTTAATATTGTTAATGGTGGTAAACGGTTTAGTACAATATTAAAGAATATCGGCTTTGACATCTAGAAGATAGGTCTCAAATTAACAACCTAATAGAACTAGAAAAACAAGAACAAACTAAACCTAAAGCTAGCAAAAGGAAAAAAAAGCTATAATTGAGCAGAACTAAACAAACTTGGACCAAGAAAACCATACAATGGATCAAAGAAACAAAAAGTTGGTTATTTGAAAGGATAAACAAGATTGAGCCTGGGCGCGGTGGCTCATGCCTGTAGTCCCAGCACTTTGGGAGGCCGACGCGGACAATCACCTAAGGTCAGGAGTTCAAGATCAGCCTGGTCAACATGGTGAAACCCCGTCTCTACTAAAAAATACAAAAAATTACCTGTGTGTGGTAGTGGGCGCCTGTAATCCCAGCTACTCAGGAGGCTGAGGCAGGGAGAATTGCTTGAACCCGGGAGGCGGAGGTTGCAATGAGCCAAGATCATGCCACTGCACTCCAGCCTGGGCAACAGTGAGACTCTGTCTCAAAAACAACAACAACAGGCCAGGCGCGGTGGCTCACGCCTGTAATCCCAGCACTTTGGGAGGCTGAGGCAGGTGGATCACAAAGTCAGGAGATCGAGACCATCCTGGCTAACACAGTGAAACCCCGTCTCTACTAAAAATACAAAAAAAATTAGCTGGGCGTGGTGGTGGGTACCTGTAGTCCGAGCTACTCAGGAGGCTGAGGCAGGAGAATGGTGTGAACCCGGGAGGCAGGGCTTACAGTGAGCCGAGATCGTGCCACTGCACTCCAGCCTGGGCGACAGAGCGAGACTCCATCTCAAAAAAAAACAAACAAAAAAAACACCACCACCACCACCACCACAAGATGATAGACTGCTAGCTGGATTAACAAAAAAGAAAAGAAAAAAGAAAAAAGAGAGAGAGAGAGAAGATTAAAATAAGCACAATCAGAAATGACAAAAGTGACATTGCAACTGATCCCATAGATATACAAGAGATCCTCAGAGACTACTACAAACATCTCTATGTGCACAAACTAGAAAATCTAGAGAAAATGGATAAATTCCTGGAAACATGTAATCTCCTAGGATTGAATCAAAAGAAAGTGAAAACCTGGACAGATCAATAACAAGTGATGAAATAGAATCCAACCAAAAAAGTCCTGGACCAGATGGAGTCACAGCTGAATTCTACCAGATGTACAAAGAAGAGCTGGTACTAATCTTACTGAAACTATTCCAAAAAACAGAAAAGGAAGGATTTCTCCCTAATTCATTCTGCAAAACTCATTCTGATACCAAAATCTGGCAAAGAAACCACACACACAATAAAACAAAACAAAGCAAAACAAAACTACAGGCCAATATCCCTGATGAACATAGACGCAAAAATTCTCAACAAAATACTAGCAAACTAAATCCAGCAGCACATCAAAAAGATAATCCACCATGATCAAGTGGGCTTTATTCCTGAGATGCAAGGATGGTTCAACATACACAAATCAATAAACATGATTCAACACATAAACAATTAAAAACAAAAACTATAGTTGATCTCAATAGATGCAGAGAAAGTAGCCAATAAAATCCAACATCTCTTAGTGATAAAAACCCTCAACAAACTAGGCATCAAAGGAATATACCTCAAGATAGTAAGAGCCATCAATGACAAAGTCACAGCCTATATCACACTGAATGAGCAAAAGTTGGAAAGCATTCCCCCAAGAACTGGAAAAAGACAAAGATGTCCACTTTTTTTTTTGAGACGGAGTCTCGCTCTGTCACCCAGGCTGGAGTGCAGTGGTTCAATCTTGGCTCACTGCAAGCTCTGCCTCCAGGGTTCACGCCATTCTCCTGCCTCAGCCTCTCCGAGTAGCTGGGACTACAGGCGCCCACCACCATGCCCGGCTAATTTTTTGTATGTTTAGTAGAGACGGGGTTTCACCGTGGTCTCGATCTCCTGACCTCGTGATCCGCCCGCCTCGGCCTCCCAAAGTGCTGGGATTACAAGCGTGAGCCACCGTGCCCGGCCAGATGTCCACTTTTATCACTCCTATGCAACATAGTACTGAAAGTCCTTGCCAGGGCAACCAGGCAGGAGAAAGAAATAAAAGTAATCCAAATAGGAAAAGAGGAATTTAAATAATCTCTCTTCACTGATGATATGATTCTATACCTGGAAACCCCTAAACATTTCACCAAAAAACTTCTAGACTTGATAAACAACTTCAGTAAAGTTTCAGGATACAAAATCAATGTGAAAAAATCAGTAGCATTTCTATACACCAATAATGTTTAAGCTGAGAACCAAACCAAGAACATAATCTCATTTACAACACACACACACACAGACACACACACACACACGGTTAGGAATATATGTAACCAAGGAGGTGAAAGATCTCTACAAGGGGAACTACAAAACACTGCTGAAAGAAATCAGAGATGACACAAATAAATGGAAAAACATTCCATGCTCATGGGTTGGAAGAATCAATATCCCTAAAATGGCTATACTGCCCAAAGCAATTTACAGATTCAGTGCTATTTCTATCAAACCGTCAATGTAATTCTTCACAAAATTAGAAAAAAAAAATGCTTCTAAGATTCATGTGGAACCAAAAAAGAGCCTGAATAGCCAAAGCAACACTAAGCAAAAAGCACAAAGGCAGAGGTATCACATTATCTGATTTCAAACTATACTACAAGGCTAAAGTAACCAAAACATCATGGCACTGTTACGCAAATAGTTACATAAATTAATAGAACAGAGTAGAGAACCCAGAAATAAAGATGCATTACCTACAACCAACTAATATTTGGCAAAGTCAACAAGAATAAGCAATGGGGAAAGGACTCTCTATTCAATAATGGTGCTAGGGAAATTGGGTAACCATATGCAGAAGAATGAAACTTGACCCCAACCTTACACCATATACAAAAGTTAAGTCAAGATGAATTAAAGACTTACATGTAAGACCTCAAACTATAGAAATCCTAGAAGAAAACCTAGGAAATACTCTTGTGGACATTGGCTTACACAAAAAATTATGACTAAGTCCTCAAAAGCAAACACAAGGAAAACAAAAACTGACAAGCAGGAACTAATTAAACTAAAGAGCTTCTTGCACAGAAAAAGAAACTATCAATAGAGTAAAAAGAGAACCTACAGAATGAGAGAAAATATTTGTAAACTATGCATCTGACAAAGGTCTAATATTCAGAATCATAAGGACCTTAAACAAGAAAAAAACAACCCCATTAACAAGTAGGCAAAGGACATGAACAGGCACTTCTCAAAAGAAGACATAAAAGTGGCCAAAAAACACATGAAAAATGCTCAACATTACTAATCATCAGAGAAACATAAATCAAAGTTACAATGAGATACCATCTCATACTTGTCAGAATGGCTATTACTACAAGTCAAAAAATGACAGATGTTGGTGAGGTTATAGAGAAAAGGGATTACTTTTTTTTTTTTTTTTTTTTTAAAGACTCAATTTATTTATTTATTTATTTTTTTTTTTTTTTTTTGAGACGGAGTCTTGCTCTGTGCCCCAGGCTGGAGTGCAGTGGCGCGATCTCGGCTCACTGCAAGCTCCGCCTCCCGGGTTCACACCATTCTCCTGCCTCAGCCTCCCGAGTAGCTGGGACTACAGGCGCCCACCAACACACCCGGCTAATTTTTTGTATTTTTAGTAGAGACGGGGTTTCACTGTGTTAGCCAGGATGGTCTCGATCTCCTGACCTCGTGATCCGCCCGCCTCGGCCTCCCAAAGTGCTGGGATTACAGGCTTGAGCCACCGCGCCCGGCCTGAGAAAAGGGAATACTTATATACACCATTGGTGAGATTGTAAATTTGTTCAGCCACCGTGGAAAGCAGTTTGGAGAGTTCTCAAAGAACTAAAAATAGAACTACCATTCGACCCAGCAATACCGTTACTGGGTATCTACCCAAAGGAAAATAAATTGTTCTACCCAAAAGATACCTGCACTTGCATGGTTATCATATCACTATTCACAATACCAAAGACATGGAATCTCCTAGGTGCCCATCAGGGGTGAATTGGATAAAGCATATGTAGTACATATACACCATAGAATACTACACAGCCATAAAAAGAATGAACATGTCCTTTGCAGCAATGTGGATACAGTTGTAGGCCATTGTCCTAAGTGAATTAATGCAGAAACAGAAAACCAAATACCACATGTTCTCACTTATAAGTGGAAGCTAAACATTGGGTACATGTGGACATAAAGATAGGAACAAGGCCGGGCATGGTGCCTCATGCCTGTAATCTCAGCACTTTGGGAGGCCAAGGTTGGTGGATCACCTGAGGTCAGGAGTTTGAGACCAGCCTGGCCAACATGGTGAAACACTGTCTCTACTGAAAATACAAAAATTATGTGGGCTTGGTGGCACATGCCTCTAATCCCAGCTACCAGGGAGGCTAAGGCAGGAGAATTGCTTGAACCTAGAAGGTGAAGGTTGCAGTGAGCTGAGATCATGCCATTACACTCCAGCCTGGGCAACAAGAGTGAAATTGCATCTCAAAAAAAAAAAAAAAAAAAAAAAAAGGATGAGAACAATAGACACTGGGGACTCCAAAAGTGGGAGGGAAGGGGAAATGGTTGAAAAACTATCTAATGGGTACTATGTTCACTATTTGGATGATGGGTTCAATTAAAACCATCATATTTCCTCCACATATAAAAAGTAACATAGTACACAAGCTACATTTTTTTTAATATGTGGAGGAAATCTGAGCTTGAGATGAAGGAGAAAATCAACCAGTTAGCCATTTTCAAGTTTCTAATAACAGCTAGAACAATGATGCCCATTGCTGAGTTCCTGCTTAATATGCCAGATATATATATACTTAGTTAAAATGATTTTTTACAACAACACTATATTACAAATTTTAAAACTGAAATTTAGCTAGTGGTCACATAGGTAGAAAGGAGTTGAACCTGGAACATGGATGGAGCTGGAGGCCGCTATCCTTAGCAAACTACTGCAGGAACAGAAAACCAAATACTGCATGTTCTTATTTATAAGTGGAAGCTAAATGATGAGAACTCATGAACACAAAGAGGGGAACAACAGACACTGGGGTCTCCTTGAGGGTGGAAGGTGGGAGGAGGGAGAGAAACAGAAAAAATAACTATTGGGTACTAGGCTTAATACCAGGGTGATGAAATAATCTATACAACAAACACTCGTGACATGAGTTTACCTGTGTAACAAACCTTCACATGTACCCCTGAATTAAAAGTAAAAAAAAAAGTAACTAGCTCTTCTTTCATAGACATTAATTTATAGGGTCAATATTTCAAACCTTAACTCAGAATACACTCAGGAAGGAGTTGATGAATGGATGAATATAAATAAATTTCAGTTATAGAGGCCACTTAGCCAAGGTTACTTCTCCTCCTTCTCCTCTTGTTGAAGTGTGGCAGGATATTCTCCTTAGCTTGATTTTCACAGTCATGTCCCAGAAAAAGCTTGTCTCACCTTTTGTCATCCAGGAGTGACTCAGATACTAAAGAACAGGGCTTTATTTCATTGACAGTGGTTTATAAGAGGGGTTAGAGAGATGGATAGATCATCCTTGGAAGCTCTTGATGAACTAGTTTAGCTTTGACCATCCTGGCTGATGAGATAATCAGTAATGCAGCTGGTTAATCAATATAGAATCAGAAAAGTTCTTGCTCTAAAGATACCATTATCTTGAAGTTGTTCTGAATTATATTAATATGTTTTAATATTTTTATACATATGTATAGATCCATAAACAATAATGGGCTGTCTTGCATTGTAAATTTTAAATGGTATAATTTTCTATGCATTATTCTGCAACATTATGTTTTGAGGTTTGTCCATGTTGATAGATCTCTCTTGTGTGTTTGTCTATTTATTGTTTTTCTAGAGTCCATTTTATGAACACATTGATTTCAATGTTAAGATTAAGTTTGGCTAAAGATGACTGAAAAAACAAAATAACAGAGTGTTGAACAAGATAAGAAAATTTTCTGTCTCTTGTGTGTATGTTTGAAGATGGTTTTCTTTTCTTTTCTTTGGGTATTTTTTTTTTTTTTTTTTGAGATGGAGTCTAGCTCTGTCTCTCAGGCTGGAGTGCAGTGGCGTGATCTCAGATCTTGGCTCACTGCAACCTCCGCCTCCCAGGTTAAAGTGATTCTCCTGCCTCAGCCTCCCAAGTAGCTGGGATCACAGGCATTTGCCACCACGCCTGGCTAATTTTTCTATTTTTAGTAGAGACGGGGTTTCTCCATGTTGGCCAGGCTGGTCCTGGACTTCTGGCCTCAAGTGATCTGTCTGCCTCGGCCTCCCAAGGTGGTGGGATTACAGGTGTGAGCCACCATGCCTGGCCTAAAGATGGTTTTCCAGGGATGGTATGGAGTGTCCTAGGTTTAGGGACCCTAGCTTCCTCAATCTTGTTACTCCACTGTGCATAGGCCTTTATGTACAAAGTCACCTCAAAATTCAAGATGGCCATTCCACCTCTAGTGAACACATCTGCATTACTACAGTACAAGGGAGAAAGGGAAGAAGCCTCATTCCCCCATTTTGCTTACACCAATTGGTGAAAACTTAATCACATTATCAGCTATAATTATCAGCTATAAAAGAGAGTGGGAAGAGCAATTTTTATTCTAAGTGACCACATGCCTAAAATTTGATTGTTCTGTTACTGATGAAGAAGGGGAAGGGGAATTTTAAGAAGCAAGTCTCTACCACAATGGATGGACATCTAGGTAATTTCCAAATTTCTGCTTTTTTTTTTTTTTTTTTTTTTTTCCCCAAGACACAGAGTCATGCTCTGTAGCCAGGCTGGAGTGCAATGGTGTGATCTCTGCTTCCCAGGTTCACGCCATTCTCCTGCCTCAGCCTCCTGAGTAACTGGGATTACAGGCGCCTGCCACCACACCCGGCTAATTTTTGTATTTTTAGTAGAGACGGGGTTTCACCATGTTGGTCAGGCTGGTCTCAAACTTCTGACCTTGTGATCCGTTCACCTCGGCCTCCCAAAGTGTTGGGATTACAGGCGTAAGCCATTGCGTCCCACCAAATTTCTGCTATTATAAGTAATGCTGTGACAAACATTCATACATATGTCTTCTTGTGTTCACATAGGACAGTTCCTCTAGCAGAATATGTTTTTGGTAATTCATGTTTTTAACTGTGCCAGATATTGTAGATATTGTCAATTGCTCTCCAAAATGGTTGTCTCTTTTTTTTTTCTTTATTTTATTTATTCTTTTTTTTGAGACAGGGTCTCCCTCTGTCACCCAGGCTGGAGTGCAGTGGTGTAATTATGGCCTCAACTTCCTAGTCTCAAGTGATCCTCCTGCCTCAACTTCTTGTGTTGCTGGGACCACAGGCATGCACTACCATGCCTGGCTAATATTTTTTTTTTAATTTTTTTTTGTAGAGATGAGGTCTCACTTTGTTGCCCAGGCTGGTGTACCAGTTTTTACTCCAGCTGTATAAAAGTTCCTGTTTTCCCATATATTCCTAACACTTGGTATTGGAGTACCTTTTTTTTTAAGTAAGTTAAATTTTTTTTTACAATGTGATGGGGTTGTGGGGTGGTGACGTTGGCAAAGGCAGTTTTGGTAGAGTGGTGGAAACTGATGCCAGAGTGCCTGGGTTGAAAGAGAGTGGGAGAAGGGGAAATGAAACTAGTGGGGTATCAACTACCCTTTTACTAACCTTAGCCATAGAGGGAAGTGAGAGGTAAACCATTAGATGGAATCGGTGGAGCATTTGTGTTACGATTGGAATCCTGGGTTTTTGGGAATAAGGCAGTAGAGAATGTACCAGAGAAAGAGAGAAAAAGGAATTAATAACTGGAGCAAATATCTATGGGGTTTGCAATTTCAGAGGTGGGGCATTTCCAGGTGATGATGAAATGGACAGAGTGTGAGAGTTGCTAGCTGATATGGAACAATAAAGAAGCTCCTTGAGCCCAAGATGCTTTTCATTTATTTATTTATTTTTTAAAACACAAGGCCTAGTTCTCTACTGGAGTGCAGTGGTGCGATCAGAGCTTACTGCAGCCTCAAACTCCTGGGTTCAAACCGTCCTCCCACTTCAGCCTCCAGACTAGCAAGGACTACAGGTGCATGCCGCCATGCCTGGCTAATTATTTTACTTTTTGTAGAAATGGAGTCTCACTTTGTTGCCTAGGCTGGTCTCAAACTCCTGGGGTGAGGTCATCCTCTCTCCTTGCCCTCCCAAAGTGTTGGGATTATACGTATGAGCCACCACACCTGACCCCAAGATGCTTTGAAGCTTCAAGGGAGTTAAGTAGAATTACTCATTCAACAAATATTTTCAAGCACCTCCTAAGTGTCAGGCATTGTTCTAGAAACTGGAGTTACATGTTGAGTAGAAGAGATAAACACCATTCTCTGTAACAAGAACTGACAGACAGCAAATGTGTAAACAAACAAGATAATTTTTTTATATATATAGAAAATATAGCTACTAGGAAAATAAAACAGGAAAAGGTGTTGTTTTAGCTAAGATGAGCAGGAGTGCAGGCTGGATGTTAGGTTGAACGTTACTCTGGTGCCTTGAGGAAGAGGAACTAGAGACTTCAGTAGCAACAGGCAAATGGCCGGCCAGGTAATTGGGAATGGGGTGGAATGAGGGCTTTTGAGGATTACAAGGAGGTACATCTGCGGAGGGAATTAAGGACAACCTGGGTGTCCTGGAAGCCCATTTGAGCTGGAAATGGTAGTGGTGGATTTTCCAGCTCTGATACTTTCTTAGCTGGAGACAATTAAGGAGAGAAGATAGAGGGACAGGCATTAATTAACATGAATTATTGCTTTAATCTTGAACTTAGAGCTATGAGCAATGGGCTTTTTAGAATTTAATTTCTTTTTTTTTGAAACTGAGTCTCGCTCTGTTGCCAGGCTGGAGTACAGTGGCGTGATCTTGGCTCACTGCAACCTCCAACTCCCGAGTGCAAGTGATTCTCCTGCCTCAGCCTCCCGAGTAGCTGGGACTACAGTCGTGCGCCACCATGCCCAGCTAATTTTTGTATTTTTGGTAGAGACGGAGTTTCACCATGTTGGCCAGGATGGTCTCAATCTCTTGCCCTCGTGATCTGCCTGCCCCCGCCTCCCAAAGTGCTGGGATTACAGGCATGAGCCACTGCACTGGCCTAGAATTTAATTTCTAACATGCTTCTAAATAGAGAGTATTTAGTGTCATTAGCTATTTCTTCCTCATAACAAGTGATAAAAATGAATCAGCTTATTTTTATTTTTCCTTTTTCTTTCTACATCTCCTTTTGGTCCTGGACAAGAAGGCTATTTTTATTTCTTTAGAATGTGAAATGTGAAATATTCATTTATCTATTAACAAATTGTGAAATATCTCTTATCTCCCTTTTTCTTCATTCCTGCCCCCCTAGTTTTTTTTGTTTTTTGTTTTTTTTTAAATGGAGTTTCACTCTTGTTGCCCAGGCTGGAGTGCAGTGGTGCAGTCTTGGCTCACTGCAACCTCAACCTCCTGGGTTAAAGTGACTCTCCTGCCTCAGCCTCCCAAGTAGTTGGGATTACAGGTACCCACCACCATGCCTGGCTAATTTTTGCATTTTTAGTAGAAATGGGGTTTCACCATGTTGCCCAGGCTGGTCTGGAACTCCAGACCTCAGGTGATCTGCCCGCCTGAGCCTCCCAAAGTGCTGGGATTACAGGCGTGAGCCACTGTGCCCAGCCTCCCTTCATACCCCATTTTTTTTTTTTTTTGAGACGGAGTCTCGCTCTATCACCCAGGCTGGAGTGCAGTGGCGCGATCTTGGCTCACTGCAACCTCCACCTCCCGGGTTCAAGCGATTCTCGTGCCTTAGCCTCCTAAGCAGCTGGGACTACAGGTGTGTGTGCAACCATGCCCGGCTAATTTCTGGTATTTTTAAATTTTTTTTGAGACGGAGTCTCCCTCTATTGCCCAGGATGGAGTGCAGTGATGCAGTATCAGCTCACTGCAACCTCTGCCTCCTGGGTACGAGCGATTCTCCTGGCTTAGCCTCCTGAGTAGCTGGGACTACAGGCTCGTACCACCATGCCCAGCTAGTTTTTTTGTATTTTTAGTAGAGACGGGGTTTTGCCATGTTGGCCAAACTCCTGACCTCAGTTGGTCTCAAACTCCTGACCTCAGTTGATCCACCCGTCTGAGTCTCCCAAAGTGCTGGGATTACAGGCGTGAGCCACCGTGCCCAGCTCCCCTTCACACCCCATTTTTTAAGTCTTTCAAATATTGCAATTTTTAGAATGCATCTGTAACACAGAAAGCCTATGACTATCAAAAAACAATAAAACAAAGACAAATAGAAAAGCATTGTTTTCTTTTTGTTTCTTTTTTTTCCTTTTCTTTTCTTTTTTTTTTTTTTAGAGACAGAGTCTCACTCTGTCGCCCAGGCTTGAGTGCACTGGCATGATCTTGGCTCAGTGCAACCTCTGCCAAGAATCAAGCGATTCTTGTGCCTTAGCCTCCCAAGAAGCTGGGACTACAAGTGTGTGCTCAACCATGCCCGGCTAATTTTTTGTATTTTTATTTTATTTTATTTTATTTTATTTTATTTTATTTTTGAGACGGAGTCTCCCTCTATTGCCCAGGATGGAGTGCAGTGGCGCAATCTCGGCTCACTGCAACCTCTGCCTCCTGGGTACAAGCCATTCTCCTGCCTCAGCCTCCTGAGTAGCTGGGACTACAGGCTCGCACCACCATGCCTGGCTAGTTTTTGTATTTTTAGTAGAGATGGGGTTTTACCATGTTAGCCAGGCTGGTCTCAAACTCCTGATCTCAGGTGATCTGCCCACCTCGGCCTCCCAAAGTGTTGGGATTACAGGCGTGAGCCACTGCACCCAGCTAAAAAGCATTCACTTTTCAAAGTTCATGAGCCTTACAGTGGAGAAATATTCTTTATTTCACCCAGCAGAGGAGTGATATGGATTATTCCAGGCAGTGGCCTAAAAGCCTGTTGCTCCTGGTAAGTGAGTCAGTTGAGATGAAAATGTTAACATATTTGAATAAATAAAAGTCAGTGCTATGCTGGGGGTGAACATAATCATGGTTTATTGTACCAGCACACATATCACAGAAAACTCTGAAAAATAATGTAGAGAGCCCCGACAGATATGGCAACCAATTTTTAAAGGCTTCCTTTAAATTGGAGATAGTAAGTTTTACAAAAGAATGTTTTGTTGGGTCCATAATATTTGGGTCCAGAATATTTAGATCAAACCTACATAAAACAACCCTTTCTAGACATGCAATAATACAATTCTGATGATATTTCATTTTGTTCCCAAAGAAACCCAGTAGAGAGGCAATAAGACAGAATGAAATGGAACTCTGGGTTAGTTAGGACACTGGGTGGTAATTCTGGCCTTATCACTAATTACAGTAAATAGCTAATATGATGATGGGGAAGTCACTCGGTCTCTTTGGAATTTCTTATTTGCAAAATGATGGATTGGCCTTGGTTGTTACTGCCCCTTTCTGATTTAAAATAATACGATTTTTGGATTATTAACTATAAAAGGATGCTCTATTATGACCCTGGAGTGGCCCATAATGTACCTGCAGCTGAGTGTCCAGGGTCATGTAGAAATCTCCATGGCACCTTTCCTGCGTTTATGACAGATCTTCATCTAGCTTTCTAGATTGATAAGGCAGTGGGAAGTAGTGTGTGAATGTTTGACTAATAGGTTGAAGCTGATTGCATGACAACAAATCATCTGGACCAGAACCTTCTTTAATTCAACAAGGCACAACACCTGAGTTTGAAACAAAAGTTTGAAAAGCTTCTGGTTTATGATAGTTAACCGATCTCATGTGTTAACCTTTCCTTCCTTTCCAAAACCCTGCAGAAAATAACCAAATTAATATAGAAGTGCTAAACCCCAAGCACTCATACCCCTGTGTATGAGTCCATTTTGTGTTGCTATAAAAGAATATCCAAGGCTGGGTAATTTATTTATTTATTTATTTAGAGATGGGGTCTCGCTTTGTCCCTCAGGCTGGAGTGCAGCGGCGTGATCTTGGCTTACTGCAACCTCCACCTTCTGCCTCAGTCTCCCAAGTAGCTGGGATTACAGGCACCCACCACCACACCTGGCTGATTTTTGTATTTTTAGTAGAGACGGGGTTTCACCACGTTGGCCAGGCTGGTCTCGAACTCCTGACCTCAGGTGATCCACCTGCCTCAGCCTCTCAAAGTGCTGGGATTATATGCGTGAGGCACTGCGCTCAGCCAAGGCTGGGTAATTTATAAAGAAAAGAGGTTTATTTTGGCTCATCATTCTGCAGCTTGTACAAGAAGCATGGTGTCAGCATCTGCTTCTAGTCAGGACCTCAGGAAGCTTTCACTCATGGTAGAAGGTGAAGGGGGCGCCAGCATGTCACATAGTGAGAGAGGGAGCAAAGTCTTTTAAACAATCAGCTCTTGCTTGAACTAATAGAGTGATATGTCACTCATTACCGTGGGGAGGACACCAAGCCATTCATAAAGGCTATGCCCCTTGAACCAAAGGCTTCCCACCAGGCTCCATTTCCAGTACTAGGAATCACATTTCAACATGAGATTTGGAGGGGACAAACACCAAACTATATCAGCCTGGAAGAGGACTGTCATTACACATGAGGGATTCAGGTGGCCATTGAGAATATGAACGTGAGAGCTGGGTTCTTGGTTAGTTGCTTACTCTCTTTGTGTCTTCTGGCCCTTGAGTAAATTACCCCATCTATGCCTCAATTTTCATATTTGGAAAATAGAGATAATACAACCCACTCATAGTGTTGTTCCTGTGAGGATTAATATAAGTCATGAGCTTTGAACGTGCCTGACCCAAAATGTTTTCACACCTCACCTATAATTATTGTTACTATAGGTAACATTATAAGTGCTATGATAAATTTAATGTGGAATAGTAAAGCAGATGGGGTAGACATGGATGATAACATGCATCAGGGATACAAAAATCTGCACTCCTATTTAGGTGAAAGACAATAGTTCTGATGACCCCTGATAAGGAAACCTAAGATCCTAAGTAATAAGGGCAAAGGCAGGCAGCCAACAGGATAATTAATTACAGAGCTGTGGGGTAACTGTATCAGTCTTTTATTCTCCGAGTGCTTGCTGTAGCATTTGCCCCCAGATTAAAGCTATGAGTTCTGTTCTCTAAATTAACTGGGATATTTGCTGCCAAATATTCCCAAGGCAGGAGCTGGGGCCAGAGAGAGAAATGGGACAATATCCCAGCTAACTTCCATCTGTTGTATGAAAGATGAAAATGTAATCTATTGTCTAAACTGGGACATTTTTGAGTGAAAGAAAGCACTATTAATAATTATGCCAGAAAAAGAGGTATAACCTGTGACTGTGGCGGGCAAACCAGGACATCTTTTTCCTGGTCTTAAGGAAAGGGGAGCACCTGTATTTGGAAAGCAAGCTACCTACGCCCCCTAAAGAAAAGCCTGCTTGACCACATAGTCTCTCTCCCCTCCTCAGGAATTGCATTAATTGCCAAGAAAACAAGGAATGTCACGAGCTGAAATGCTCCAGCTACCTAAATAGGTCAATCTAAATCTAAAATTATAAGTGTGAATACATAACCAAGAAGTCACAAACATTTGAGGAAAACCAACAGCATGAAAGCAGGATACCACACCACAGAAAGAAAAGAAATCCCCTGTGAGGCAACAAAATTAATGCAGAAAACAGAGCGATCCATACGGACTTATTACAACCGTAAAACAAAAAGAGGCTGCTATTTTTAAAAGAAGCAATCTAAGTTCTGGGAAATTAAAAAAATAATTGTCCCTCCCTTAGGGTTGCCTGATCAAGCAAATACAAATATAAGACATCCGGTTAAATTTTAATTATTTCTAATTACCTATGCATATGGACATCAGACTAAAAAATATCGAATGGGACAAACTTATGCTAAAAATTACTTGTTATTTCTTTCTTTCTTTTTTTCTTTTTCTTTCTTTTTTTTTGACACAGGGTCTTGCTCTATTACTCAGGCTGGAGCAGAGTGGCACCATCACAGCTAACAACAGCCTCGACCTCCGGGGTTCAATAATCCTCCTGAGTGGCATCTTTTTTTTTTTTTTACATAGAGATGAGGTCTCACTACGTTGCCCAGGCTAGTCTTGAACTCCTGGGCCCAAGCGATCCTCTTGCCTTGGCCTCCCAAAGTTCTGGGACTACAGGCGTGAGCTACCATGCCGGGCCTTATTTCTCATTTATCTGAAATAAATTATAAGTATCTAAATTACATACTTCTTCCTTTAATTACGTTTCCTTGGCTCTCATTAAGAATTCTTTGTTATGCAGAATTTGTTCATAAAATTTCTTGCAGTTACAGCTATGTTCCACTTACATAACAGAACTTCTACCAATTTAGTAGTCACACCAATTTATTTCATTTCTTTGTCCATTGAACTTTCTTTTTTTTTGAGACAGAATCTCACTCTGTTGCCCAGGCTGCAACTTCCACCTCCTGGGTTCAAGTGATTCTCCTGCCTCAGCCTCCTGAGTAGCTGGGATTACAGGCATGCACCACCATGCCCGGCTAATTTTTGTATTTTTGATAGAGGCAGGGTTTCACCATATTGGCCAAGCTGCTTTCAAACTCCTGGTCTCAAGTGACCCACCCGCCTTGGCCTCCCAAAGTGCTGGGATTACAGGTGTGAGCCACCTCACCCGGCCTGAACATTCATTAATGAGAAAATACACTCAACTTTAATTTATGAGCCAGTATATTGAACATATATTGGTATCAAGTTGAGAATTTTGAGACTTGTTTTTCAAGTTTGATTTGATGACGCACACAGTACCAATGTTCCATGACTTAACTTCCTTTCCAGTTTTCAGGATTATGCTGTGATCAATAACTTTTAAAAACACTGACGGCCGGGTGCCATGGCTCACGCCTGTAATCCCAGCACTTTGGGAGGCCGAGACGGGCGGATCACAAAATCAGGAGATCGAGACCATCCTGGCTAACACAGTGAAACCCCATCTCCACTAAAAATACAAAAAATTAGCCAGGTGTGGTGGTGGATGCCTGTAGTCCCAGCTGCTCGGGAGGTAGAGGCAGGAGAATGGCGTGAACCCGGGAGGCGGAGCTTGCAGTGAGCCAAGATCGCGCCACTGCACTCCAGCCTGGGCAACAGGGTGAGAATCAGTCTCAAAAAAAAAAAAAAAAAAAAAAAAAAAATTGACAAAAAAAGAACATTATCATTTATTTTTTATTTCCCTCTTCTTTAACACTACACATAATGATCCCATTTACTGCTGTGCTGGAAGAGTATTTAGCTACATCCATATTAAAGAATAGGATTTTTCAAGGGATGAAATTCATTCCATGGCTGGGCATTGTGGCTCATGCCTGTAATCCCAGCACTCTGGGAGGCCGTGATGGGAGGATCGCTGCTTGAGCCCAAGTAGTTCAAGGCCAGCCTGGGCAACATAGCAAGAGCCCATGTCTACCAAAAAAAAAAAAAAAAAAAAAAAAATTAGCCAGGCATGCACCTGTGGTCCCAGCTACTCTGGAGGCTGAGGTGGGAAGATCCTTGAGCCCAGGAGATGGAAGATGCAGTAAACTGGAATTGCACCACTGCATGCCAGCCTGGATGACAGAGCGAGATTCTATGTCTTTAAAAAAAAAGAAAGAAAGAAAAGAAAAGAAAAAAAGGAAAAGAAAATCCATTTCAAAAGATACTCATGGCAAGTGCCATAATAATAACTATCCATTTTACTTTCTTTATTTTATTTTTTTAAAAATTAGAGACAGGGTCTCCCTATGTTGCCCAGACTGGTCTCAAACTCCTGCGCTCAAGGGATCTTCCTGCCTCAGCCTCCCAAAGTGCTAGGATTATAGGCATGAACCACCATGCTGGGCCAATAATTATACATTTTAAATTGGAATTTCTTTTCCTGTCCATAAATGATGTTGCTCATTTTATGAACAGCCTTGAGACTTCAAAAGATAAATATTTTGTCAGTTTTAAAAAACACTTTTTTTTTTTTTAAGACAGAGTCTGGCTCTGTCGCCCAGGCTGGAGTGCAGTGAAGCTATCTCGGCTCACTGCAAGCTCCGCCTCCCGGGTTCACACCATTCTCCTACATCAGCCTCCCGAGCAGCTGGGACCACAGGTGGCCACCACCACGCCCTGCTAATTTTTTGTATTTTTAGTACAGACGGGGTTTCACGGGGCTAGCCAGCATGGTCTCGATCTCCTGACCTCATGATCTGCCTGTCTCGGCCCTCAAAGTGCTGGGATTACAGGCGTGAGCCACTGTGCCCAGTGTAAAAAAACACTTTCAACGAGTTTTTTTTTTTTGAGATGGAGTTTCGCTCTTGTTGCCCAGGCTGGAGTGCAATGGCACGATCTCGGCTCACCACAATCTCCACCTCCCAGGTTCAAGCGATTCTCCTGCCTCAGCCTCCCAAGTAGCTGGGATTACAGGCACGTGCCTGTAAAATTAACCACGCCTGGCTAATTTTGTATTTTTAGTAGAGACAGGGTTTCTCCATGTTGGTCAGGCTGGTCTCGAACTCTTGACCTCGGACGATCCACCTGCCTTGGCCTCCCAAAGTGCTGAGATTACAGGCTTGATCCACAGTGCCCTACCTCAACAAGTTCTTTTATGCAATGAGGTACTTCAATTAGAACATCTGAGCTGAGAAATTTAATATATGGTATGCAAAGTAATTATGACTTTTACTTCAATTATTTTATCTTATTCATCTGAATTTCTGTTAGTTAAAAATTGTTATTCTATGACTTTCTTTGATACTAGTTGAGGAAATGATATATCTTTTATGCTTAGCTGTTAATATACCGACTTTTATCTGACTTTCACCATTTTTTATGTTGAATGACCATTTGCATACTGAGAACTTCAAAATGAAGTTTTCTTTTTTTAATACAAGCCTACTGCTCAGAAAATTCATCACAAAATTTACGCTTGGATTTTGGCATTTTGGGTTCAAACATATACAAATAGAAGGTAGATAACAGCAACCTCTGCAAGAATGGAAGAGATTGAATTTGATAATATTATATCAGCTTCAGTCTGTCTGTCACTTGAAGTCCAACTCACAAAAACAGCAGCTGAACTGTTAAATGAGTTGAGAATGTGTGAAGTAATGATAAGCTGAACTGTAATGCAAAAAAGTGAACTTCAGGGGCTGAACACCATGGCTTACGCCTGTAATTCCAGCACTTTGGGAGGCCGAGGTGGGAGGATCACTTTGAAGTCAGGAGTTTGAGACCAGCCTGGGCAACATAGCGAGACCCTGTTTGTACAAAAATAAAAATAAAAAATTAGCAGGGTGTGGTGGTGCACGCCTATGTACCCAGCTACTCAGGAGGCTGAAGTGGGAGGATCTTTGAGCCCAGGAGGTTGAGGCTGCAGTGAGTTCTGATCATGCCACTATACTCCAGTGAGACCCTGTTAAAAAAAAAAAAGAAAGAAAAGAAAAAGAAAAACAAAAACAAAAACAAAAAGTGAATTTCTGGTTTGCCTACATGGAAGAACTGTGCTCATAAGGCTCAGTCCCTCCAAATAGAGCCAAATCTGAAGTTATTGATATACAAGGTTTTGGGAAGTCTGGCATTCAAATTTCAGTGGGCTTTTAGTGCCTACACTGACTAAACCACTGGCATGTGTTAGGGTTACATTTTAACATGTTGCTCCCAGTGCAAAAAGTATCCACAAAACAGAAAAAATTTAGGTCGATAAAGATAATATCCATTAAAAAGATGTAATCAAAGAGCAGTATCATCTCAACAATATAACGTTAAACTATATGAAACAAAGAACTGTTAGGAAGACAAAGAAAATTAGAAGAAATTATAATAATGGTGGAAAACTTTAAAATACATCTCTCCCAGAAACTGACAGATAAAGCAGACCAAAAATAAATAAGCACTTGGAAGAATAGAATAAAACAATCCACAAACTTGAACATACAGAATGCCCAGTTAGGCCCATAAAATAAACTTATTCAGACAGCATAAATGTCAACTACTGTGTCTAATGTGATTTTCTTTGACCTCTAAACAGTTCTTTTTAGGTGAAGCAACTCTAAATTTTAAGCAATGTATCAACATTTTAATCTAAAAGAAAATAAATACATGATTTCTCCTTTTTTCCACACTTTTTGGACTTTTGGAATAAAAGCTGGTTTCTTTGGAAACAACCAATTCAAATAAACTTTGGACTATGCAATAAGAGAAAAAAAGAAAAGAGTTAGATAAGCAATATTAATAATGTGGAAAGGCACGAAGCTAGAAATACAGGTAAAACTTTTAAAAATTAAGAGAATATTATATGAGACTTTAAAAAGAAAGCTTTGAAAAATACATGAAATTCATACTTCTCTAGGAAAGTAAAAATGATTTAAAAATTCAGGAAGGAGTAGGAAACTTGAATAATTCAGTAACTACAGAAAAAGTGGAAAATAAAAGACCTTTCTCTACCAAAAGACACTCTCCTTCAGTGATTTTACAAGTAAGTTTTTCAAATCATCAAGGAAGAAATACCATGTTTAACTTTATAGATTATAGAAAAGGATAGAATTTTTAAACTTTGTTCTACAGGGTAAAATATTCTTGATAAGAATACTAGACAACCCACATCACCTAGAGCTTTGCTTTACCTTCGTGCAATTTTTGAAAAAATGAAAACTGGCCTTTCCGTGAAAAAAAGTAAGAAAAAAGAAATAAATAAGAAAAAATTACTAGACAAATGTATATACATGTATGCGCAGGTGAGTGCATGTGTGCACACACACACACGCCCTATTAAGCAATCTCTGATGTGAAAATAGGCACAACTATACTAAATAAAAATAACTGATTACTGCTGCACATTAAAGATATATATCATGACCAAGAAGAGGTTACATAAAGGCATATATGTTGTAGTATTTAGGATGTAAGTTAACATGTATAATATAAATATTATATTAAAGAAAGAAAATTGGCC
Organism: Nomascus leucogenys; assembly: GCF_006542625.1. Lineage (NCBI taxonomy): Eukaryota > Metazoa > Chordata > Mammalia > Primates > Hylobatidae > Nomascus > Nomascus leucogenys. The sequence goes on along the minus strand of NC_044390.1, from coordinate 9,022,700 downwards.
GGGCACGGTGGCTGACGCCTGTAATCCCAGCACTTTGGAAGGCCAAGGCAGGCAGGTCACCTGAGGTCAGGAGTTCAAGACCAGCCTTGGCCAACATGGTGAAACCCCATCTGTACTAAAAATACAAAAATTAGCCAGGCATGGTGGCAGGCGCCTGTAATCCCAGCTACGTGGGAGGCTGAGGTAGGAGAATCATTTCAACCCGGGAGGCAGAGGTTGCAGTGAGCTGAGATCACACCACTGCATTCCAGCCTGGGGGACAAGAGCGAAACTTTGTCTCAAAAAAAAAAAAAAAAAAAGAAAGAAAGAAAAAGAAAAAGAAAACTATAAATTATCTAAACAGAGAGAGGAAAGGTATTTGGATAAAATTCAAGATCGAATTAGCCAGGCGTGGTGGCATGTACCTGCAATCCCAGCTACTTGGGAGGCCAATGCAGGAGAATCACTTGAAGCTGTGGGGCGGAGAGGTTGCAGTGAGCCAATATCACGCCACTGCACTCCAGCCTGGGTGACAGAATGAGACCCTGTCACAAAAAAAAAAAAAAAAATTCAAGATCTACTTTGATTTAACAATGCAAAAAAAAAAATCTTTTTAAGAGGTAGTAATAGAAAGAGATTTCTATAAATTGATAAAAGACATTTATCAGAAATCATTATGAAACATTATAGGCCAGGAGCAGTAGCTCACACCTGTAATCCCAGCACTGTAATCCCAGCACTTTGGGAGGCCAAGGTGAGTGGATCACTTGAGCCCAGGAGTTCAAGACCAGCCTGAGCAACATGGCCAAACTCCGTCTCTACAAAAACCACCAAAATTAGCTAGGCATGGTGGCGTGCACCTCCCTGGGTTCAGGTGGCTAAGGTGAGAGGATCATCTGAGCCCCAGGAGCTCAAGGCTGCAGTGAACTGTGATTGTGCCACTGCACTCCATGCACTCCAGCCTGGGTGACAGAGTGAGACCTTGTCTCAAAACAAAAAAAGAAAATAAACATTATATGTAATGACTAACTACTTAGAGGATTTTATTTAAAGGGAAGAACAGGAAAATGAAGCTACCACTGCTATTTTTCAATATTGTGTTCAAGATCCCAGCTAATGCAATAATATAAAAGAAAGAAACGCTGTTGGGAAGGAAGAGGCAAAACTGTCATTATTTGCTATAAATAATGCCAGAAATGAAACCAATGAGTCAATATCACTAACAAGATCCTGTAAGACGACAGAAGATAAACTTACAAAAGCAAACATTCTATGTACAAACAATAATCAAATGGAAAATGTAACTGTAGCCACAATACAAGAAAGGTATAAAACTCATGAGAATAAACTTAAGAAATGTTTAGAATCTGTATAAAGAAAACAACAAAACTTTATTGAAGGCTATTTAAAAAGACCAGAACAAATGGAAAGATGCAATTTCTCCCAGATATGAAAAGTCAATATTGTTAAGATGTCGGTTCTCCTTAACCTAATCTAAAAATAAAATGTGATCCCAATTAAAATCCTAACTGGACTTTTGAAAAGTCATTTGGCAATACACCATCTGCATGTTAGTTAAGGTATTAGATAAATTCTCAAACCTTGTGACTTATTACAATGAAGAGTTTATTTCTCACTCACCTCACACGCCAATGCAAGAGTTCCTGGTCAGGGAGGCTTCCATAAGATCGTTCTGGAAGCCAGGCATCTTCTAGTCTGTGGCTCTGGCATCCTCTTAGGTCCTTAGATAGGGCAATGAGGAAGGCATACCTGCTTCCCCATCCCTTCGACCTGGAAGTGACACATATTGTATTTGCTCACATACCATTGGCAAGAGTTAGCCACATGGCCCTAGCTAGGTGTAAGGGGCACTGAGAAAGATAGACCCCTGGCTGGGCGTGGTGACTCATGCCTGTAATCCCAGCCCTTTGGGAGGCCGAGGCGGGTGGATCGCCTGAGCTCAGGAGTTCAAGACCAGCATGGCCAACATGGCAAAACGCTGTCTCTACTAAAAATACAAAAAAATTGCTGGGCGTGGTGGTGCATGCCTATAATCCCAGCTACTAGGGAGGCTGAGGCAGGATAATTGCTTGAACCTGGGAGGCAGAGGTTGCAGTGAGCTGAGATCATGCCACTGCGCTCCAGTCCAGGCAACAGAGCAAGACTATCTCAAAAAAAATAGAGAAAAGAAAAGAAAAGGAAAGAAAAAAGAAGTCTGGGCGCGGTGGCTCATGCCAGTAATCCTGGCACTTTGGGAGGCCAAGGCAGGCAGATCACGAGGTCAGAAGATCGAGACCATCCTGGCTAACATGGTGAAACCCCATCTCTACTAAAAATACACACACACAAAAAAATTAGCCGGGCGTGGTGGCGGGTGCCTGTAGTCCCAGCTACTCGGGAGGCTGAGGCGGGAGAATGGCATGAACCCGGGAGGTGAGGCGGAACTTGCAGTGAGCTGAGATCATGCCACTGCACTCCAGCCTGAGCGACAGAGCGAGACTCCAACTCAAAAAAAAAAAAAAAAAAAGTAAAAAGAAAGAAGAAAGAAAGTCCCCAGCTAGGCAGCTGCTGCTTTCTGGCAAGAACACTACATTTGAAAAGAAGAGGATAAATTTTGGGTGCTCAGCTGACTATCTCTGCCATAATCTGCAACAGTAAGAGTACAGGAATACATTTTAAAATAAATGTGATGTAAACAGATATTAAAATATACTACAATATTATAGTAATTAAAGCAATGTGGTACTGTCAGAGAAAAATGAGTTAACACTTGTAGTAAAAAATTTTCAGTAGAAATATTTTCAGTAGAAAATAACTGTGAGTAGAAACTAAACTATGCATATATGGAAATTAAGTATCTAATAAGTGACATTTCTAATTAGTTGGGAATGGATATACTGGCTCAATAAATAGTAATAAAACAATTGTCTACACATATGGACAAAAATAAAGTTAGATTTCTACTTTATTTCATACCTAAAAATCTAGGTTATTAAAAATCCAAACACGAAACACAAAATAGTAACAGTACCATAAGAAAATATAGGAGGATATTTTCATAATCATTTTTCAGCCCTCACCTTCATGTGCTCGCATGTGTGCATGTGTACACACCCACACATACAGAAAAGATCACTTCCATATATTATGATGGGAATACAAATTAGCACATTTTAGAAGGGAAATTCAGAAGTATCCAGAATAATCTTTAAAATAATTATCCATTTTGATCCATCCTTTTTTTTTTTTTTTTTTCTGAGACAGGGTCTCACTCTGTTTCCCAGGCTGGTTTGCAGTGGTGTGATCTTGGCTCACTGCAACCTCTGCCTTCTGGGTTTAAGTGACTCTCCTGCCTCAGTCTCTCTAGTAGCTAGGATTATAGCTGCTCACCACCGCACCTGGCTAATTTTTGTATTTTTAGTAGAGATGGGGTTTCACCATGGTGGCCAGGCTGGTCTTGAATTCCTGAACTCAGGTGATCCACTCACCTCGGCCTCCCAAAGTGCTGATTACAGGCATGAACCACCATGCCCCACCCATCCATTTCTTTTTTTTTTTTTTTGAGACGGAGTCTAGCTCTGTCGCCCAGGTTGGAGTGCAGTGGTGCAATCTCGGCTCCCTGCGACCTCCTCCTCCTGGGTTCACGCCATTCTCCTGCCTCAGCCTCCCGAGTAGCTGGGACTACAGGTGCCCGCCACCACGCCTGGCTAATTTTTTGTATTTTTTTTTTTAGTGGAGACAGGGTTTCACTGTTTTAGCCAGGATGGTCTCAATCTCCTGAACTCGTGATCCACCTGCCTCGGGCTCCCAAAGTGCTGGGATTACAGGCGTGAGCCACTGCTCCCGGCCCCATCCATTTCTTTTCTAGGCATTTACTCTTCCAAAACGTTCAAGTTTAGGCATAAAAATATTTGCAGCATTCTTGGTGAATATATTGGGGCAATCGGTATGTATAATAACAGGAGAATGTATTGCATGTATTAAAACAAATTCTTACCATGAACTACTATTCAGTCTTAAAAAAAAGAAGCGGGGAAAGAAGGTCCACAATATAATATTGAGTAAAATAACACAAACTGAAGGAGAATAGCTAACACCAGCTGAGTTTTTGCGGTATGCCAGGCTCTGCTTTCAGTGAGTGAGTGTTAATTTTCACAACAATGCTATGTACTAATATTATTCCCATTTTAAATATTGGAATATTTTGGCACTGAAATGTGTAGTAACTTGCAAAACGTAACATAGCTAGTACTGGTGGAGCTGGGATTTGAATCAAGATGGTGTTGCTGAAAGCCTATGCTCTCAAGCACTATGCTATACTGGCTTTGTGTATATTACAATCCTATATATTTTTTAAGTATTTGTATTTGTATGTGCTTATTTTTAAAAGTGTGAAAAGATGCCATAAAATATAATGGTGGGGCCAGGCGTGGTGGTTCACACCTGTAATCCCAGCACTTTGGGAGGCTGAGGTGGGTGGATCACTTGAGGTCAGGAGATCAAGACCATCCTGGCTAAGATGGTGAAACCCCGTCTCTACTAAAAATACAAAAAAAAAAAAAAAATTAGCCGGGCGTGGTGGGGGATGCCTGTAGTCCCAGCTACTCGGGAGGCTGAGGCAGGAGAATGGCGTGGACCCGGGAGGCGGAGGTTGCAGTGAGCCGAGATCACGCCACCGCACTCCAGCCTGGGTGACAGAGTGAGACTCCGTCTCAAAAAGAAAAAAGTAATGGTGGTGACCCCACCTAGTAGTGGGAGTTATGGAGAGTATTACTTTTTGTTTCTGTATGGTTTGGACTTTTTTAAAAAAACATATATTGTTTGCAACACAAATCTGAAAGTAAAAGTTCACAAGTTTGATGACATATGTTGAAGTGATCCAATGCTACAATGCAACAATTAAGATTTAGTACCCAGCAAAACATCTTGGTTATGGCAAATACTTGAGGAAAACTCATTATGTAGAAGAATGGTCAATCTCTTCTAGTAGACTCCACATTCTTCAGGTCTATGGATTGCAGTTTATACCTATAATTGGTCCCTACTCTGTTATAGTGCTCTCACTCGATAAATGTTTGCCAAATTTATGTATATATACCCATAAAGTGTAAATGTTCTTCCTTATTTCTTGCCATAGCCGTTGCCTCTTCTTTTTTAATCACGGCCTTAAACTACCTAATATTTCATTTACGTTATTGACTTAAAAAAACTCAAAGTCGCTGGTAACACATCTCATCAATAGAAGTTATCAGTGCATATTAAGAATAAATATTTGTAGTGGCATATTATGATTTTCATTCCTAATAAAGGGAAGCTAATAATATAAAACTAATCTATAAATCATCTCTGAGTTCCAAGTTGTAAGATCATATTATTGAAGTTTAGAGTTTATGAGCTTTTCCTTGCTTTGGGAAATTGGTTTTAATCTGAACTGGTTGAAATCCAATAGGTACTGTTTCTTTGTTTTTAGAGAATATTGTATTTGAAAGGCAAGAACTTTGCTTCCAATTAGAAGCACATCTTTCACATTTGAGAGCAATCTGGAGCCTCTGGAACATACTGTGGCACTCCAGTGCACTTAGCAACTGAAAGAGCGTGGGCTGCATGTGCAGCCTAGTGACATAAAGAAATCACTTTGCAAAGAGGTGTTTGAAATTTGCAGACTTTCTCTGCAAGGTATTGTGAAGAGGTGTTGACATCACGAAGCAATTAGAAAATGACTTGCATTTCACTGCTTGTATAATATTCTGTAGCTCAAATTTCCCTGCTGTCTACATATGTCTTCTGTTCCATTTTTCTTCTGTTCCAAGAGAATAACACCTTGTCTGTAGACATGAGTACAAGAGAAAAACCCTCTGTCTACATTGTTTGTCTCTGATGATCATTCCCTTCTTGAAAGCTATTCCTTCTTCAGGATTATTCACTATAAATAGATGGAGATTATAATGTACTCATAGATTTAGAAAGTTAAGGATATTTGGTTAATGAGGTTAAGGTAGAAAAAATACACTTTGTTGTAATATTAGATATCTTCTAAAAGGACAAGGCCTGGAAACTTATTAAAGATATAATGAAGAACATGCCTGTAATCCCAGCACTTTGGGAGGCTGAGGCAGGCAGATCACCTGAGGTTGGGAGATCGAGACCAGCCTGACCAACATGGAGAAACCCCATCTCTGCTAAAATTACAAAATTAGCTGTGTGTGGTGGTGCATGCCTGTAATCCCAGCTACTTGGGAGGCTAAGGCAGGAGAATCGTTTGAACCCAGGAAGCAGAGGTTGCGGTGAGCTGAGATCGTGCCATTGCACTCCAGCCTGGGCAACAAGAGTGAAACTCCATCTCAGAAAACAAACAAACAAACAAACAAACAAACAAACGATATAATGAGGAAAAGTGTAGACAGCTATGGTCAAATATACCAATATTTCTGAAAAAGGAAAAGAAATCAGATTTAACATGTCCAAAAATGAATCAATCACCTTCCTCCATGTCTAATCAATAATTTTTGCCTAAGTGCGTAAGAAAACAAATCTAATTACTTGCCCTTCTCCCCCACAAGGTGAATTTGTTGGGAGGATATCCAGAAACAAAGGCAGGAAAGCAGCTGGACCTCTGGAGGGATTACAATCAAGACCAGAAAACTCTTACTAACATAGGCAATCCTCTCTCTCTAGCTTCTGCCTTTGCTTTTCTGAGACATCATATTTCTCTCTCTCTCTCCAGACTGGCTTTCTCTGCTTCTCCAAGCTCTTGACAGAAATGGACCACCTGTATATTCAGTTCTACTATGCCCAGCAGAATCTCAGTTTCAGATTCCCCAGGAGAAGGAATCTGATTGATCCAACTAGGTCAAGTGTTTATCCCTGGTCCGATCAACCATGACTGGTGATGAGGTCATTTTGCACAAGGCTGCTGGGTGAGTGGGGAATGGTTTTTGGAGTAAAGGAAGTTTACATGCACTGGCTACCTGCCTGAAAGTTCTATAGCAAGTGCCTCAAGCCATCTCTTACAGTTCTTATCTTGACTATTAAAATCATTAGAATTCGTGCAGATGGTCAGGCTTGAAATTTTGAATTTATGTTCAAATCTTCCATTTTCCTTTACCTTTCACATTGGTCATTCATTTTTCTGTGCTTATTCACTCATCCATTCATTCAACAAATATTTGTGGAGTAACTACTAAGTGTCAAGCATTGTTCTAAGCATTTGGGATCCAACAATTAATACACACACAATCCCTGGCCTCGCTATCAAGTTTATCAATGTTTTACTGATTTTAACTTCACACCCAGAGAGTTGAAAGACGTTCATATGTGATGAGGAACTGGAAAAAAAAAACAAAACTGCTTTTGTTGACAGTGAACCTAGTGTTTTTTTTTTTTTTTTTTTGAGACAGAGTCTCACTCTGTTGCCCAGGCTGGAGTGCAGTGGCGCGATCTCAGCTCACTGCAACCTCTGCATCCCAGGTTCCAGTGATTCTCCTGCCTCAGCCTTCTGAGTAGCTGGGACTACAGGCACGTGCCACCGCGCCCAGCTAATTTTTGTATTTCTAGTAGAGACGGGGTTTCATCATATTGGCCAGGCTGGTCTGGAACTCCTGACCTCGTGATCTGCCCATCTCGACCTCCTAAAGTGCTGGGATTACAGACGTGAGCCACTGCGCTCAGCTGAACCTGGTGATTTTAGCATTGTACTCATGATACTGTGAATAGGGTTTATTATGAAGATGAGATTGAAAATATGATAGTAGATAAATAGAAATGTAACGTTTCTTGGTGAGTTGGTAGAGTCCCCAAAACGACTCTTTTGAAAGAATAAACTTGTCACCTTAGCAATTGCTCTTTTACATTTTTATTCAAAAAATCAATGGCTCTTATAACATCTTGCTCCAATTGTTCTCACTCATATATTTTGTTAACAAATGATAAAAACTAACATTTATTGAACATTTACTTTAAGGTGTGTACTGTTTTTTTTTTTTTTTTTTTTTTTTTTTTTTTTTTTTTTTTTTTTTTTTTTTTTGAGACAGTGTGTCCCTCAGCCACCCAGACTGGAGTGCAATGGTGTGATCTTGGCTCACTGCAATCACCATCGCCTGGGTTCAAGTGATTCTCCCGTCTCAGCCTCCCAAGTGGCTGGGACTACAGGCACCCACCATCATGCCCGGCTAATTTTTGTGTTTTAGTAGAGCTGGGGTTTCACCATGTTAGCCAGGCTGGTCTTGAACTCTTGACCTCAGGTAATCTGCCTGCCTCGGCCTCCCAAAGTGTTAGGATTACAGGTGTGAGCCATTGCGCCCAGCTGGGTACAGTTATAAACATTTTGCACATATCAATTCATTTAATCCTCACAACAAATATATGCACTAAGTTTAAATTTATGCCTTTGTGTTAGTCAAGTCCAATCAGTTATTTAAATTTCATTGATTTCTGCTCTAATATTTATTATTTCTTCCCCTCTGTTTGCTTTGGGTTTGTTTTGCTCCTCTTTTTCTAGTTTTTTGAGAGGAGAGTTTGGATTATTAATTTGAGACTTTTCCTCCTTTAGAATGTAATCATTCAGTGCTATAAATTTAATGTGTCAGTACTACATTGCCCAGGTCCCATAAGTTTTGATACGTTGTATTTTCACTTTCTTTTAGTTCAGTGCGTATTTTGATTTCATGTGAGACTTCCTCTTTGACTGATGAATTATTTAGCAGTGTGTTGTTTAGTTTCCAAGTGTTAGGAGATTTTTCTGTTATTTTTCTGCTATTTATTTCTAGTTTTGAGTCCATTTTGGTCACAGACCACGCTCCATATGATTTTATTATTTATTATTTATTTTTTGGGGGTGACAGAGTTTCACTCTTGTCGCCCAGGCTGGAGTGCAATGGTGCAATCTAGGCTCACTGAAACCTCTGACTCCTAGGTTCAAGCGATTCTCCTGCCTCAGCCTCCCGAGTAGCTGAGATTACAGGCACCCACCACCACACCCAGCTAATTTTTGTATTTTTAGTAGAGACGGGGTTTCCCCATGTTGGCGAGGCTGGTCTCGAACTCCTGACCTCAGGTAACCCACCCGTGTCGGCCTCCCAAAGTGTTTCTCCTTCATTTCTGAAGGATATTTTCACTGGATATAGAATTTGGGTTGGCCGTATTTTGTTTGTTTGTTTTCAGTACTTGGAAAATGCTGTGCTACTTCTTTATGGCATTCACACTTTTTGGTGTGAAATATATTGTCTTTCAAATTGTTTTTCTCCTATTGATAAGGTATTGTTTCACTGTAGCTGCTTTCAGATTTTTTTCTTTGTTTTTAGTTTTTGGAAGTTTGACTGTGATGTGTCTTGGTGTGGATTTCTTTGGATTTGTTTAGATAAACCAAGTTTATTAGCTTTTTTATTACATAGGTTTATGTCTTTAGACTATTCCTTTTTTTTTTCAGTGTACTTTCTGTCTGATGTTTTAATTGGGTAATTTGTTTTATTCTTCAAGTTCATTGGTTCTTTCCTCTTTCCTCTCCATTTTAGTGTTGAGCCTATCCAGCAAGTTGTTTTTATTTCATTTGTTATATTTTTTAGTTCCAAAATTTCCATTTGATGGTTCTTTATAATTTCTATTTCTTTGCTGAGACTTCCTATGTTTTCATTTGTTTCAAGTTTGCATGTAATTGTTCATTGAATCATTCTTATGATGGCTGATTTATAATTCTTGTCTGAGAATTTTAACATTTGTGTCATGTTGGTGTCTGCTAATTTTTTAAAAATTCAGATTGGGATATTCTTTGTTGTTGGTATGATGAGTGATTTTTAAATGAAACTTGGACATTTTTGCAATTATATTATGAGACACTGTATGTTATTTAAATCTTCTGTTTTAGCAGCTTCCTCTGATACTACTTTGGCAGGAAAAGGTTCTCCTTTATTGATGGTTGGTCTTGGGAAGTCAAAGTCCCCATCAGGTCTCTGCTGATACCAGCATGGCTGAAAGGGACAAGGGTACCTTGCTACTATTTCCACACACTGATTCCCTGAGAGAGTGGCTTTGTTACCACTGGTTGGGGATGAAAATCCTGATCCTCTAACTAGCCCTCTGCTGACACAATCGCAGTCAGGAAAGAGAAGGGTGACTTATTACCATCAGATAAGGAGAAATACCCTGATTTCTTACTAGGCCTCTCTGGAGGTAGTTGAGGCACCTTGTTACATCCAGGGTGAAAAGTCTAGGCTCCCCATTTGTTCTTTGCTGGTGGGGCTGAGGGAGTTGCAGTTTCTTCTGTGGTATTTGGCTAGAATAGAATGGTTACTGTCTACAAGCTTATGGTCTTGCTAAGCTGCCCCTTCCAGGTCCTTTAGGAAGAGCAGGCTTTCCTTGCCTTATTTTTTTTTCTTCTTCTTGCTCCCATTGGAGTTTCTAGGTTGCCAGCTTCTCTAGCACCCCAACTGGAATATGTGAAGCAAAAAGAAAACTCACTGCCATCTTGTTGCTTGGGTCCCACATTCCATTTCTACCTTTCAGAGTCTGCTTTTTTTTTTTTTTTTGAGTTGGAGTCTCACTCTGTTGCTCAGGCTGGAGTGCAATGGTGAGATCTTGGCTCACTGCAACCTCCACCTCCCGGGTGCAAGCAATTCTCCTGCCTCAGCCTCCCAAGTGGCTGGGATTACAGGCGCCTGCCACTAAGCTTGGCTAATTTTTGTATTTTTAGTAGAGACAGGGTTTCACCATATTGACCAGGTTGGTCTCTTGGCCAGGGTGGTCTTGAACTCCTGATGTCATGATCCGCTCACCTTGGCCTCCCAAAATGCCGGGATTACAGGTGTGAGCCACCATGCCTGGCCCCTTTTTTACACATACTGTCCAAGATGTTTATCTGTACTTTGTTGGAAGAATAGGGAAAAGTATATCTACTCCATCTTTCTGGAGGCAAAATTCCACAGTGAGTTATTTTAAATAGCAAGAATAGGAATTTAACGTAGGTAATTAGTTATATGGGGGGACTACAAAGCCAAATAGAGGACGATGAGGCATCCTAGACATTAATAACAGCAGGAAGGCATAACAGAGGGACAAAAGGAGGCCAGGAGTTGCTCATCCAAACCACAATCACAGACAGCCTGGCCAGTGGGAACTGGAGTCATATAGGGATCAGGCTGTTACAGCTGCTGCCCTAAGCTATTGAGGACATAGAGACAAACACTCTGGCTTCTCTCTTTCTTTCACTCTCAAATTTTTTACTGGTGCCTCTTATTGACCAAATCAAACTAGAACCCGATTGGGAAGGGAAATGGGAGATGAAGTTCCCTGTGACACAGAGCAGAGAAGGGGTAGGGAAGGAATGGATTTGGAAGCAAACAGGCAAATGTCTAGCACTCCCCATTTCACTGATGAGTCAACTGAAGCATAGACAGTTAAGTTACTTGGTCAGAGTTCCACAGCAAGCAATGTGGTGGTGTCAGATTTGAACGTAATCATTTGGTCCAGGGCCCATAGTCCACATCCTTGCACTTCAGGACACAGTGAGTCCCTGAGGACATAAAATTATTGGAATTTCTGGGTTTGAGGAATTTAGTGTCAATTTTTATTTATCCTTTAACAATGTAAGAAACATGGATTATTGGTTAAAATCCATAAGTTTTATATGTTAGCTTGAAAATATTCAGGATCATGAGGGGAATTCTGAAGTCATTAAGGGTTGTGTCAAATATGATATTGACCCACATTCTTTTAAAAAATGTTGTTATTTATTCAGTGCATATTCTGTGCCAGACACCATTTTAGGCACTTCAATAGTTTTATTAATTTAACTCTCATAACAACTCTATGAGGTAGTTACTGTCCTTATTATCCCTGGTTTACAGATGAGAAAACTGATGCACAGAGCGGTTCAATGAATTTTCCAGGTTACACAACCAATGCCGCTAAATCAGACACTCTGGCTCTGGAGCCCGCATCCCTACTCTTTTATATGCCCTGTGACTGTTCCCACAGTGACCTTGGCAGTGAATTTAGTGACAGCAGAGAACAACCACAAGGAGGGAACGAATAAGCAGCAGCTGTCAATCTAAACAGCACAAGGTAAGCATGTATGTTTATTTACTATGTAAATTTAACAGATCTTGGTGTCTCTTGTTTTTTGTTTTAAATCCTGAGTAGTAACTATGTGAAACAGATATTTCAGCAACACTTAAAACTAATCATGTGGGCATGGTGACTCACGTCTGTAATCCCAGCACTTTGGGAGGCCGAAGCCAGCGGATCACCTGAGGTCAGGAGTTCGGGACCAGCCTGGCCAACACGGTGAAACCCCGTCTCTACTAAAAATACAAAACTTAGCTGGGCGTGGTGGAAGGTGCCTGTAATCCCAGCTACTCAAGAGGCTGAGGCAGAAGCATCGCTTGAACCCAGGAGGCAGAGGTTGCAGTGAGCCGAGATTGTGCCACTGCCCTCCAGCCTGGGCGACAAGAGCAAGACTCTGTCTCAAAAAAAAGAAGAAAAAAAATACATTGTAGGGACTGGGCGTGGTGGCTCACGCCTGTAATCTCAGTACTTTGGGAGGCTGAGGCGGGCACATCACTTAAGGTAAGGAGTTTGAGACCAGCCTGGACAACATGGTGAAACTGTGTCTCTACTAAAAAAATACAAAAAATTTGCCGCACGTGGTGGTGTGCACCTGTATTCAGCCACTCGAGAGTCTGAGGCAGGAGAATTGCTTGAATCCAGGAGATGGAGGTTGCCCTGAGCTGAGATGGTGCCACTGCATTCCAGCCTGGATTACAGAACCAGACTCCATCTCAAAAAAAAAAAAAAAATTATGCCAATTTGGGAAAAACAAAGAGCTTTCTTTGACTGCTAAAAGAAGAGAAATCTTGGCAAAGAGTACTCCAATGATAATGAAAGTTGAACAGATAAATAATACCTGCATCTTCCTTCAAGGTCATTTCATAAAGTGCAGTAAAAGTGAAAGTTCGCATAATAAGAGAAAATTCAAAGAAGTCGCTGCATAGCAAAACTGAAAAGTAACCTCTTCTGATGATGCCATGAAAAAAGCAGAAACAAGAAGTGATAATGAACTGGGGAAAGAATGAGGGAGAATGTTCTGAGGCTACCAGGCTGAGATTGCCTGATAGGCTGAGCCCTCGGAATCAAGCTGAAGATAGGAAGGTGTGAGCGTTGTGGGGTGGTGGTGCTAGTGGTGGTACGGGTAGCGTGGGTGAGGTGTCATGACAGATGAACTACATAGTTATCTTCAAACTTTTTGTTTACTTTGTCCCTTAAAAATATTCCCCAAATTCTGTATTTTATTGCATATTTTAAAATAAGTGTATAGCATATTATAAATATTATATTGGCAATACATCTTACAATGTGTAGGGAGGCTGTAATGTGCCTTGCTTAAATAAATTGTTTAATTATTGCATCAATGCCTCATAGTAAGATTCCAGATGCATTTGTTTTGTTAGGAGATTAGAGCAATGGTGAAAGGGAAGGAGAGAAGAGAACTTTGAGTACAAGTGCCTTCAAAGGTAAATAAATAGGCAGAAAATACAAAAGTCAAGGATCTGGAAATGGACTCTCCTGAAATCAGATATGCCCATACATTTGGAAAGTCTTGGTGTATTCCAGGGCTAGAAGGACCCTAGGTTGAAAACCAGTGTCTAGATCATTAGGGAGGGCTTTCTGTATGGAGATACAAAATTAAAGGCAATGGAGACCTATGAAAGGATGTCAAACTGGTTGAGTTTGCATGATTTGATTTGCATTTTAAAAAGCTCATTCTGGCCACTTTGAAGAATGGGTTGGAGAGAGGCCAGACTGGAGGCAGAAAGAGTAATTAGGAGGTTTTTGCAGAAACCTCACTGAAGGCCAGACATGGTGGCACGTGCCGGTGGTCCCAGCTACTGGGAAGGCTGAGGTGAGAGAATTGCTTTAACCCGGGAGATTGAGGCTTCAGTGATCTGTGATCATGCCACTGCACTACACTGTGGGTGCAGAGCAAGACCCTGTCTCAAAATCAAAACCGAAACCAACCAAAACAAAACCAAAAACACAAAACCCTCCCAAAAATCTTTTGAAGAAGGATGAAGGCCTAAGTTAAGGCTGGGACAGTGGAGATGAAGAGGAAAAGACAGCCTAGACTAGCAATGTTCAATAGAAATACAATGCAAGCCAAAAATGAAAGCCATGTGTGTAATTTAAAATTGTCTAGTAGCCACCTAAAAAAGGTAAAAATAAACAAGTAGTCTTCATTTTATTTATTTAACCAAATATACTCAAAATATTGTCATTTAAAAATATCATCAATATGGCCAGGTGCAGTGGCTCACACCTGTAATCCTAGCACTTTGGGAGGCTGAGGCAGGTGGATCACCTGAAGGTCAGGAGTTCAAAATCAGCCTGACCAACATGGAGAAACCCCCCTCTCTACTAAAAATACAAAAAAAATTAGCTGGGCGTGGTGGCACATGCCTGTAATCCCAGCTAATTGGGAGGCTGAGGCAGGAGAATCACTTGAACCCGGGAAGCAGAGGTTGCAGTGAGCCGAGATCGTGCCATTGCACTCCAGCCTGGGCAACAAGAGCAAAACTCCATCTCAAAAAAAAAAATGTATATATATATATATATATATATCATCAATATAAAATTTTATGAAGACATACATGTCGTTTTTGTACAAAGTCTTTAAAATCTGTTGTGTATTTTACACTTATAGCACATCTAAATGTGAGTAAGCCACATTTCAAGTGCTCATTAGCCACATGTAGCTAGTGATTGTTGATTGTTGAATTGGACAAGTACAGGTCTAGAGACTGGGACTGGAAATGGAATAAGAGGATTCAAAGATACCATTGTTCTTGCTTGGGTAACTGAATGGTGGTATCCAGTGAAGGGCCAAGGGGGTGAACTGAGGGAACATTGGCCACTTCATAATTTCCATCAGCTCTATCAAGCCAACTTAAATAATCATACGATCTAAATGAAAACAATGTGTTTGCTTATAAGGCCAAGGCGGGTGGATCACGAGGTCAAGAGTTCAAGACCAGCCTGACCAACATAGTGAAACCCCATCTCTACTAAAAAAAAAATACAAAAAACTAGCCCGGAGTGGTGGCAGGTGCCTGTAATCCCAGCTACTTAGGAGGCTGAGGCAGGAGAATTGCTTGAACCTGGGAGGCGGAGGTTGCAGTAAGTGGAGATCGCGCCACTGCACTCCAACCTAGGTGACAGTGCAAGACTTCGTCTTAAAAACAAAAACAAAAAAACAAGATGCAGCTTCAAAACTAGTTTCCTAGCTCTTTCTTCTAACCTAATTACCACAGCCCTCTTCTAGCAAGACATTGATTGCTTTTAACCCTCTTCTAGTATGAAAATTCTGGAGCCTCCACTAATGGCATCTGTTACTTGCTGAGAGACAGAGAAAGGAGAGAGGAGTAGGTTGGGAAAAAGATATTTGTTACTTTGAATGATGTTAAATTTCCGATACTCTGGTAGGTTGTATTATTGTTCAAAATAGTAAGTGCTTCTCCCTGTGGGGGATTATACTGCTCAGCCCCACTGAGAGCAGCCTTGACCGTTTGAGTTGACTTAGAAAATGAAATGTGAGTGCAAGTGCTGGGTGCCACTTTGGAGACAAAGCTTTAAGATCCCTTGAATGGTTCCTCCATCATTTTCTCCCCTCTGCCCTGAGACTGGCAATGTCCCAGATATGGCTTGGTCCTTCAGCCTGGGACCCACATTATTCAGGAATGTGAGCAAGGGATAAAACTTTGTTTTTGCAAGCCATGGGGATATGGGATTGTTTGTTATTGTAGCATAATTTAGCCTAAGGAGACTGTTGTAGTGTTTCATAGTGTTTTGTACTGGAATTGGGATGTTGGGGTAACAAAAAACTTACAATGTATGGCACTGGCTACAGAGCTGTTGCCGGAAAATGGGATATTGATCCAGACTCCGAGACAGTTATTGGATGTAACACAGGAAGGAATTCAAGGTGAGTTGCAGAGTGTAATGAGAAGAGATAGTTTATTGAAAGTTACTCAGATACAGAGTACGGCACCCTCAGAAAGCAAGCGGAGGAATGCCTCATCTTTTAAGTTTTATTATATAGGAGTCTTAACTATGTAAAGACCAAACTAAGCTGTGTCTATGTTGGGTGGGCTGACAGCATGACAAAATTTATTATTCTATTCATTTAAAGAAAACTATCTTTGACATTCTATTGTGTAAGTACATCAAAGCATAACTCTAGTTATCTTGAAAGCATATGTTGTTACGGATATTGGGACATCTGGACATTCTGTGTTCATAGAAGTTTGTCCTTGCAGATGTTACTAAACTGCTTCCTTAGCCTTAGACATCTTATGGCCATGGGTCGTGACTGGCAAGGAATGTGCCTTGTAAGTTTTAAGATGGAGGTGATTTGAAAATGGTGTCACCCTGGCTGTCTTATGCTCCTGTTTCCCTAACAGAGCCAGATAGTGAGCAGCAAGGAAACTGTTCATGGGAGCCTAGAAAGATGGCAACTCATGCTATTTAGTGATGAAAGATTTAGTAAAACTGTTACCTTCAATACTTTGGTAGTATTTATTAAGTATTTATTATTATTAAGTACTTATTAAGTATTAACACACTTAATAAACTTGGGGGCACAGTGGCTCACATCTGGCTCAGCACTTTGGGAAGCTGAGGCAGGCAGATCATCTGAGATCAGAAGTTCAAGATCATCTTGGGCAACATGGTGAAACCCTGTCTCTACTAAAAATACAAAAAATTAGCTGGGCACAGTAGCCCATGCCTGGAATCCCACCTACTTGGGAGGCTGAGACAGGAGAATCGCTTGAACCTGGGAGGTGGAGGTTGCAGTGAGCCAAGATCGTGCCACTGCACTGCAGCCTGGGCAACAGAGCAAGATGCCATCTAAAAAATCAAAAACAAACAAACAAACAAAAAACTTGGAGCGTTAGGTGAAGGGTTGGGGAATAAAAAATGTGTTGGTTGCTAATGGTTATATTTGCCAAGGTAATACAGAAAAGAGAAGGGCTCAGAAAATAATTATAGTATCTGATTTTCAAACAAAGAATGAAACAGTCCAAAAACTCTGGGACTTTGCAGAATTGAAAGATACAACTGTTTCTCATCCCAATTTGGTAACAGACAAAATCAACGGCAATTAACAATCAGCCTTCTGGCAAGAACCAAATTAAAAGTATAATCATTATACTCTTTGTATTTCTTACCGCTCATTATAGTAAAAAGGTTTGGAAATCATTAGACTAGGGTTTTCTCACCAACTCAGAGACTCAGATAAAATGTTCAGTTTTTCTTTGATCAGCATGTTATATGACAGATCAGATCCCAAGAACATTCTCCTCTCAGTGCTCTTCCAATTTACACTCTGCTTAAGCTTTTCCTTAGGGAAGCTAGCATTGTGGATTGCAATCTCTATTTGCATATCCCCCCTTTACTTCCTGCCTTGTTGTAAGCACAGAGTTGTACTCTTTGTTTTTTATTATTTTTTTTAGAGACAAGCTCTCACTCTGTTGCCAAGGCAGGAATGCGTGGTGTGATCACAGCTCACAGCAACCTCCAAGTCCTGGGCTCAACCAATCCTCCCACCTCAGACTCCCAAGTAGCTAGGGCTACAGATGCACGCCACCACACCCAGCTAATTTTTGTAATTTTTGTAGATATAGATTCTCATTATGTTGAGAAGGCTGGTCTTGAACTGCTAGCCTCAAACAATCCTCCTGCATTAGCCTCCCAAAGTGCTGAGATTACAGGTGCAAGCCACCGTACCCTGCCTGTTCTTTAAATTCATGTTCAAAGAAGAAAGCTGGGAAAGACAATCGAAGTGAGAGGTAGGATGTACATTTAAAGCAATATGCCTATTTTGGGGGTTCGTGTAGACCTTAAGTCTTGGAGTTTGGTCTTAAAACTGCGTAAATGAGTCAAAATATTTTCTGCTTTTTTTTTTGAGATTCAATAAATGAAACAAATAGTATATAGTCCAAGAATGTGCTCCTAAATGCTTTCACCAGAATAATGCAGTTAATGGAAATTTTGTCTAATAAAGTCTATAGAAGTCTGTTGTCATGTATCTATATTTTTATGCTTTAGGTAAAAAAGTATTTTAGCCAGGCGCAGTGGCTCACGCCTGTAATCCTACCACTTTGGGATTCCGGGGTGGGTGGATGATGAGGTCAGGAGTTCAAGACCAGCCTGACCAACATGGTGAAACCCCGTCTCTACTAAAAATACAAAAATTATCTGGGTGTTGTGGCACAAACCTGTAGTCCCAGCTGTTCAGGAGGCTGAGGCATGAGAATCGCTTGAACCTGGGAGGCGGAGGTTACAGTGAGTTGAGATTGCGCCATTGCACTCCAGCCTGGGCAACATAGTGACATTCTGTCCCCCACCCCCTGCCATAAAAAAGTATTTTATTTTACAACAAAGGTAGTATATTTTCATTGTAGAAAAATTTTGAGGTACAGAAAAGAACATGGAGCAAAGATTCCTTATAATCCCATCTTCCTGGGATAACAAACTGTTAATAGTTTTACTTTTACATTGACTTTTTTTTTTGTATTATTATTATTATATTTTTTTTTGGTAGAGATGGGGTCTCACCATGTTGGCCAGACTGGTCTTGAACTCCTGACCTCAAGTGATCTGCCCGCCTCGGCCTCCCAAAGTGCTGGGATTACAGGCATGAGCCACCACACCTGGCCCTACATTGACTTTTATATTTTAAAATTAACTTTTAATTAGACAAGTAATAGAGGAAGGTCTTTTCTTAAGCCCACATGACACATGTTTACCTATGTAACAAAACTGTACATCCTGCACATGTACCCTTGAACTTAAAATAAAAGTTAAAAAAAGGGAAAACAATACAGATAAGTTTAAAATCTCATTTGATCCCATATTTTCAATTCCAGTTCATTCCAAAATGTAACCACTGTTAGCAATGTATTGGATTTACTTTCAGAACTTCTCAACACATTTATTCTCACTCTCATTTTTGATCTCTCCCTTTTCTTCCCTCTCTCATAATACATACAAACATACATATAAACACAAATATTACAGTATCATTTTTGTGGTACATATAGATAAATGTTGGCGTACTGTTTACATTATATTGCAATTTTTTGATTTAAAAAAGTCTTCAAAATATTTTTATGTTAAGACATAAAAACCCACTACATTCCCTTAGGATGCTGACTAGTATTGAATACTATAGCTAAACTAGAGTTTATCTATGCATTAGTCTATTGATGTACTGTGTTTTTTTGCTTTTGTTTTTGTTTTTGAGACAGAGCTTCACTCTTGTTGCCCAGGCTAGAGTGCAATGGCACGATCTCGGCTCATTGCAACCTCCGCCTCCTGGGTTCAAACAATTCTCCTGCCTCAGCCTCCCAAATAGCTGGGATTACAGGCATGCACCACCATACCTAGCTAATTTTGTATTTTTAGTAGAGACGGGGTTTCTCCATGTTGGTCAGGCTGGTCTCAAACTCCCGACCTCAGGTGATCTGCCTGCCTTGGCCTCCCAAAGTGCTGGGATTACAGGTGTGAGCCACTGTGCCCAGTGATTGTTTTTAATGCTTTACTAGTGTAAGCATTTAAGGTTAGCAATGAACATCTGCTGTATGTTCTGTATATATCTGTATATGCATCTTTATGCATACGTGTGATTTCTAAAGCTGACTTCAAGAAATAAATTTTTTTTTGGGGGGGGATGGAGTTTTGCTCTTGTTGCCCCGGTTGGAGTGCAGTGGCGCGATGTCGGCTCATTGCAACCTCCACCTCCCTGGTTCAAGTGATTCTCCTGCCTCAGCCTCCCAAGTAGATGGGATTACAGGTGCCCGCCACCACGCCTGGCTAATTTTGTATTTTTAGTAGAGATGGAGTTTCACCATGTTGGCCAGGCTGGTGTTGAACTCCTGACCTCAGGTGATCCACCCACCTTCACCTCCCAAAGTGCTGAGATTACAGGTGTGAGCCACTGCACCCGGCCCAATAAATAAAACTTCTAAGTGATAGGGTACAATAGTTGTAGTAAAGGGTTGGCGCCTCCTACAAAGACCTCCAATCCCAGTACTTGAAACAAGGTGAAAGTTTATTTACTTATGTTTGTTTATTTTATTTTATTTTTTGAGACGGAGTCTTGCCCTGACGCCAGGCTAGAGTGCAGTGGTGCCATCTCAGCTCACTACAACCTCCACCTCCCAGGTTCAAGCGATTTCCCTGCCTCAGCCTCCCAAGTAGCTGGGTTTACAGGCATGCATCACCACACCCAGCTAATTTTTTGTATTTTAGTAGAGAGGGGGTTTTACTATATTGGCCAAGATGGTCTCAATCTCCTGACCTCATGATCCACCCACCTCAGCCTCCCAAAGTGCTGGGATTACAGGCGTGAGCCACGGCACCTGTCCGCTGAAAGTTTATTTTCCTCTCACATAGTAAGTTGGGTGAGTGGTCTAGGACTCATATTAGGGCTTCACAGTGTGAAGGAATCCAGGTTCCTTCCATCTTGCTGCTCTCTTTTCCTTAGGGTGTTGCTGGCATTAGCATCAAAGAGGACTTGTATACTGGACACACCTTATGCAAAGCCTTGGGTTTTCTGTCTTCACCGACCTACTGGGCACTCTACCACTTGCTGCCTTCCAGCAACTGCTCTGGTGACTGCCTCCAGGATGGAGAAACCCCATCCTGGCCTGCTTGGTTCTACCACCTGAGGCCACTATGTGGCGTTTTTGTCTCCTTTCACCACTTTAAAAAAAAAAATTGAGATGGGGTCTCACTATGTTGCCAAGGTTGGACTTGAACTCTTGGGTTCAAATGATCCTCCCATCTTGGCCTCCTAAGTAGCTGGGACTATAGCCATGTGCCACTGTGCCCAGTTCCTTTCACTGCTTTTTTGTTGTTGTTGTTGACGGAGTTTTGCTCTGTAGCCCAGGTTGGAGTGCAGTGGCATGATCTCAGCTCACTGCAACCTCCACCTCCTGGGTTCAAGTGATTCTCCTGCTTCAGCCTCCTGAGTAGCTGGAATTACAGGCACCTGCCACCACTCCTGGTTAATTGTTATATTTTTAGCAGAGATGGGGTTTCACATGTTGGCCAGGCTGGTTTCGAACTCCTGGTCTCAGGTGATCTGCCCGCCTTGGCCTCCCAAAGTGTTG
Organism: Nomascus leucogenys; assembly: GCF_006542625.1. Taxonomy (NCBI): domain Eukaryota; kingdom Metazoa; phylum Chordata; class Mammalia; order Primates; family Hylobatidae; genus Nomascus; species Nomascus leucogenys. Next base: position 9,001,560 of record NC_044390.1, on the reverse strand, counting down.
GGATTATAGGCGTGAGCCACTGTGCCTGGCCCTTTCACTGCTTTTGAATTCGGATGAAACACTATATCACAAGGTATGAGATTTGGCATCGTCAGTAGCTGCTGAAGGGGCAAGGTGATTCAACCTGGAAGTAGAGTGGTGAATCTTGACCAGGAGAAGGGCAGCAGGTGTATTTTCTCTCTACATTTTCCTCTTACAAACTCCTCTAAGATATAGTATATAGAGATGTAGATAGCCTGTTGGGACACATCCTGCATGACTGAGCAACTTGTGTTTCTTCATGATGTGAAGAAGGCCAGCATTATATTTCCTTTTCATCTGTCCCTGCCCCACTTTCTTTTCTCCTCATTCTTGCTTCACAGAAATTACACTACTAAATGAAGCACTAGCACTTAAGCCTTTGCCTAAAACTCTGTTTTTTAGGAAACTCAGGTTAACACAATAAAAGTGAGGTGTAAAAAGTGGACACTCAGCTGGGCGTGGTAGCTCATGCCTGTAATCCCAGCAGTTTGGGAGGCTGAGGCGGGTGGATCACCTGAGGTAGGGAGTTCAAGACCAGCCTGACCAACATGGAGAAACCCCGTTTCTACTAAAAATACAGAATTAGCTGGGTGTGGTGGTGCATGCCTGTAATCCCAGCTACTTGGGAGGCTGAGGCAGGAGAATCCCTTGAACCTGGTAGGCAGAGGTTGCGGTGAGCCAAGATAGCACCATTGCACTCCAGCCTGGGCAACACGAGCAAAACTCCATCTAAAAAGAAAAAAAAAAATGGACACTCAGGATGGGATTTTAGAGTTGAATTGTCACCTATCTGAAGGCAACAGGGACCCAATTGTCTTAGGGCAGTTAATTCACAACTGAAGGCGTGCTCTGAGAGACAGTGCCTCTATTGCAGCTTAGGACAGCTGCAGGGTAGATTTTGCTAAAGACCGGGTTCAGGATCTGATTATACAGCAGAAAGTCCAAGAAAAGATGGAGGCTCAGAGACCTGAAGCAGAAACATTTAGGTAGACAAGCCCAAGAACTTTGAACCTCTAAATTTCTCTGAGCCCCCTATACTTGCAAAAATAGCCCCTAACCATTTGCCAGAGAAAAACAATCTCTGCTCGCCTGGGGGAACATATAATGACCTAATCTGAAGCAGGTGCCTTTCATGATGAGACTTGTTTTCATCAAGATGTGCCCCCAATACACTTCATTGCCTTCTGGCTCGAAAAGAAAGTCAGGTTTCAGCACAGCCTGAGCAGGAAATTACAAGCCCTGCTCTAAGAAGAAATTGCTTACATGGCAAAGGAATTGTGGGATCTGGCTAATAAGTAGTAGCTGAAACTGCAGAGAACATGTGTAGGAGTGAATCTTGAATATGTTAGACCGGGAGACAGAATGCAAAAGTGACGAGGGTAGAATTCATTAATATGGGAATACTCACCCATGATTCAGAATTCCTAATAACTTAATGAGATGACTTCTTGAAGCATTGATCTGATAATGTTCTACATCAAATGAAGTGAAGATGACAGAACTTCCTTGATATCATATCGAAGAGAAGGTCGGAAGGCTCAAGGAAGTAGAGATGTTATACTGGATTCATTACGTATGTCCTGAGAACCCAGCACCTGGTTTATGGATTAAGAAAATGGGGCACAATGAGGTTAAGTAACTTGGAAGAAGTGAGAATTCAAACCATGCTCTTTGGCCTCAGAATTTGGGCATTTATTTATTTATGAGGCAGAGTTTTGCTCTGTTGCCCAGGCTGGAGTGCAATGGTGCCATCTTGGCTCACTGCAAACTCCACCTCCTGGGTTCAAGTGATTCTCCTGCCTCAGCCTCCTGAGCAGCTGGGCTTACAGGCACCTGCCACCACGCCCAGCTAATTTTTGTATTTTTAGTAGAGACGAGGTTTCACCATGTTGGTCAGCCTGGTCTCGAATTTCTGGCCTCAAGTGATCTGCCTGCCTCCGCCTCCCAAAGTGCTGGTGATAGGGAAGGGTGGAAGGGAAGTGCTGGGAAAGGAAGGGCATGGTCCCTGGTGAAGGCTGCATCCCTAGCCTGTGCCCATGGACCTAGGTGAGGACAGGCACTCCTGCCTTCATGCCCAAATGTTGCATTTCCCGAGACAACCCTGGCATGCCACGCCTCTATCCCGTGCCTGTAAAAACCCCCAAGACCCTTAGCAGGCAGACCTAGAAGTGGCTGGACATCGAGAGGAACACATCAGTTGAAGAAGACACAAGCGGCTGGACGTCGAGAGGACGTCAAAGGGAGAACGCCAGCGGAAGAGCACACCGATAGACGCTGTCACGCCGGAAGGCCATCCACTGGCAGAACGAGGCAGAGTTTGGCTGGGGCAGTCGGAGGAGAGCCCAAGCCGCTAAGCAGCCCGGCTCCAGGGGAAAGCCATCTCCCTTCTGGCTCCCCCATCTGCTGAGTGCTACTTCCATTCAATAAAACCTCGCACTCATTCTCCAGGCCCACGTGTGATCCGATTCTTCCCGTATACCAAGGCAAGAACCCTGGGATACAGAAAGCCCTCTGTCCCTGCGATAAGGCAGGGGTCTAACTGAGCTAACACAAGCTGCCTAATGATGACTAAACTAAAAGAGCACCCTGTAGCACATGTCCACTGGGACTTCAGCTGTAAACATTCACCCCTAGACACTGTTGTGGGGTCAGAGCCCCACAGCCTGCCTGTCTGTATACTCCCCTAGAGGTTTGAGCAGCGGGGCACTCAAGAAGTGAGCCACACCCCCTGCGTGGGCTTTTAACATCTTTAATGTACTGGGTTTTTTTCTTTTTCTTTTTTTTTTTTTTTTTAACAAAGCCTCTCTTGGCCGGGTGTGGTGGCTCACGGCTGTAATCCCAGCACTTTGGGAGGCTGAGGCTGGTGAATCACCTGAGGTCAGGAGTTCAAGAGCAGCCTGGCCAACATGGTGAAACCCCATCTCTACTAAAAATACAAAAATTAGCTGGGTGTGGTGGCAGGCGCCTGTAATCCCAGCTACTTGGGAGGCTGAGGCAGGAGAATCGCTTGAACCCGGGAGGCAGAGGTTGCAGTGAGTCAGATTGCGCCATTGCACTCCAGCCTGGGCAATAAGAGTGAAAATCTGTCTCAAAAGCAAAACAAAACCACAAAGCCTCTCTCCTGAATACAGAACCAAGTCAAAACCAAGTCAGAATTACTTAGCATACCTTCCAACTCCCCGTTGTATTTGATCGCACTTCCCTTTCTGCCTCATCTTCTGCCTCCGGATCTACGGCAGCCTGTGGCTCACCACACTAGACAGCTTGTTTATTTAGACTTGCTGTATGTGTTTATGGCTTTGTACCTTACTCAGGCTTTTCTCTCAGCCAGGCATATCCTTCTAAATGCTCTTCATCTTTTTTTTTTTTTTCATTTGCTCATTCCAACAAAGATGTATTGAGTTGTACTCTGTGCCAGGTGCCAGGTTTGGGTGCTAGGTTACCATGGTAAGAAGGTAAATGCTTGTTGCAAGGGTCTTTCTGTGAGTGAGAGGCATTTACAGTCTGGGGCTGAAACATCATCTCCTCTAGAATTCTCTGTTCTCTTTCCAGTTCCGAGATTCATCTTAGAACTCCCACAGTCTTCCTTCCCCCTCGCCCTCCCCTCCCCTCCCCTCCCTATCTCTCCCCTCCCCTCCCTACCTCTCCCCTCCCCTCCCTACCTCCCCTCCCCTCCTACCTCTCCCCTCCCCTCTCCTTTTTTTGAGAAAATATCTTGCTCTGTAGCTCAGACTGGAATACAGTGGTGTGATTATAGCTCACTGCAGCCTCAAACTCCTGGCTCAAGTGATCTTTCTGCCTCAGCCTCTTGAGTAGCTGGGATTTCAGGTGCGTGTGACCATGCCAGGCTAATTAAAAAAAAATTTTTTTTAAATTAGAGACAGGGTCTCACTATTTTGCCCAGGCTCGTCTCAAACTCCTGGCCTCAAGCAATCCACCCACCTCGGCCTCCCAAAGTATTGAGATCACAGGCATGAGTGACCACACCTGGCGGTCCCATATTTCTTAAACCTTTCTCACAGCACATTCCACAGCATGCCTTTTCTTCTTTTCTTTTCTCTTTTCTTTTCTTTTCTTTCTTTCTTTCTTTCTTTCTTTCTTTCTTTCTTTCTTTCTTTCTTTCTTTCTCTCTTTCTTTCTTTCCTCTCTCTCTTTCCTTCTTTTTCTTTTCCCTTCTTTTTTTTGAGATGGAGTCTCACTTTGTCACCCAGCCTGGGGTGCAGTGGCGCGATCTCGGCTCACTGCAACCTTGCCTCGTGGGGTCAAGTGATTCTCCTACCTCAGCCTCCTAAGTAGCAGGGATTACAGGCACATGCCACCATGTCCAGCTAATCCATAGCATGCCTTTTAATCATGATTATTTGAGTTTGTGTTATCTGCTTCCTGTAGGAATGTATGGGTTCATCTATGCCTTGTATGGACACTAACAAAATGGTTGCATTTATCTGAATAAATGGATGAAGAAGTTAAAAAAAGTCTACATATTAGGTAGACCATATATATTGTATCTATTTGGGATAGTCCAAATGATTAACAACTAAATTAAGAATTGAAAGAGCATTAACCTTGCATATTCTTTAACAGTCAGTAGCTTTAGATAAAAAAGACTTTTGAATGGGCAAAAAGCATCCCTGCAGCCTGCGAAGATGTTAATTATAAGAAATAGCCATTTACATTATTTATAAGGAAGCTATTTACAGTACTTAGGCTTGTCAGACACAATAGTTGCACAGCTCCCTTCTTTCATTACAGTGAAAAGAATAAAGCAAAGTGACAAGGAAAGATAAAAGACATTATAATGGCTGCATCTAATTACAAGGAAGATAACACCTCTAAAATGTTAAAAATGCCTCGAATTCAATTTATATTTATTTATTTATTTATTTTGAGATGGGGCCTAGCTCTGTCGCTAAGGCTGGAGTGAAGTGGCATGATCTCGGCTCACTGCAACCTCCACCTCCTGGGTTCAGGCGATTCTCCTGCTTCGGCCTCCTGAGTAGCTGGGATTACAGGTGTCCGACACCACGCCCAGCTAATTTTTGTGTTTTCAGTAGAGACGGGATTTCAACATGTTGGCTAGGCTGGTCTTGAACCCCTGACCTCAAGTGATTCGTCCATCTGAGCCTCCTGAAGTGCTGGGATTACAGGCGTGAGCCACCACACCCAGCCAATTCAATCTAAACTAAATAAAATGTAAACTTCCATCTTATCATAATGATGATTCAGAATATAACACCCATTTAAATATTCAGACAAGCTTCCAAAAACTACTGCAAGTTAAGCATTGTTAGCTTTAGTGTGTGCAAGGAGGAAAGTGACTAAGATGCAATGTTTCATAATTCAGGTATTTGAATTTGCTTAGTCACATTTTCTTTTACCAGTGACTTTGAAATATAGGTGTCTGCCCTATGAGAAAGTTTGTTTGTGAGAGTAGCCAGATTAGAAGGAAAAACACCACTTTGTCTTTTGTTTTTTTCTTTCCTCTTCTGTGACCACTTTAATTAATTTTATCCTGCTGTTTCACTTTCATCAATATAAAAGATAGCACTCAGTGGCAAATTACACCAGTTTTTGATGTGCAATGGACAAGTCTGCCATGTTAGAACAAGAAAAAGATGAGAAAAAAGAGAATTTACCAAGCTGACTTTTAAAAATGTCTATTAATATTTTTGTAAATGCCCAGTGATGAATTATTTCTCTAGGACTACATTCTTAAAAGTCTTACAATTTTTATTGTTCACTTAGAGAATAAGATAAAATCTTTGTTGATCAAAGGATGATATCTACATCCTGATTAGAGAATTGGACTCCTACAGTGAGGTGTCATTGCATCTCACTGCTTGCCAGGAAGTTTCTCTGGCTATAATTAACTGCGCCGATGAGCAAAATTATTTTCCTTCAAAGAATATTAGGGTACAGTAGACATGACATATTAGGCCAGCCTCACAAATTAGCACAGGCCCACAGAGCCTGCATGAAATTAGGTCAGACTTGAAAGATACCAGGCTGTGGTCCAATAAGCTTCTTAGTCTGAAATGGAAAATTGGGTTCACAGGGTGTTAGGGTCACTGTCTTTATTTAAGTGCGATAGAACTGGTAACAATTTTCAGGGTTAAAGACTGATTTTTCTAAGCCACCAAATATTTCTGGTTCTTCTCTTAGATAATTTATTGTGTTGCATAATTTATAAGAAAAGAAGGTTCTCCATTTTCTCAATACTCATACTTTAATAAATCCAACTCTGACTTTTGCCTATAATAAACAGGGAAAGAATAAACTCCCCAAGTATTTCCCTGGAGGTCTGTAGTTTCCCCATCAGAAGTAAAGTCTCCTAAAAGCCCTGTTGAAAATGCAAAGTATTTTGAGAGTTAACACTTCAGGCCATTAGTATGTATTAATGTCCTATGGTTAAGGTTGAGCAAAATGCACATTAATTTAGAATACGGAGATAATTAAAGTAAGGCTGGAATGTGCATAAATAGATATAATCATAAATATTAGAGGCACAGACATCATGTCCACAGTTACAGACCTCAAGGTACAAATAGAGGAAAGAGAATGGATCAGTTGCATATACAGTACTCCCTGGCTATCTGTGGGGGACTAGTTCCATGACACCTGCAGATACCAAAATCTGTGGATGCTCAAGCCTCTGAGATGAAATGCTGTAGTATTTGCATATAATTTGTGCACATCCTTCAGGATGTTTTAAATCATCTCTAGATAACTAGTAATACCTAATACAGTATAAATGCTATGTAAATAGTTGTATTTTTGTGTTATTTTTGTTGTTGTATTGTTATTTCTAATTTTGTTCTGAATATTTACAATCTGCAGTTGCTTGAATCCACAGATGAAGAACCCGAGATTTGGAGGGCCAACTGTATTTGATTCTTAAACTGCTTGTCAGATATTTCTGTAATTTCAGTTTGATTAATAAGCTTTGTTTTGGGGAGTGATCAATACAGCCTATTCATTTTGAGCACAGGCTTTGGAGTCACAAGGTGAGGACCTGGTCCCTGACACTATGGTTGTACGCTGACCTTTGTCAAATGACTTAACCTCCTTAAGCCTTGGTTTCCTAAACTGTGAGATGGATATACTAATAGTATTATAAGTTGTAAAGTAGTTATGATGATTAAATGAGATAAATGAAAAGTACATGTTTCAAATTCTTAATGCCTGACACACGTTAATGGTCATGGTCATCATCATTATCGTTATTAAGTGGCCAACATGGATAAAGAGTATAGTCTGGATTTGTGACATGAAATTTTTGGCTCTAATATTCGCCAGCGCTCTGCTCAGAACATTCTCTGTTCGCATTTCGTACAGTGGTGCCAGCGCGCAACCAGGCAACACCCTCAGGAGCATCATTCTTTTCTGGACCTGGTTCTTTCTCGCTCTGCCCTCCAGGGGCCGCTGTGTTTCTCGGAAACCGCGCGGGATGCTCGGTTGCCACGAGACCGTCGCCAGGCAACCGCGTGTACACATACTCCAGGCGGGCCGGGGCGCGTCAATATGGCGGCGCAGGGCGACCCCTCGAGCTCTCCGTCAGACGACTCTGCCGCCTCGGGGTCGCTGCTAGATCTGCCGCCGACCTCCACCGCGACTTCGAGGTCGCCCCCAGAGTCGAAGGGGAGCTCCCGGAGCTCGCTGCTTCAGTGGACCTGCCCCGAGGACTCATTGCCCCTAGCCGTGTTTTATGGGCCGCTGGACGCGAAAAACCCGCTCCTGGCCTCTTGTGAGAAGGAGATCCAGGAGTTGTTAGGCTTTATGAGGAAAAAGAAGGCTTTAGCCACCACGGAGGAAGAGAAGAACGAATTCCGCCGGCGTTGGTAAGCGCTGGCGGGGCACTGGGGAGGGCGCCGGCTAGAGGGGGGACCCCTGGAGAGGGCTGGAGGATGCAGGTGGTGGCCCCAGAGCTGGTTCAGCGTTGCGGACGCAGGGGTTGGCTGAAGGGCCCAGGAGAGACAAAGTTTAAGGAGTGGAGACTCGTCGCTCTTAACAATCCTTAATTCCTGGGTGATGTTATATCTTGGCTTCCTGCTCAGGTCAAAGTAAAAATCTACACAGAAATGTTTCATAACTCACCATTTGTTATTTGACCAGAAAAGAAAGATGGTAACATAAGCAGGAAAGAACCTTAAAAAGAGTTCGCAGTTTGCAGTAATAACATGGTGATAGAACTCCCAAAAAGGCAAACAGTTGCGCAGAATGAATAGCAAAATTAAGAAAAAGTCACTGTAATCCTAATAGCAATATAAGAAGGAATTAAAGTGCACATGTTCACAGGATGACATACTTCATTGTATCAAGAGCTAGCTTCATGAACCTAAGCTACCTTGAAGTTATTCCTTTTTCTCCATATACAAATTTATATACTCATAACATGGAAAGTTGTGAAACCCTTGAGTGAGCCAAAAATTTATACATGAATACAAAATACAAAAATTAGCTGGGCATGGTGGCACATGCCTGTACTCCCAGCTACTCAGGAGGCTGAGGCAGGAGAATTGCTTGAACCTGGGAGGCAGAGATTGCAGTGAGCTGGGATCGCGCCACTACACTCCAGCCTGGGCGACAGAGCAAGACTCCTTCTCAAAAAGTAATAATAATAAATAAATAAAATAAAATATTTTTCATTTATGCATTTAACAACTATTTATTGAGCACATACTGTATATCAAGTACTGTTCAAGGAACTAGGAAAACATCAAGTTAACAAAACGTAAAAATCCATGTCCTTATAGAGCATGTTTTTTTGAGTATAAACAACCACTAAACAAATATGTAAGTAAATAATTTTACAAGGAGATGACTGCTAGGGAGAAAAATAGAACAGGGAATGGTGATGGAGGATATGAGATCAATGTTGCAATTTTATCTTTTTTTTTGAGACAGGGTCTCACTCTTGCACAGGCTGTTTTACAGTGGCTCAATCCTGGCTCACTGAAACCTTGAACTCGGGGGCTCAAGGGATCCTCCCACCTTGACCTCCCAAAGTATTGGATTACAGGCATGAGCCACTGCACCAGGCCTGAGTGTTGCAATTTTAAATGGGGTGGTGGGAAGCATGGTTAGGGAAGGTCAGAAAAAGTTGCTTTTGAGAAAGATGAGAAAGATATATGGGAGCAATTGATGAGGATTTTTGTGCAAAGAGTAGGTCACACAGGGAGAATGGCAGATGGGAAAGACCTGGGGTGGAATTGTATTGTGGGACGAGCAAGAGGGAGGGAGATCAAGAGTTTAATTTTATAAAAATTGAGATGTGATTCAGCATCCAGGTGGAGCTACTATGTGGGTAGTTGGACATTTGAATCTGGAAGTCAGATGAGATATACATTTGGGATTCATATGATATTTAAATCATGACACCTGATGAATAGCTAAGGGAGTGGGTGTGTAAATGAAGAAGGGAAGAGTCCAAGGATTGATCCCTGGGATGCTCCAGCATGGACAGGGAGAGGCAATAAGAAGAAACCAACAGAGACTAAGGAGGAGTGGCCAGTGGAAAACCGTTAAGTGCCTAGTGTACTAGAAGCAGGTAGAGAAAGTATTTCAGGAAGAAAGGAATGATCAACTGTGGCAAATTCTGCTGACTGGCCAAGTAAGATGAGAACCAAGAATTGACCAAGGAAAGCCCATTATATACCTACTCTATATGCTTTATTTATTGATTTATTGATAGGGAGTCTCACTCTGTACCCCAGGCTGGAGTGCAGTGCTGTGATCTCAGCTTACTGCAACCTCTGCCTCCCAGGTTTAAGCGATTCTTGTTACTCAGCCTCCTGAGTAGCTGGGACTACAGGCGTCTGCTACCACGCCCGGCTAATTTTTGTACTTTTAGTAGAGACGGGGTTTCGCCATGTTGGCCAGGCTGGTCTCAAACTCCTGACCTCAGGTGATCCACCCACCTTGGCCTCCCAGATTGCTGGGGTTACAGGCATGAGCCACCGTGCCCGGCTTATACATTCATATTTAAATGGTTTCCATCTTTGAACTTCATCTCCCCATCTCCACTACCAGCATTCCAGTCCAAACCACCACCATTTCACATTTTCCCTGCAGCCACTCTGTCTCAAATCTGCCCTTCACCTAGCAGTCAGGATGATCTTTATAAATCTTATCTAAAGTCTTTCTATTGCTTCCCATTGCTTTTGGAATAAACTTAAGAATTCTGATACTCTCCAGGGGCTGAGGTGTTGACCCTGCCTGCCTTTCTCAGCTCAGCTCATCACTCACTTCTCTCTCAGGACTTTCCAGAGAAACAGGTCCTATTGTTTCTCACCCCAGAGCCTTTATATTTGCTATCTTTGTTGTCTAAATGTTCTTCCCCAAGCTTTTCAGAAATCTGGTTCCTTTTTTCAGGCCTCAGCTCAGTTGTCACCTTCTTAGAGTGGCCTTTCCTATTGAATGCAGATTCACTCATAGGTTTATATTTTTAAATCGATTTATTTTCTTGTGTATTGTCTGTCTCATTAGGATGTAAACTCACTGGTGACTTTGGATAATGTGTCTCTTTTTCATTGCTGTATTTCTGGCACTTAGCCTGGGGGTTGGGACATAGTAAACATTCAGTAAATACTTAGTATTGAAAGGATTCAAGAGTTATTATCCTTGGCCTGGTGCAGTGGCTTACGCCTGTAATCCCAGCACTCTGGGAGGCCGAGGTGGGCAGATCACCTGCGGTCAGGAGTTCAAGATCAGCCTGGCCAACATGGCGAAACTCTGTCTCTACTAAAAAATACAAAAATTAGCCTGGCGAAGTGGTGTGCGCCTGTAATCCCAGCTACTCAGGAGGCTGAGGCATGAGAATTGCTTGAACCTAATAGGTGGAGGTTGCCAGTGTGCCGAGATCATGCCACTGCATTCCACCCTGGGTGACAGAATGAGACTCTGTCTCAAAAAAAAAAAAAGCTATTATCCTTATATTCTCAGTAATTGTGAATATTACATATAGGAAAGTAGACATTGGCCAGTCTGTAAGTACAGTATCTGCGCCAACTTTAACAAGACTATAAGAATCACAAGCGTTGGATTGACATGTGCCTTAACAGTCCAACCTCTCACATAACTTTGGCCTTTATTTATACAATAATTTTTACTGAGTGCCTGCTATGTGTGAGGCAATGTACTAGACGCTGGTTACACAGTGATGAACAAAATAGATATGGGAGTCAGTATTCATGGAGCTTATAGTCTAGAGAGGGAGATAGCTGTTCAATGAGTCATTAGTCAATACACAAACAACAAATGCTATGAAAGTAACTGCTGAGCACTTATATGTGTCAGGCTTCCTACTAGGCACTGTGGCTACAGCAGTGAACCAGACAAAAATCTCTGCCTTCTCAGAGTGTATAGTCTAGAGAGGGAACTAGACAATAAACATCAATTATGTACATTTTCTGGTAATTTAGGAATGATAAGTGTGGCTGGGCGCCGTGGCCCACGCCTGTAATCCTAGCACTTTGAGAGGCTGAGGCAGGTGGATCACGAGGTCAGATATTCGAGACCAGCCTGGCCAACATAGTGAAACCCTGTCTCTACTAAAAATACAAAAAATTAGCCGGGCGTGATGGTGGGCACCTGTAATCCCAGCTACTTGGGAGGCCAAGGCAGAAGAATCACTTGAACCTGGGAAGCAGAGGTTGCTTTGAGCCAAGATTGCGCCACTGCACTCCAGCCCAGGCGACAGAGTGAGACTCCGTCTCAAACAAACAAACAAAAAAAAAAACAAAGAAATGATAAATGCCAGAGAGAAAAAGAAGATAATCTATTCCCATTAGAAATCAAAAAAAAAAAAAAAGAAAAAGAGAAGAGGTTCTGAGTGGAAGATAGGAAGTTGCAATTTTCAATAAGGTGGTCAGAGTAGATGACACTTAAAGCAGAGGCTTAAAGAGAATGTAGTGGGGGCTTGCTTTCGAATGAGTGGTAAGGGAGGTGCCATTAAGCTGAGATGAGAAGGACACCAGGGATTCGACTAGCCAAACGGAGAGGATGAATAGGGGACAAGAATGCAGGAAGATCCTTGGCAGAACAGATCCATTCCTACTTGGGAGGAATGGACAGAATCCCATTTAGCAGAAGCACAATGAAAGAGGTTCAACAGTATGAGGTGAGATTTAGAGGAATAATAGGACTTTGGAAGGTTTTAGAGGCCATTTTGAAGAGTTTGCATTTATTCCATTGGGTAGTTTTGGCAAGGGATTACCCTTATGTAATTTTGTTTTTTTTTGAGACAGTCTCACTCTGTCAACAAGGCTGGAATACAGTGGTGCAGTCTCAGCTCACTGCAACCTCCGCCGCTGGGGTTCAAGTGATTCTCCTGCCTCAGCCTCCTGAATAGCTGGTCAGCCGCATGCCACCACGCCCGGCTAATTTTTGTGTCTTTAGTAGAGACAGGGTTTCACCATGTTGGCCAGGCTGGTCTCAAACTCCTGATCTCAAGTGATCCACCCACCTCAGCCTCCCAAAGTGCTGGGATTACAGGTGTGAGCCACCATGCACAGCCTAATTTTTGTTTTAAGATATTATTCTGATGATCATATCCAAAGGGAACAAGAACAGCAGTGTAGAGACCAGTCAGGAGTACAGGAGGTAGGAGTTGCTTTTATAATATTTGACAGATGGTTATTATTATTATTATTTTTTGAGACAGGTCTCACTTTGTTGCCAGGCTGGAGTGCAATGACGCAATCTTGGCTCTCTGCAACTTCCGCCTCCTGGATTCAAGTGATTCTCCTGCCTTAGCCTCCCGAGTAGCTGGGACTACAGGCGCAAGCTACCACGCCCAGCTAATTTTTGTATTTTTAGTAGAGACGGGGTTTCACCGTGTTGGCCAGGATGGTCTGGATCTCTTGACCTCGTGATCCGCCCGCTTTGGCCTCCCAAAGCGTTGGGATTACAGGCGTGAGCCACTGCGCCTGGACGACAGATGGTTATTTTTTATATCAAAATTTGCTTTTCCTTGTAACTGTGGAAACTTCCATAAGCATACAATTCATAGTATTTAAAATATAAATTATTTTCATACCAGAAATGTCTTTAAATAAGAGCATGATACATTTTTAAAAATGTGCTTTTGCTATAAGCACATAAGATTGAGGTATTCTGCTTATACAGTTATGATTTTCTTTTCTTTTCATCTCTTTTCTTTTCTTTTCCCTCCCTCTTTCTTTCTCTCTCTCTCTCTTTCTTCAGACAGTGTCTTGCTCTGTCGCCCAGGCTGGAGTGCAGTAGCCGGATCTTGGCTCACTGCTACGTCCGCCTCCCGGGTTCACTCAATCAGACAATTCACGTGCCTCAGCCTCGTTGGTAGCTGGACTATAGGTGCGTGTCACCATGCCCGGCTAATTTTTGTTTTTTTTTAGTAGACACGGGGTTTTGGGATGTTTCCCAGGCTGGTCTTGAACTCCTGACCTCAAGCGATCTGCCCACCTTGGCCTCCCAAAGTGCTGGGATTACAGGCATGAGCCATCGTGCCTGGCTGATTTTCTGTTTTAGAACATTTTACATATCTAGCAGCAGTCAGCAATCCCAAGTACATTAACATTTTCTTCTCAAATGATGTACATTCTATAGTATATATTATATATTTTTGGTTTAATCATTATGTAAGCTATTCCCAATGAGCAGCCTTAACCTGAACTTAGGGTTCAACAAAAAAAGACATTTTTTCTTTGTTATTATATAATCTTGATTGATTTAACAAAGCTGGTATTTTTCTTTTATGAGTAACAAACCTAGTCATCATTATCTCATCTGTAAGATTTAGAAGTATTAACTATTTCATCTACATAATTTAAGACTCTAGTAGGACTTGGTGAATTTCTTGGATTCATTATGTTTATTCAAATACCGTGGCATTTCATGAAGCAGCAAATGAAAGTGAAAGAGGTAATAAAGCAAACAAAACACCTCTCCTCTTTTAAATGTCTGTGGTTTATATTTGCTATATTTATTTGGCATTGTTATTTATTACTTGGTATATGCATATATTTTTCTACCTAAATATATTATTAATCAGTTCATGAAGGAGGAATGCATTGTCTCCTTCACTCAATCAGTGACTCAATCAATATTGTTTAATTACCCAAATGAATTAATTGACAAGTTTCTGTTTAGATGTTCCATTATTACTCCAACACATACATCATAAGTATTAGAGCCATCTTCAGTTCTTAAGTTTAGGTCCTGTATTAGCCAGCTCAGGCTGCCATAACAAAATACTATAGACCAGGTGACTTAAACAACAGAAATTTATTTGTTTTTCACAGTCTGAAGGCTGGAAGTCCCAGATCAAGGTCCAGCAGGGTTGGTTTCTCATGAGGACTCCTCTCCTGGTTTGTAGAAGGCTTGCTTTGTCCTCAAGCATGGAGACAAACAATTTATGACCATATCAGAAAAGAGCACGCTCTCTGGAGTCTCTTCTTCTAGGGACACTAATTCCATCAGGCCAGGGTACTAACCTTATGATTTCATTTAACCTTAATTGCTTCCTTAGAGGCCCTGTTTCCAAATACAACCACACTGGAGATTAGGATTTCAACATATGAATTGGGGGGCAGTGGGGGAGGGGTCACAAATATTCAGTCTTATCTAGAAATTTATGAGATAGGATTGGACACCTGTTAAGGGATATTTGGATTTTTCCTAGAGACATATATAATTTCTGGGGGAGAGGAAAGAAATAAATGTTAACTAAATGAATGAATAAAATAGGCAATGATCTGCTACTGTTTGAAACTCTGGTTAGAAACCATTTTGAAAATGCTGTTTGTTTTGTTTTTATTTTACTTGGTGGAGGGAACTATAGCTCTAAGTGGATTGACTGGCTATTTGAGCCCTGAGCACTTTATAAGAAAAAATAAGGGCCATGCGCGGTGGCTCACGCTTGTAATCCCAGCAGTTTGGGAGGCCGAGGCGGGCGGATCACGAGGTCAGGAGATCGAGACCACGGTGAAACCCCATCTCTACTAAAAATACAAAAAATTAGCCGGGCGTGGTGGCGGGCGCCTGTAGTCCCAGCTACTCGGAGAGGCTGAGGCAGAGAATGGCGTGAACCCGGGAGGCGGAGCTTGCAGTGAGCCGAGATCATGCCACTGCTCTCCAGCCTGGGTGACAGAGTGAGACTCCGTCTCAAAAAAAAAAAAAAAAAAAAAAGAAAAAAGGAAACAAGAACAAATAATATTTTCTTCCCGATCCTTCATTCATTCATTCATTCATTCATTCATCTTTCAGCAGATGTTTATTGAGTACCTACATGTACTAGTTATTCACTACTGTTGGGGGCTGGGCAATGAATAATATTGTTGAGGTCCTTGACCTCAGGGAGTTTACTTTCCAGAGGACTGGAAAGCTCATTCATGTAGTCGTTAAGAGCATAGATGCACTGAGCCTCAGCTTAATCAACTATCTTTGGGATATTGATATTACCTTTCTTGGAGTTGTGAAAATGAAGTGAAAAAAGGTACATATATAGGCAAAAGACCCAAAATAGCCAGCACAACATTGAAGGAGAAGAAGAAAGTTGGAGGACTGACACGACTCAATTTCAAGACTTACTATAAAGCTATAGTATTCAAGATCGTGTGACATTGGTGAAAGAATAGACAAACCTGTGGAACAATATACACAGCTCAGAAATAGACTCACATAAATATAGTCAACTTGTTAGGGAAACAGGAGCATAGGAGAGCCAGAGTAATGGCATTTTAAAATCAACTCCATTTTAAAATTAGCAAGGCACATTCCTTGCCAGGCGTGACCCATGGTCATAAATTTTTTACAGTTGAAGAAACAGCCTAAAGATACCTGCAGAGACAAACACCTACAACAGCAGAAAGTCCAGATGTCCCAATACCCGTAACAATATATGCCTTCAAGATAATTATAGCTATGCCTTGATGTACTGCACATGAAAACGTTGAGGATAGTTTCCTTTAAATCAACAGAGTAATAAATTTTGTCACACTGTTGGCCTACCTGCATGTAGACCTAACTTAGCCTGGCTTTTTACATAGATAAGACCCCTATATAAGAAGAGTTTAAAACAAAGATAGTGTGTTCATCTTCCTGCTTTCTGAGGTTGCCCGACTCTGTAACTGAGTAGCTTTCAATAAATGATCTTTTCCCACTGCACTGTGTGACTTGTCTTGAATTCCTTCCTGTGCGAGATCCAAGAACCCTCTCTTGGAGTCTGGATCAAAACCCCTTTTCTGGCAACAAACTGATCTTTGGCAAGTGAGCAAAGTCAATTCAATGGAGAACAGCGTCTTCAATAAATGGTCCTGGAACAACTGGATATCCACATGCCAAAAAGTGAATCTAGACACAGACTGTACGCCCTTCACAAAAATTAACTCAAAATGGATCACCTACCTAAATGTAAAATGCAGTATTATGAAACTCCTGGCCGGGCACCGTGGCTCACGCCTGTAATCCCAGCACTTGGGGAGGCCGAGGCAGGTGGATCACAAGGTCAAGAGATCAAGACCATCCTGGTCAACATGGTGAAAACCCATCTCTACTGAAAATACAAAAATTAGCTGGGCGTGGTGGTGCGTGCCTGTAGTCCCAGCTACTCGGGAGGGTGAGGCAGGAGAATCACTTGAATCCAGGAGGCAGAGGTTGCAGTGAGCTGAGATGGCACCACTGCACTCCAGCCTGGTGACAGAGTGAGACTCCATCTCAAAACAAAAAATAAAAAATAAACTCCTAGTAGATAACATAGGAGAGAATCTAGGTGACCTGGGGTTTGGTGATGACTTTGAATATACAGTACCAAGGCATGATCCGTGAAAGCAAGAATTGATAAGTTGGACTTCATTAAAATTAAAAATTTCTGCTCTCTGAAAGATACTGTCAAGGGAATGAAAGGATAAGCCACAAACTGGGAGAAAATATTTGCAAAAGACATATTTGATAAAGGACTGTTGTCCAAAATATACAGAGAACTCTGAAAACTCAGCAATAACAACAACCTGATTTTACTTTTTAAAAAATATTTATTTATTTATTTACTAATTTTTTTGAGATGGAGTCTTGCTCTTTTGCCCAGGCTGGAGTGCGGTGGCCTGATCTTGGCTCACTGCAGTCTCCACCTCATGAGTTCAAATGATTCTCCTCCTGAGTAGCTGGGACTACAGATGTACGCCACCATGCCTGGCTAATTTTTGTATTTTTAGTAGAGACGGGGTTTCATCATGTTCACCATGTTGGGCAGGCTGGTCTCAAACTCCTGACCTCAAGTGATCCACCTGTCTTGGCCTCCCAAAGTACTGGGATTACAGCTGTGAACCACTGTGCCTGGCCAACAACCTGATTTTAAAAATGGGCCAAAGACCTTAACAGACACCTCACCAAAGAAGATATACAGATGGCAAATAAACATATGAAAATATGCTCCACATCATATGTAATCAGGGGAATGCAAATTAAAGCAACAATGAGATACCCTACATGCCTATTAGGAAGGCTAAAATCTAGAACACTGACAACACCAAATGCCGGTAAGGATGTGGAGCAATGAAGTCTCTCATTCATTGCTGGTGGGAATGCAAAATAGTACAGCCACTTTGGAAGACGGGTAGTTTCTTACAAAATTAAACATATTCTTACCATAACATTCACCCCTTGTGCTCCTTGGTATTTACCCAAAGGAATTGAAAACTTATGTCCATGTAAAAACCTGTACATCGGGCCGGGGGTGGTGGCTCACGCCTGTAATAGTAGCACTTTGGGTGGCCTAGGCAGGTGGATTACCTGAGGTCAGGAGTTTGAGACCAGCCTGGCCCACATGGTGAAACCCTGTTTCTACTAAAAATACAAAAATCAGCCAGGCATGGTGGTGCACGCCTGTAATCCCAGCTACTCGGGAGGCTGAGGAAGGAGAATTCCTTGAACCCCAGAGGTGGAGGTTGCAGTGAGCCAAGATCCTGCCACTGCACTCCAGCCTGTGCGACAGGAGCAAGACTCCATCTCAAAAACAAAACAAAACAAAAAAACCCCTGCATATCAGTATTTCTAGCAGCCTTATTCATAATTGCCAGAACTTGTAAGCAACAAAGATGTCATTCAGCATGTGTGTGGATAAACTGTAATGCATCCAGACAATGGAATATTATTCAGTGCTAAAAAGAAATGAGCTATCAAGCCATGAAAAGACATGGAGGAAACTTAGATGCATATTGCTAAGTGAAAGAAGCCAATCTGAAAAGGCTTCCTACTATATGATTCCAACTGTATGACATTTTGGAAAAGGCACAACTATGGAGACAGTAAAAATATAAGTGGTTAACAGAGATTGAGCAGGAAAGGAGGGATGAATAAGTGGAGCACGGAGGATGTTTAGGATAGTGAATCTACTCTCTGATATTTTCACAGTGGATAGACATTATATACATTTGTCCAAACCCATGGAATGGATAACACCAACAGTGAACCCTAAACTATGGACTTTGGGTGATAATGATGTGTCAATGTAGGTTCATCACAACAAAGGTACCATTCTAGTGGAGATGTTCGTAATAGGGAGGGCTGTGCATGGGGAGGGCACAGGGTATATATCGGAAATCTCAGTACCTTCTGCTCAATTCTATTGTGAACTTAAAATTGCTCTATGAAGTAAAGTATCTAAAAAAAAACACACATGTAAAGGGCTGCAATCAATGCTTGGTACATAGGAAGCAATAATTTTAACTGTAATTACATTTATTATTAATAATTGGACATTAACAATAAGGCACATTGGAAAGGCTTTAGCATAAGGTAAGTTTTAAAGGATTGCTTGCAAATTAATTGAGGTTTCCTGCAGACTTTGACAATGTTGTTTTATTTTATGATTTTTACAGTGCCACTTCTTTGTTTAATATCTGGACTAAATACGCCCCCAGGCTGCCAGCAGACTATTACAACGAAAAGCTTCTGAAGGTTGGAGATAGTCTTTGTCAAATGAAAGTAAGTGCCTCTGGAGGAAAGAGAGCCAAAAAGAAATTCATTTGGTTAATTATTATTACAGTATTTAGGCTGATACCCTTCCTATTTTACATGTTTTGATTTTTCTCTTAGAAAAAAAATAAATGAGTACATAAAAATTTTAATAAGGCACAGTAACCAAAAAAGTGTTGCTTTTTAATTTTGTAGTTGAGATTTCCCAGAGGTGAGACATTCCTGGACAGCCAGGCAGCTGGCTGTGGATGGGCAGGAGGGTGGCCGGGTTAACAGAGGGTGTGGTAGGCGCACAACAGGAAATGCTGAATCATCGTGTTCCTACCTTATACAAAGGAGCCCAGACACCACTTCCTGTTGTTTTTCATATGGCTGGCCTTGCCCAGTGGTCAACCTTCAGGGCTCTTGGCCTTGCAGCTCTGTTGCCTGCTTCAGCACCCTGTATATTAAACTCTTTCAACTCTTTCTTAATGTTTTGCTGTATGTAATTTTAACAGTCATTCCATACATACCCTGTTTCTTGCTCAGTATTGTATTCCAGACTGAGTTTGTGTCCTACTTTTAGTTCTACCTGAATGTCTAGGGCTTGGAATGCTGTGGACTTGTGGACTTGGTTTGCTGAGACCACAGCATGGCTGGGTCTTCCATTAATGATCATGTGAGTTTCCCCCTTAAACTCTGGCCAAGGTCCAGATTATTCTAAGTCATGTGAGGGTCAGACAATGGGATTTTAGGCCAGCCGTGGGCAGTGTTCAGTGTTTTCTCAATCTTCAGTTTCTCAACTTCATTTTTCCCCTCTCTATTTCCTGGACTTTAATCCTCTTGGTCTGGGAGACAAATTTACCACATATGAGTGGTGGAACTTCATAATGAAGAACTAAGACCTATTTTCTTCTGCCAAAACTGCAGAATAACCATAGTTCCACATAAATGGACCATGGGTCTTAGAAACTTGAAAATACAGGGCTTGGTAAGCTACAGAAAAGAAACCCGGGTGAGACTCAACTTGGAAGCTTTATTCATGTAAGTGGAATAAGAGTTTTGACAAGAATTAGAAGACAGCCCCCTTTACATCCTTATACTTTTCAGTATAAGAAGCTGGTAATACAAATAAAAAGCACAGTGTAGGGTTGTTTGAGAAATATCTGTGTGGGTGGAGTGGATATTGGTGGAGGGAGGAGGGAGGTGTATGTTAGAAGCTGATAAAGCAAGTTAAAGATGGCTGGTAGCTAAGGATTTAGAATGTTTTAGATAGAAAGGCCTAGATAGGATATTTTAATATTTAATTAAAGGAACAAAGAAAAAGTTTTATCTACTTTTCACCGAAGGGAATGTTGGCCAGGCTGGGCATGGTGGCTCATACCTGTAATCCCAGAACTTTGGTAGGCTGAGGAGGGCAGATTGCTTGCTTGAGCCCAGGAGTTTGAGACAAGCCTGGGCAACATGGTGAAACACTGTCCCTAAAAAAAAAAAAAAAAAAAAAAAAGGTATTTATAATTCTGAAATCATGAACTTGTTACTTTGGTTTCTAGGCTCTATTTTTATTTTAGTTGTAGTAAAGATCATCTTCTGGAAAATTTGTTTTAAACCTAGATTTGAATTTATTATATGACTCAAGTTAGAGCAGAAAAGATTCAGGATTAGTGAGCAAAAAACAAATCTTTAATAGAAATTTAAACAAAACAGTGTTTGACTGAAGATGCCTCCCAAGGGGCTAGGTAACTGGACAGCCAGTTCAACCTTGGGCAGTTGCTTTTCCTGGGGATGAAGTTGTGGGGGAGGGAGCTGAGGAAGGGTTGCAAGTGACTCATTTTGAAAGCACTGCTTATGTCCCCTGCCCTGAAACCCTCCAGGTAACTGAGCCCTGTGGGTTACAGAAATGGGGCATCTGATTCTGTAATGGGAACATAAGCATGAATTTGAATGAATAAAAATCCCACTGTTCAAATGCTTTTTATTTGTCCTGATGCAGCTTTAGAGTCTGTTGACAGATGAAAGAGAGGCAAGTAGCTCACCTCACTCTGCAGTTTTTTCTTTTACTTTCTCTTCTTTGGTTCTCTCTTTCTTCCTCTCTTCCTTCCTCTCTCCCTCCCTCTCCCTTCCTTTCCTTCCTCCCTCTCTCTCCCTCCCTCCCTTTCTTTCTTTCCTTTCTTTCTCTTTCTTTCTTTTCTTTCTTTCTTTCTTTCTTTTTCTTTCTTTCTTTCTTTCTTTCTTTCTTTCTTTCTTTCTTTCTCTTTCTCTGTCTCTTTCCTTCCTTCCTTCTTTCTCTCTTTCTCTCTCTCCTCTTTTTCTTTCTTTCCCTCCCTCCCTTTATTTTTTCCTTCCTCCTTCACTCCCTCTCTCTTTCTTTCTTCCTTTCCTTTCCTTTCTTTTCCTTCCTTTCTTTCTCTCTCTCTTTCTTTCACTTCCTTTCTCCCCCCTTCCTTTCCTTTCCTCTTCTCTTCCCTTTCTTTTCCTTTCCTTTCCCTTCCCCTTCCTTCCCTTCCCTTTCCCTCCCTCCCTCCCTCCCTCCCTCCCTCCCTTCCTTCCTTCCTTCCTTCCTTCCTTCCTTTCTCGCTCGCTCTTCATTTCTTTTCTTTTTCGAGCCTATGAGGTATCAGAGAAGCAAGACTACTCATCCACCTCTCTGGGTATGTGGGTTACCATGATCTGATGATGCTGAATTTTGGAACCTGGATTTTGAGTATTTGTAGGTATTACCATGCACAGTGCCATAGTAAATATTCTCATCCTTGTGGTCATGATGGTCCCATCTCACATAGGCTCATTGTGAGGAGAATTAGATGAAATAATGCACATAAATTGTATAGTGCAGTGTTTGCCACATACTATGTTTTTGGAAAATGGAGCCAGTAGGAATGGTATAATTGTAATAATCAACATTGATACTATTAGGAATAATATGAATATTACCTAATAATGATGAGCTAAATGATATTTTGGAACTTTAATCAAGTACTCTTTTTATTTCAGGAATACAAACTGGCCCTTTTACAATGCTATGGAAGATATCTTCAGCAGTTCAATACCAATTTTGATGAGAATAAAGTGGATGTAACTCAATTCAAAGCTACCTTTTTCCCAAAAGGCTTTAAAGATAAAACTGCTGGACTTACAGTAAGATGAAAGAGCAACTGAAATATCTATAATTTATGATTAGTTATGCAATACATCTTTTAGGTGACAGCTTCTAAATGTCTTTTGTTGGCTTAGCATAGCATCTAGCTGTGTGTTATAAGTTGCTTAATAAATACTTTCAGTGCTGGATAAGAAAGTGAACTTATTAAGCTTTGTAAAGATGCTTTGGAGATTAAGTCACTGCAGTCACTCATTCATGTAGCAGTTGTTGTTATTTAATAGGTAATATTTGTAGAGTGCATTTAATTTATAAAGTGCTTTGGAAAACAAATTTGATAAAGTAATTTTATGAGTTACGTACTATTATCCCTATTTTACAGAAGAAAAATAAAGCTTATCACATAGTATAAAAAAGTGGCTCTTGAGATTAAACATAAATCTATTGATATAAAAAATTTATACTTTATTTCTAGTATACCAGTATTTTGTTAATTACTACCATTGATTCACTGGTTGAACAGTTTTCATGTGCTGAGTACTCTTCTAAATACATTGTATGAATTATCATCTTGCAGCCTCATTAAAGTCCTTAGAGGTGCCTCTTTTACAGATTAGGAAATGGAAGTTTATTAGCCAACTTAAAGCAATGGGCAGGGTTGGTGTTTGAACCCTGATCAGTCTGACTCTAAATCTATATTACTTCAAACTTGAGGACTATTCAAGGCCTTGGGAACAGTATGTGGTTAATAAGCAAAAACTCTCAAGGCATGTTTAGGGGACAATTGAATGTTCAATTTGGCTGTACCGTAGGTACATGAATGAGAATACTGGGCAATGTAGGTTGGCACCCCATTAGGGAAAAGGTCTCTTCTACTCCGCTTTTTGTAGCCTTGACCCCCTACCTTCTGCTTTTTGCTTTTCATACTTTGCCAGAATTTTTCTTTCTTTCTTCCTTTCTTTCTTCCTTTCTCTTTCTTTCTTTCTTTCTTTCTTTCTTTCTTTCTTTCTTTCTTTCTTTCTTTCTTTTCTTTCTTTCTTTCTTTCTTTCTTTCCTTTCTCTCTCTTTCTCTTTCTTTCTTTCTCTCTTTCTCTCTCTTTCTCTTTCTTTCTTTCTCTCTCTCTCTCTCTCTTCCTTTCTTCCTTTCCTTTCTTTCCTTTCTTTTCTTCTTCTTTTTTTTTTGGAGTCTTGTTCTGTTGCCTAGGCTGGAGTGCAATGGCATGATCTCAGCTCACTGCAACCTCTGCCTCCTAGGTTCAAGCAATTCTCCTGCGTCAGCCTCCTTAGCAGCTGGGATTACAGGCGCGTACCACCATTCCTGGCTAATTTTTGTATTTTTAGTAGAGACGGGGTTTCACCATGTTGTTCAGGCTGGTCTCGAACTCCTGACCTCATGATCCACTCTCCTTGGCCTCCCAAACTGCTGGGATTACAGGTGTGAGCCACCGTGCCTGGCCAATTAATTTCTAAAGTAGAAACCTGTCATTTTGTTCCACTACCCATTGACTTTGCCTTTTGGCTAAAGTCCAAATTCCTTGGGATACATGGAATGCTCTCTATTTTTCTGAGCCTGGGTCACCCCTATAATAGCCTCACTTTTTTTTTTTTTTTTGAGACAGAGGCTCACTCTGTTGCCCAAGCTGGAGTGCAGTGGTGTAATCTTGGCTCACTGCAACCTCCGCCTCCTGGGCCCAAGTAATTCTCCTGCCTCAACTTCCTGAGTAGCTGGGATTACAGGTGTGCACCACCATGCCTGGCTAATTTTTGTATTTTTAGTAGAGATGGGGTTTCTCCATGTTGGCCAGGCTGGTCTTGAACTCCTGACCTCAAGTGATCTGCCTGCCTTGGCCTCACTTCTTTATTTTAAACCATCTCATCCAACCTTACAAAATACTTTCAATTCAGTGACCACAGCAGTCCCTTCAATGCTGCACGAGCCTGAATGCATGAGCCTGTAACTGTTTTCCCTCCTCTAAGAGCAGTGTCCGTTTCTTCCTCATCCTAGAGTCCCTGTTGCCTAGCAGAGTGTGGCTAATAGAGGTGCTCAAGAAACGTTTGTTGAGTGAATTTTGTAAATGGTTATAATCACATCTGAATTAATAAATAAGTTAAAATGCCACTGGGTGAGCTTACAACAATTGATTCAATTCTGTATTTTTGGTAATAGGATTTTTTTTTCTTTCTGAATTTCTTTTGACTAAGGAAAGCTAGTCTTAACTAGATGGATGTTTTAAAGAAACCTATCTTTTTTTTACACTACTCTATTAAATTAATTATCCATAATTGTTTCCATTTTAGTTTTTTACATTTTGAGAAATGCTTTCCTAAGTTATTTTTATTTCTTTTTTCTTTTTCTTTTTCTTTTTCTTTTTTTTTTGAGATGGAGTTTCTCTCTTGTCACCCAGGCTGGAATGCAGTGGCACGATCTTGGCTCACTGCAACCTCTGCCTCCCAGGTTCAAACGATTCTCCTGCCTCAGCCTCCTGAGTAGCTGGGATTACACGCATGTGCCACCACGCCCAGCTAATTTTTGTATTTTTAGTAGAGACAGGATTTCATCTTGTTGGCCAGGCTGGTCTCGAACTCCTGACCTCAGGTGATTTGCCCACCTTGGCCTCCCTAAGTGCTGGGATTACAGGTGTGAGCTACTGTTCCTGGCCAGTTATTTCTATTTCTATTTTCCCATGTGTTTCAGTTTCATGCTTTGAGTGGCAAAAATATGTGCAACTACCAGCTGGTCTGCGGCAGTGATGAAAACCTGAAGAATAAAGAATCTGTGGTCCAGTGTCTGCATATCTTGTCCTCCTTAAGGCTCATCATGCAAGTGGCTCTGCCACAAGAGCATCTTTGCTGGATTATCTTCAATGGTATATGCTGATATATTTTATTTTCCATTGTGTCTTTCAGAAAGTTGCTTAATGCTAAGTTTGACAGTAGCTTGAGTACCTTGTGATTTAAAACATATGCATTTCATAATAGTATGATTGTATTTTTTTTAACATTTGTATGACATGTTTGTCCTCGTAAATTGGGATGGATAAAGCATGTCTTTGGGTTTTCATTGGGGAAAGGGTTAGAGGCTGTGGGAATAATCACTGTTGGGTGTTCAAAAAGCAAGGCCGCAGTTAACGAGTAAATATAGATGGAGAAGTGTCAAAGAACCAGCGCAGATTAGATTGGTTCTAAGCATTACCCATTTACTGCCTCAAACAATTTGGCTTTGGGTTTCTACAAAGTGACCTTCTCCTCCTACTTTTATTTTGAGTGAGGACTGCTGAGGAACACACACACACATACACACACACACACACACACGTACATTATGTGTATGTCTGAAGAAATGACTCTCAGCTAAAAAATGTAATACTTGCTTTTCTCTATTTTAAAGTTGCAACTTACTGCATTGTTCTCTAGATAATATATTTTTAAAAGGAAAATAATAATGACAGTGTGTTCGATGTGCATAAGACAGGATCAAATAACTTCAAGGAAACATATTGGATTTTCCCTCATCCATGGCAACTGAAAGTGTATTTTCTAGCCTTTTCCTTTCTCACCCACCCCCAAGTCATGTTTTGACATTTTGAAATCAGACTTTACATTTGCTGCCAGAGATGAGGCCAGCTTTGATGAGATTTTTTCAGTCCAGTGATTATTAAGCTTTTGTGTCTGATCATCCTCCAGAGATTCGATGTTACCTGTGCCACCACTGCCATCTCTCACACATCTTGGCAGGGACAGAGAAGGAGCAGCAGTTCCGTGTTAGGCCCAGTGGTTGAGGCCTGTGGTCAGCCCTTGTTTGAGTGGTGGAAATTAGCATGATTCCCTGTCTTTACTCCTTTTAAGATCACAACCCAAACATAGTCTTTTTTTTTTTTTTTTTTTTGTCTGAGACAGAGTCTCACTTTCTCACCCAGAGTGGAGTGCAGTGTGGCACGATCACTGCAGCCTTGAGCCTTGAACTCCTGGGCTTAAGCCATTCTGCATCAGCCTTCCAAAGCACTGGGATTCCATTTCTCTCAATAGTCTTTTTTTTTTTTTTTTGAGATGGAGTCTCGCTGTGTTGCCCAGGCTGGAGTACAGTGGCGCGATCTTGGCTCACTGCAACCTCCACCTCCTGGGTTCAAGCGATTTTCCTGCCTCAGCCTCCTGAGTAGCTGGGACGACAGGCATGCCCCACCACACCCGGCTAATTTTTGTATTTTTAGTAGAGACGGGTTTTTACCATGGTAGCCAGGCTGGTCTTGAACTCCTGACCTCAGGCAATCCGCCTGCCTCCACCTCCCAAAGTGCTGGAATTACAGGCATGAGCCACCGTGCCCGGCCTCTCAATAGTTTGTTTTTTTTTTTTTTAAAGATTATTTCTGTATCCTTGATATCCTTTTCTTGGTATGTGCTTTTTTTTCTTTTCACTTTTTTAATACACATGGCATTGTGCTCTAGATTTTATTCTGTTTCCTTTTTTTTTCCTGCTGAATATTGTGGGGTTTTAGGATCTAGCTAAGTTCCCGTATGTAAATCTAATTCATTAATTCTGCCTGCTGAATTATATTCCAGATATCCATACAGGCCTGGCGATGAGCACCTGGTTTGCCTGACCTCTCTAATTGCACAAATAAGTCTGCAATGAATATCCTTGCACATGTCCTTTTATAGACCTGTGCAAGAGTTTTCTGGGATCTGTGCCTAGGAGTGGAATTACTGGGTTCTGGGAGATACACATACTTAGTTTCAGTAACTACTCTTCCTGTTTTAATTTATTTTCTAACTTACTGAATGCCTACCATATGCTAGGCATTGTTCTAGGTGCTAGGGACACAGGAGTGGACAATAGACAAAAACCACATTCTCAGGCTGACTTCCATTGCAGGGAGATGCTAAACAAATCAAAACTGAGTTGTGTCAGATGGTGATGAGGCTATGGAGAAAAGTCAAAGCTAGAAGGGGATAGAGAGAGGAGGGGCTAGGCTGCTGAGATGACAGAGGAACAAAGACCTGAAGGAGTTTGGATAGTGAAACTTCTGGGTATTTGGTGGAAGGGCATTCCACCGGGGGATCAGCAAGTGCAAAGACCTTGAAGTTTTGAGAATTTGGAATTTAAGTAGTCAAAACTATATTTTACTGAAAAGGTCAAATGTGCCTTGATAACTTACCAAAATACATTTGACCTTTTCAGTTAGACATTTACTGTATTTACTTTTAATTGACTGTTATACACACACACCCTTGGTTTCTTCAAATATTTAACCAATCTTGGTTTTTAAATGAAAATTTAGGCTGGGCACAGTGGCTCACACCTGTAATCCTAGCACTTTGAGAGGCCAAGGCAGGCAGACCACCTGAGGTCAGGAGTTCAAGACCAGCCTGGCTAACATGGTGAAACTGGGTCTCTACTAAAAATACAAAAATTAGCCGGGTGTGGTGGTGCATGCCTGTAATCCCAGTTACTTGGGAGGCTGAGGCAGGAGAATTGCTTGAACCTGGGAGGTGGAGGTTGCAGTGAGCCAAGATCATGCCACTGCACTCCAGCTTGGGTGACAGAGCAAGCCTCCATCTCAAAAAAAAAAAAAAATCTAATTTGGTATATGGATATTGAGTAATACCTTACTTTTCAACTGAAGTGAACCCAACTAATTTAGACCCTCAACTAGATTATTTTGATGGCGGCCATTTTTAATGAAAAGGACTCACAAGAGCAGGCAATAAACTCCTATTAGGGACTTGGTTAAAAATGAAACAGGCCTGGCGTGGTGGCTCATGCCTGTAATCCTAGCACTTTGGGAGGCCCAGGTGAGTGGCCAACATGGTGAAAGGCCAGCCTGGCCAACATAGTGAAACCCCATCTCTACTAAGAATACAAAAATTGGCCGGGTGTGGTGGCATGTGCCTATAATCTCAGCTACTTGGGAGGCTGAGGCAGGAGAATTGCTTGAACCTGGGGAGCAGAGGTTATAGTGAGCTGAGATCATGCCACTTCCCTCCAGCCTGGGCAACAGAGCAAGACTCCATCTCAAAAAAAGAAAAAAAGGAACAAAGCGAAATAAACTTCCAGAAATACCTTGAGATCATAAAGATTCAGTCTGTGTTCCATCTGATACCGTTTACTCTCTGAATCTGGCTTTTGCAGCAGGAATTTGTGAGCCATGCCAAGATCTTGAACTGTCAAAGGACTTAGTTACAGTCAGAACCTTTTAGGGCTGGAAAGGTGAAAGGCACCTTTTTGAAATACAGAGGGTCCTTGTCATTCTTGAGGGCAGTCTCCTGAGGCCTTCCTCAGTTCCCCAGTTCCCTGTTACTGGCATGTTTATACAGGCTCCTGGCTTACATCCTCATCACATGTTTTGTGGACAGCCATGTGTTTCCTGTGCATATTTTTGCTTGGTGACTATTTTTTTTTCCTGCAAAGAAACACTTAAGACAATTTTATTTTTAAAGATGAAGAGTAGAGGCCAGGAACGGTGGCTCACGCTTCTCATCACAGCACTTTGGAAAGCCAGATTACTTGAGGTCCGGAGTTCAAGACCAGCCTGGTCAACATGGCGAGACCCCCGTCTCTACTAAAAATACAAAAATTAGCTGAGCATGGTGGCGAGCCCCTGTAATCCCAGCTACTTGAGAGCCTGAGGCACGGGAATCGCTTGAACCCTGGAGGTGGAGGTCACGGTGAGCCGAGATTGCACCACTGTACTCCAGCCTGGGTGACAGAGCGAGACTCTATCTCAAAAAAAAAAAAAAAAAAAAAAAGAAATGAAAAAGATGAAGAGTAGAAGTCAACAAAGCCTCGTTGAGATACGTCTGCTGAGCTCGAGCTGTTATTAGTCGAGTGGTTTCTTCCCCAGTGGATCTTTAGTGGAATGAATAACTGCAGGTGCTGGGGGTAGTCACATGAATAATGCCGAGTCCCTGAATGTTAAGGACCAATTGCATTCTCTATGACATTTAGGGTACTATACATTTAAGTTTAAATTTTGTTCAATTTTGGGGGTCACTGATTTGTGTAATTGATGTTTATTATGCTTATAGTTGTGTTCTAATCAAGTGATAGATGTTTTGGTGCAGTTGCCATTTTCTCACAAACTTTTTATTTATTTATTTTTTTGAGATGGAGACTCGCTCTGTCATCCAGGCTGCAGTGCAATGGCACAATCTTGGCGCACTGCAACCTCTGTCACCTGGGCTTAGGCAATTCTCCTGCCTCAGCCTCCTGAGTAGCTGGGATTACAGGTGCATACCATCACGCCCAGCTAATTTTGTGTTTTTAGTAGAGATGGGGTTTCTCCACGTTGGTCAGGCTGGTCTTGAATTCCTGACCTCAGGTGTTTTGCCCCCTTCAGCCTACCAAAGTGCTAGGATTACAGGCGTGAGACACCACACCCGGCTGGGATTACAGGTGCACACCATCATGCCCAACTAATTTTGTATTTTTAGTAGAGATGGGGTTTCTCCATGTTGGCCAGGCTGGTCTCGAATTCCTGACCTCAGGTGTTTTGCCTGCCTCGGCTTCCCAAAGTGCTGGGATTACAGGCGTGAGCCACGGCACCCGGCCATCAGAAACTTAAAAGTTTAAACCTGAACATAGAATTCATAATTGTTGAATTTTTATGGTTACGAATATTAGATACTTTATAGAAAATATTTAGACTACCTGTTACAATTACATGCCTTTTTAAAGCATGTTACCACATTTTGGGTATGTTTATAGATTGATAAACTGCTTGTATACAGAGAGAAGTATGGTGATGTTCCCCACTCCTCTCTTAACTCTCTCTCTAGCCTTCTATCCTCTTTTAATTAATGGTCTGACACAAAATCATGTGTCCTTACTTAGGTGTTGGAAATGCTATTTTTTCATTAGAATGCTTATAGGACACACCTTGATAATGGGAAAAATGTTATATGAGTCCGAGAGTGAATATGTGCCCTGTTATGAGAGTGAATATGTGCCCTGTTATGCATTATGATTTTAAAATTATTATGAGTTTCCTTGTTGAGTATTTTGCCATGCTGATTAAATATGTATTCTGATCTTATTTGGAGATAAATCTTTAGTTTTTCAACCATAAGGAAACCATGGGAACCAATTTTATATATATATATAATATATGTGTATATATATTATAGATATGTGTATATATATTATAGATATGTGTGTATATATTATAGATATGTGTATATATACATTATAGATATGTGTATATATATTTTATATATGTGTGTGTGTGTATATATATATATATGTGTGTATATATATATATATATATGTGTATATATTTGAGATGGAGTCTTGCTTTGTCACCCAGGCTAGAGTGCAGTGGCACGATCTCGGCTCACTGCAACCTCCGCCTCCCAGGTTCAAGCGATTTTTCTGCCTCAGTCTCCCAAGTAGCTGGGACTACAGGTGCACGCCATCACTCCCGGCTAATTTTTGTATTATTAGTAGAAGTGGGGTTTTACCATATTGGCCAGGCTGGTCTTGAACTCCTGACCTCGTGATCCTCCCGCCTCAGGCTCCCAAAGTGCTGGGATTACAGGCGTAGCCACTGTACACAGCCGGGAACCAGTAATATTTTATACGAATTAATGAACGCAGAGAGTACATAAATTATGCCACTAGAATTATTCTTTTGTTCATTATACTGGCCTGTAAAATGAGACTAAAAGATTCCTGTGTCAACATATTTAAAATACGGCCATGTTAATTATTTTAATGATTTTGTTTACAAGTTACAAGAAAAATTATGATGAGTATAACTGTATATACCATTATCAGACTTCCTCATGAGATCACTTGTTTGGGGAACTACAGACTTGAACCACAGAAATTGGAATATAAAATTTCTGTCATTTGACTGTACAACATGTTAACAATCGTTTTCTCCATGCAGGTACCATTTATATTTACACCATTTGCAGAAAACTGATGGTCATAGGTCAGTCTTCCAAGGTATGAAATGTACTGACAAAATATTTTCCCCTCTATTTCCTTATTTTTCTTAAGGCTTTCATTACACAGTATATTGAGTGTTAAACAAGGAATATTTGGAGAATTATATAAGATAAAATTCAGTAAATATATATTATATAGCTTTATTATTCTTAGTTTTGCTTTATAGGGGTCATATGTAAAAATATAGATGATTTAATGAAAAGAAAGGAAATTCCTGAAAATGTTAGTATTCTCTGTCTCTCAGATAGTCATGCTTGTCACGCTTGATCGTGAACATCCATCTGGTTACTATAGCTTTAGGTAGGGTGACCATCCATCCTGGCTTGCCCAGGAAAGTCCCAGTTTATGCCTGTTATCCTGTTAGTAATTATCAGTAGTGGCCACTTTTACTAGTAAAAGTGGCCTGGGCCGGGCGCAGTAGCTTACACCTGTAATCCCAGCACTTTGGGAGACCTCAACTGGCAGATCACTTGAGGCCAGGAGTTTGAGACCAGCCTGGCCAACATGGCAAAACCCTGTCTTTACAAAAAATACAAAAATTAGCCGGACATGGTGGCACATGCCTGTAGTCCCAGCTGCTTGGGAGGCTGAGGTGGCAAGATTGCTTGAGCCTGAGAGGCGGAGGTTGCAGAGAGTCAAGATCGTGCCACTTTGCATTCTTGCCTGGGTGACAGAGCAAGACTGTGTCTCAAATAAAAAAAAAAAAAGAAAATTAAAAAAAGGTGTCCTGGTTTGGATGATAAACTATGGTTACCCCCTTTATGTCATGATATGGAGCTTGGATTTCATTCTGCTTGAAGTGTTTCCACTTCTGGCCTGCATGCTAATCGGGTGAATGCACACTTAAACTCTAACCCAGCTGCATGACGAAGGCAAGGAGACTTTATTTTATAAGATTCTTACTTATCAGTACTCACTGCTCAGTGTTAGCTTGAAGAAATTGCTGACACTTCTATTGACTTCCCTACAATGTTGGTAGCGTTTTTGTCCGCAGGAGACATATTTATTCCCTGTATTAATTTTCCGGTTATTGGAATGTAGGCCAAGACGGGCGAATATACTCCCGTTGAGACCCTGCTTGAGTTGTTGCTGGCATCTGAAACATGACTACTTTATTCTTTATTCCATGCAGAACCTTACCCTGAATATTCTAACACTCAGGAGAGATATGTTTTTTCTTATTTCCTCAAAGCATAGCCAAGTATCTTAAAAGTTGACAACATTTGAAAAATAAAAATGGAAGTAAAGAAATTTGCATGCTCAATGGATAACATTAATTATGTGTTCTCTCTCTGTTTTGCTTCTCGAATTAAAAAACTCTATGACAGACAGTGACTTGAAGAAGCTCTGTGCCAGCTTTCTGAGTGTGAATTAAATTGAGGGGGGACTCTCCCAGGTCTAATGTAAACTTGGCCCGCAGACTATTGCAATGATGCTACATTCAGTTCCAGATGATTTCCTAAAGAGAATTTGCATACTCTGGTTGCACTTGGTGTAACGACAACAAACATGGCTTCACAGGACCATCATAGTTTGGTCTGCTTCAGTGCTTGCTGCCAAAGCTTTGAAGGGCAGAGATGTCTGTGCCAACATTTGACTGTTAGTGTTTGTGCTTGTTAACGCTGAGAGAATTTTAAAGTGACAGTCATCTTAAAATAATTTCTTATTCATAACCTTTGTAAGACATTTCTTCTCTGCCTCATATACCTTGAGTTTGTCTCTGATAAAATAAGGATAGTTGAGTATTTTGCCATGCTGATTAAATATGTATTCTAATCTTACTAGGAGATAAATCTTCAGTTTTTCAACCATAAGGAAACCATGGGAACCAATAATATTTTATATGAATTTATAAAAGCACAGGGTACATAAATTTTGCCACTAAAGTTATTCTTTTGTTCATTGTATTTCAAAACTTAAATCGCCTGTAAAATGAGACTAAAATGAGTATAGTTCTTTTTTTTCTGAGACTGAGTCTTGCTCTGTTGCCCAGGCTGGGTGCAGTGGCGCCGTCTTAGCTCACTGCAAGCTCTGCCTCCTGGGTTCAAGTGATTCTCCTGCCTCAGCCCCCTGAGTAGCTGGGATTACAGGCACCCACCACCACGCCAGGCTAATTTTTTGTATTTTTAGTAGAGATGGGGTTTCATCATATTGGCTAGGCTGGTCTCGAACTCCTGATCTCCAGTGATCTGCCCGCCTCAAGCCTTCCAAAGTGCTGGGATTACAGGTGTGAGCCACGACGCCTGGTCCAAAATGAGTATAGTTCTGTGGTGCCAGTCTTGTGGGATGGGAATGGGAGGTGAGGGATGCAATAATTTTTGGGGGGGGGTGGTGGGTGGTTGTACATTTGGCACCTGAAGATCTGAATGACATTCTTTCTGTTTCAAGGAAATTAATAATTTTCACCAGTAATTCCCAAACCTCCAGCTGGTAAATTGATTCCTGAGCTGAGACTAAAAATGGATTCGATGGGTCCATTTAATGGAGACAAGTCCTTGGAGGTCCCACCGTGTGTGAGATGTCCTGGGTCTGTGGGATTTGAATACTTTAGTGACTTCAGAGTTCAAGTATGTTATAGCATAAGACGGAAGGAGAAGTAGACCTGGGCTTCTCATGCTGTCTAAACTCCCATTTATATAGGATCTAGGCATGAGGGCTAGCTT
Organism: Nomascus leucogenys; assembly: GCF_006542625.1. Classification (NCBI taxonomy): domain Eukaryota; kingdom Metazoa; phylum Chordata; class Mammalia; order Primates; family Hylobatidae; genus Nomascus; species Nomascus leucogenys. The sequence continues at coordinate 8,967,902 of NC_044390.1, read as the reverse complement.
TTGTTATTACTATTGAATCTGTACTATGTGCTAGGTCCTGTGAAAGGCTTATGAGGTGGGCACTAGCATCATCATCATTAACATTGATTGAATGAATGCCTACCGTCATCAAGTATGCTTGTAAGCACGTTCATTTATCATCTCATTTAATCTTCACACCACCACTTTGAGAAAGGTGCTGTTATTACCTCTATCTTTTTTTTTTTTTTGATACAGAGTCTCGCTCTGTCGCCCAGGCTGGAGTGCAGTGGCGTGGTCTTGGCTCACTGCAAGCTCCACCTCCCGAGTTCATGCCATTCTTCTGCCTCAGCCTCCCGAGTAGCTGGGACTACAGGCGCCCGCCCCCACCCCCGGCTAATTTTTTGTATTTTTTGTATTTTTAGTAGAAACAGGGTTTCACCTTCTTAGCCGGGATGGTCTCGATCTCCTGACCTCATGATCCACCCGCCTCGGCCTTCCAAAGTGCTGGGATTACAGGCGTGAGCCACTGCACCCGGCCATTACCTCTATCTTATATAATAGATAAGGAAGCTGAGGCTGGGAAAAGTTACTTTGCTCAGGGTCACACAACTAGTTAGAGATGTACTGAGACCAGGGGCAGTGTCACCCTGTACCGTTAGAATAATGCATGTCTGTTGACTAAATGGAATCCTGTCATGACCCATTCTATTTTGGTTTACGTACTCAAATGGATAAGCTGCAGGGAAGGGGTTGATATTTTCTGACATAACCCTATCTTCCTAAAGACATCCTGAAAACCAAAACTAACCAGGGGCTCTTCCCTAGGTGAGAAACACCTAATTTAGTGCTGCAGCAGGTCACCAGCGTAAGCTTGGGGAATAGAGGGTGGTCAGACTTCTGAAACCTCTTTCCCTGAAGACATATGACCATTTTGCTTTTGTTTATGGAATAATTTAGTTTCTTCGGTGGCATTTAAAACTGTAGTACAGTACTCAGCAAACATTAAAGAATACATCTAGAATCTGTTCGTTCTAAGAAACGATTGATTTCTGTTTCATTTTACTATGAAACTGAAATAGTTGGACAACGTATGTGGCTTGAATAGTTACTGTCAAATTATTTCACATACCATTACATAAACTTTAAGTCCTGACTTTGAAATTGCTTGTCATTTTCTTTAAATGGTGTAAGCTGATATAAATGAGGCTGCAGCGCCATCCTGTGGCTGAGCTGATTAGTAGTGTGTATGTTTCCTACTCAACACCTACCAACATGCTCTTACTGGGGCCATGTTTTGGATATGGATATTATTTGACTTTTCAAAGTTCTTTTTTTTTTTTTTCATGAAGAGAACAGTCCTGATGTATCCTATTAAATTTTTTAATTAATAGAAACAATTATTTGTAGCTTTTAAGGGTAAGAAAAAATGCTACAAATTGAGTCATATTTTGAAAATGGCTTTTCCTGTTTAAACTTGAAAGATAGTTTTTCATAACCCTAAGTGGTTTATGGTGAGCTTCTCCCCTTTGTCAAGCCTCCTCTGTGTACTGGAAAGAACACTGCACTTGGGAGTTCGAAGACCTCAGTTTCAGCCCCAGCTCTTTTGCTTAGAATGAGTTTAGCCTCATGGAGTCAAGCTAAGTTACTTTTAAGATCCCTTCTGGCACAAAAAACTTTGATTTTCCATAAACAAATTAAATACAATGTGAACAATTGTTAACTGAAGCTATTTTTATTTTGAAATGTGAAATTTCTAATACCAGGAGTCCTGAAGGATTTTAGAAAGATGTGAATTTAAAGGGGAAATTTCGGCATGGCTTAATCATATACCGCTCAACCCAAACCACAACAATCCAAATGCAAAAATCTGAAATAGAGATTGTTAGGGAGTAGCAAATGTGAGAAAAATTCGAGGGTTTTTGGTGATATGATTAATTTCATATCAGTTCACAAAGTTTACAGCAATAACAATGACAGCAACAACAAAAACAGCAATGAATCAACCTCAGTCTAATTTAGAAGAGTTACAGTGTCCACAGCCATGGACTGAGAATGTTGACTGTACTGTGGTCTAGCCATACACCCTGAAAGGATGCTGGCAACCTGGGGTAAAGCCACAGAAGGCCAATCATGGTGGAGAAGGGCAGCGCAGTTCTGTGAGGGATGGACGTGCTTGGGGATATTTACCCTGGACGAGAGAGCCGAGGGAGAGGGCAGGCTGCATTAAGTGTTTTTAGATTTCTGGATGGCTGTAATTTAGAAGTGAGTTTTGGATTGCTTTGTGCTGTTCTGGAAGGCATGATGAGGACCAATGCACTGGGGGTATATCAAGGTGGATTTTATTTTAGATTATGGAAGTATTTTCCTAGCATGTCATGTACATTATCTCTTTCTCCATAACAGCACTATTGTGATGTGAAAAAATACCCATTTTACAGGTGAGAAAATTGAGGCCTAAAGAGGTAAAATGATCCAACCACTCGGTGGTAAAATTGGGACCGAAATCCGGGTTTATTTGATTCTAATCTTGGACCATTTCTACTAAGCATCGCCGGCCGCAGGCTGTAAGGCTTTTTCCTTTTCCTTACCTCCTATACCAGCTAATCTTCAGAATCACATGCTGGTTCCAGGCCAACAAATAACAATTGTATCATTGGAGTTAATTCCTAGACTACTGTTGACATGATAAATGTTAATAAAAATGAGCGGAGAGGCTTATAATAAGATAAGACAGGCCGGGTGCAGTGGCTCATGCCTGTAATTCCAGCACTTTGGGAGGCCGAGGTGGGTGGATCACTTGAGGTCAGGAGCTCAAGACCAGCTTTGTCAACATGGTAAAACCCCCTCTCTACTAAAATAGAAAAATTAGCCAGGTGTGGTGGTGCACACCTGTAGTTCCAGTTACTTAGGAGGCTGAGGCATGAGAATCAATTGATTGTGCAGGGGGCGGAGGTTGCAGTAAGCCGCGATTGTGCCATTGCACTCCAGCCTGGGTGACAGAGCAAGACTCTGTCTAAAAACAAACAAACAAACAAACAAACAAAAAAGACATTTTAGAGTGTCTTCCAAAATAGCTTGAGATTTTGAGTTTTTAAATTATCTTTTACTTTTTAAATGCTTGTTTCTTCTCGACACGTTGTTTATGGTATTTTTGGTTTAAGTAATCAGCAACTTGTGCTCACAACTTAGAATTTGATTATATTTAATACAGTTATCATTATTAACTTAAAATGAAAACAAATCCAATGGTGCCCTTTATTTTGCAGGCCTTAGAGTATCTCCTGTGGGCCAGCATGTGTATGGAGTCCTTGGTCCCGCTCCTGTCCCTCAGGTACTTGACATGGCGCACTACTCTCTACACAGCTGTTTGCCAGTGCTGCTATGACTGCCATGCTGGGATTCACGGAGAGGTATGCTGCTTTTTAACTCTGAGGAGTCGAATTTTTTTTTTGAGATGGAATCTGGCTTTGTTTCCCAGGCTGGAGTGCAGTGACGTCATCTCGGTTCACTGCAATGTCCACCTCCCAGGTTCAAGCAATTCTCCTGCCTTAGCCTCTTGAGTAGCTGGGATTACAGGCATGCGCCACCCATGCCTGGCTAATTTTTGTATTTTTAGTAGAGACAGGGTTTTGCCATGTTGACCAGGCTGATTTCGAACTCCTGACCTCAGGTGATCTGCCTGCTTTGGCTTCTCAAAATGCTAGGATTACAGGCGTGAGCCACCATGCCCAGGCCCAGTATTTTAAAATAGAGCGTATTCAGCATTTTCTTCCTTAGATGCCTGCAAGGTGAAAAACAAAACCCAACCAAAGAATTGAAATGAAGCAAAGACAAAAGTTCAAGGCTTTATTTGCACAAATTTGCTTGGCTTTTCCATTCTTTTTCTCTCTCGCCCTCCTTTCTGCTCTCTCCTTTATTCTGTATTCACTTTCACCTTCTTTGCTCCATTTCTGAGTAAGATTTTTGGAATTTTTAAAATTAAGATTTTTATTCTTAAATGACAAATAATAATTGTATATACTTATGAGGTACAACGTGATGTTTTGTTGAATGTATACACTGTGGAATGATTAAGCTAATTAACATATTCATCTTCTCACATACCTTTTTCCTGTAATGAGAACACTTAAAATCTATTTATTAGCAATTTTGAAATATGCAATATGTTATTGTTAACTATGATCACCATGCTGTGCAATAGATCTCAAAAACTTCTATCTGTTGTCTTTCCATCCTCACTTTGCTCTTGAATACAAGCCACCTTCCCTCCTCGTTTAGTTTTGTGTTCCTTATCACTTAGTATATACACTCTTGTCTTGCTTTTCTCTGCTAACCACCATTTAATACACTTTGTTTTTCTTTTGTTTTCTTTCTTTATTTTTTTAAGATAGAGTCTTGCTCTGTTGCCCAGGCTGGAGTGCAGTGGTCTGATCACGGCTCACTGCAGTCTTAGTCTCTGGAGTAGCTGGGACTGCAGACGCACACCACTATCCCAAGCTAATTGAATACACCTTCTAATGACCATTTAATACTCTCTGTTTTTTGTTTTTCCTTCTTTCATCTCATTTTGATTGAGTACTTGAAATATAACTTAACTTCAGGCTTGGCATGGTGGCTCATGCCTGTAATCCCAGCACTTTGGGAGGCTAAGGCGGGTGGATCAGCTGAGGTCAGGAGTTCGAGACCAGCTTGGCCAACATGGCAAAACCCTGTCTCTACTAAAAATACAAAAATTAGTCAGGCATGGTGGTGTGCACCTGTAGTCCCAGCTACTCGGGAGGCTGAGGCTGCAGTAAGCTGAGATCGCACCATTGCACTCCAGCCTGGGCAACAAGAGTGAAACTCCATCTCAAAAAAATTTATATATATATAAAATTTCTATATATATAAAACATTTATATATAAAATATATAAATTATATATAATACATATAAATTATATATATAATATATATATTATATATAAATTTATATATATACATTTATATATAATTTATATATATCTAACTCCAGAGCTTCTATTGGCCTGTAGAGTGCCCCGTGTCAATTTGAAAAAGGCATCTTCTCTACATTACATGATACCTGGCTTGGTCAGTGGATGGGGCCTTGGTGAGAATGAGAAATAAGCACCCCTTCCTTTGGGCCAACACGTTCCTGCACAAGGGTGCATGGTTTGGTATGTGGGGCGTAAGCTAGATTTCTGCTGTAGTCAACCTCTTTGGCTGGAAGTCTTGTGTAGGACTGCCTTCATGGCTGTGCACATGCCTGTTCGTATCTTGTTAACTACCATAAATAAATCATCTGGCCAATTCACAGTTCCATTTAGTTTTTCCTGCCTGAACTAATTCTGAAGGGTTGGATGCTGGTGGCACATAGGCAGAAGAACAGCCTAATTTAACCTTCACGGGTTACTTGTGTAGCTCAAGATACATTCCAGAAAGACAACTCATCATATATATATATATAGCTAACTTCACTGTACTAGTGGTGGCATATTTTGTTCTATAGCTATTAAGATTATTAGGGAATGGAACTTTTATAGCGTTTTGGCCGTTTGATCCCTATTGGGATTTTTCTTTACTGGAAAATGTAACCCTTCATATATGTTAATATTGTGGTTGGTCTAGAAGCATCTTCATTAAAAATTATAAATGATGAATGAAATATTTCAAAGAGATGGTGAAATAAGGGACAGGAACTCTTGTTATTGAGTTCTTAATAACTCCTTTGAACTCATTTGTTATCTCTAGAGGATTATAGTAATGGTGATATGATTAAATAAGAAAGCCTCCCTTCTTCCTTCCTTCAAATATTTATTAAATACAGTGTGCTGCGTATTGGAGACACAAAAATGAGTAAGATCCTTTCAGGAAGTCGCAATTTGGTGGTCAATGTGAACGTTTAGGTAGATAATGCAGCATGTCAAGATAGGAAGGTTAGGATTTGAGAAGAGCAACTGAGGATGTGTGTGTGTGTGTGTGTGCGCGCGTGCGCGCACATGAGGACATGCAATGCCAAATGCTGAGAAGCGATAATCTGTATGGAGCTACTGTTTAAGTGATATTTCAGCTTTCCTTTTTAAAATTTCATAATTCCTGAAGTTACCTTATCTCACAGTTTATTAGAGAGTTTAGTGGTTCTTAAAAAAATGATAGACTGGATAAAAGGAGTCAGCATTAACCTAGAGCTTAATTCACAGATTAAATCAAATGCCTAGGAGAACAAAACATTGTCTTTATACATTTTAATCACTATATTCTGATTTATGAATTAAATTTATTTTAATCGCATGTAGGCATTTGCTCGGCGTGCTTTGGCTAAAATTGATGAGTTAAGGCAACTGGAATTAATGAGTTCCTCAAAATCCCAGGAAGAATCTCGAAGATATTTTAGAGAGGCCACAGTGAAGGTATAAAAATTTCATGAAATAAAAGAAATTTACCACACTCTACAGCTGATTAAATACTTAATATTAGTAGTTGGGAAGTGCATCTCATTGTTATTTCATGTGTAATTCTGCTTTTTGAGGCAGATGGCAGTGATGATCTTCAAAAGAGGAGTCTTTGAATCTAGAAGAAAAAACAAAGCTGTCTTTAGACCCAAGATAAGAATTAACCTAAGGGAAGTACAAACTGTAAGTCTAAACATGTCTTCTCTCTTTAAGACTCTTTTTGCAGTATATTTGTATTGTGCTCCCATATCTTTCAAGCCTAGTCACTCGTTATTAAATTCTGCCCCCAGTTCTCTGCCCTGGTGGGTAAATAGAGAGAAGAATGTTTTTCTAGTTTGCACGTAGCCTCACTTCATCTCTTTCTCAAAGCTTTTGTGTCTTAGCACAATCCCAGTTTTGCAACCTTAAAGGACAAGAGGCTGAAGAGGAGCCTGTGAAAGATTTCAATGAACTGGCTCTTGCAAATGAATAGGCCTCTGAGTGGTTCTGCGCTTGCCTTTGTCTCTGACCGCTGAGGGTTAGCTGAGCAGGCGAGCAGGCTTTGAGGCTGTGGAGAAGATGGAGGCACCTTTTCTCATCAGCCTTAGGTTTCACCCTTGGGAATGTTCAGGAGCTAGGTTATCCAGTAGCAACAAACAACACTGGTACCTCAGGTGGCTTAAAACAACAATTTATTGCCTACTGGAGTCATATGTTATTTTAGTTATCAGGGGCTCTGCCTTACAAAAGCTGCTCCGGGCCAGGATGAAGAGCAGCCTTCATTTCAAACATTGCTGGTCATTTGGCCAGAGGGGATTAAAGAGAGCTCTGGGGGACCTTGCATGGGCGTTGATGCTCAACATGGAAGTGACATGAGTGTGTTCTTCTCACATGTCATAACCAGTCACACAGCCCCTCCCAACCACAATCGTTATTTGGCAAACAGTAGTAAAGATGATCACAGGGCAGGGAGTAGGCAAAGTTACACTTGTGGGGCCCTCGGCCGTTTTTCTTCCCCTTGTCTTTTTCTTCTTCTTCTTCCCTTTGCCTTCCTGACTCTTAATATCCCCCAGGGCCCAGTTCTCTATCGTTTTGAAGCTCTCCCTGACTGTTCTAGATGGATATACACCCTCTTCTGCGAGCTTCCGTGTAGAGATTGAAAATGAATCTGGGGGGAAGGAGATGAGCAGTTTCTTACAGAAGAGGTGTATCAAATCTCAGAACCTGGAAAGGATTTGGGAAATCGTCTGGTTCAGTCCTTTTATATTACAGTTAGGAAAATAAAGCCTGCAGTATTTAAATGACTGGCTTAAGGTCACAAAGGCAGCCGCTGGCAGAACCAGAACCAGAACCAGCACCTCTAAGTCCAGTGCTTGCCCTCTACTCCAATCACTGCTACTCTCTTTCCTCATTTCTTCTTAACACATTTAGGAGTAATCCTTCTTCTTTCTTTTAAATGAATTACTATATTTAAATACAAATAGTTTTTGGACATGGTACCTTTCCATTGCTACTTAGTGACAATATTGACTACTGAGCCCACAGGTACGTTTTATACATCCCTTTTAAGCTATATATCCCTTACTAACCAACAGTATATTAATTGGCGAGTATATTAATTAAATTATAGGCAATTCCTTGGATAAGCTTTTAAGCTACTTGCATCTGGTATTAAGTAGTGGTGCTATAGTCTTTGTAAAAGGGCAGGGAACAATTTTTTTTTTCTCCCCAGCATTTTTTTCTCTGAGCAACCAAATTTAAATATCCAAAGTTGCAAGACTGTTGTTACTTAGAATATTATTAGGACTTAACAGTTATCCTGGTAGCAAAACTAAATACATTTTCAAAGAAAAATGTTTAAAATTCCAGATAAAATTACATTAAAAACTAATTTATATCTGATTTCCCTTAAGATAATTGTTGAATGAAAAGTTCTGGTGATTTTTTTTTTAAGAAAAAATTGTTTAGTGAGTAGTTGTTTCAGAGACTAGTCAACACATCCTTTTTATAACGTCATCCTATGTTACCTTGGCATATTTTGCAGGATGTCCTGTTTTCTGTGTATGAAATAATTTTATTATGTTTCTACTAAATAAATTAATTTTAATATGCATTGAACGTATTTTCTAAAACATTTCTGGGTTTGTATGTAAGTTGTTAACTCATAGTAAATCATTTTGACTCTCAAAAGATTCTTTTAAAGGACTACTAATTCAGACTCCTAATGATTGATTAGTTAGTGATTTATTCAATAAATATTTTTAAGTACCTGCTATTGAAGAAAATAGATGAGGATTACATTCTAGTGGAGAATTATCTCATAAATAAATAAATAATTATAGCTTATGATAAATATTAAGAAATAAATAATGATAATGGTGAGGATGAAATGAGTTACATGTAAAGTCCTTAGAATGTTGCTGGCAGGTAGGAAGTAGGTCCTCAGTAAATATTAGCTATCATTGTTTATTTTTTTATTAATTCAACAACCATGTATTGAGTGTCTACTGTGGTTTCAAGTATAGTGGAATATAGAAATACTAAATTGCAGCCCTGGCTTTTTGAAGGCCCTTGGGTTAATGGGCAGAATTTGGCTACACAGGGAAAATAGAGAAAAACATTCCAAGTGAAGGATCAGAGCATGGTCATAGCTTAGAAGCCAGAGTAGGCAAAATTTGCCGGGGGTCAGTGATAAATAGAGCTTGACTAGGAATAGGCACGTGATATTGGGAAATTAACATAATACATCTCCTAGAGTAGATGTCATGGAGACTGTAGTATTTAAAGATGGAACCAGACTGTACAGTTGTGCCATTCAGATTTTCATTCATCCTGACATTTTAAATAAGATAATATATCCTATGCAGTATATGTGTCATAATTTGTCTAATATTTTATCGTTATTATTTTAGTTCTTTCAAAATTTTTTTTGCTATTATAACTATTGACATCATCCACATCTTCAGACATGCTTATTTTTTTTCTTTCTTTTATTTTCTGTGGATAAAATTCCAGGTGTAGGATTACGGAATTGAAGGACATAAACACTTTATTTCCCTTGACATATATTGCCAACTTGACTTCCAAAATGAGTATTCCTATTTTCAAGGTGACAACTTGCAAGTACCAGTTTTATCACAAGCTGTTATTATTTTGATATTATTATTTGTTTAAATTTTTTTTTTTGTTAATTCAGTTTTCATAAGATGGCTTGCCATTTTAACTTTGTTTCTTTGAGCCAACTTTTCTTTCATTGTGTGAATTATTTTTCACAGTCTTTGACCATTTATTTACTAGGGATTTTAATTTTTAAAATGAATGAGCTCATTATTTTTATAGATATTATTATTTTGCTTTTCATACTTGACAATCCATTGTTTTCCTTATTGCTTCAGCTTTAATTCTTTTTTATAGACCTTTTAAATATTTATATTTCAAAATCTTTTACTTAATATTTTATTTACAGCTCTGATGAACATTCCATTCTTTTTGCTAGTTTTTCTATGATGTTTTTATAAATAATTTTATTCTTTTATTCATTTGGGTTTTACCATTTCATTTTGAATACTTCTAATTATTATAAAGTTAATTATGCTGTTTCAATATGTATTTTTAAAAGCTCTGTTTTAACCTAAATAAAAATCTTAGGAAAAACTCTTACCTCTGTAAGAAAAGAGAAGCCAGGGCATGAAGTTCAAGTTTTGTTGAAGTTTTTTTGAGATGGAGTCTCACTCTGTCACCTAGGCTGGAGTGCAGTGGCATGATCTTGGCTCACTGCAACCTCTGCCTCCTGGGTTCAAGCAATTCTTCTGCCTCAGCCTCCCAAGTAGCTAGGACTACAGGCGCGTGCCACCATGCCTGGCTAATTTTTGTATTTTTAGTAGAGACGAGGTTTCACCATATTGGCCAGGCTGGTCTCGAATTCCTGACCTTGTGATCCACCCAGCCTCCCAAGGTGCTGGGATTACAGGCGTGAGCCACCTCGCCCAGCCCCTTGTTGGAATTTTTAACATATCAGTTGATCTATGGATTGAAAAGGTACACAAGCTTATGCGTAGGGAAGCTAGTGCTTGAGGGAAAGTAGTTCAAGGCAACTTTATCCCTGCTTTTGTTTTTCTGTCTTTCTGACTTTGCCCTAAGAAGAGAAATAAAAACAAGGGAATTATGAGAAAATCTTCCAGCTGGATAAGGATTCTAGAAAAGCCAACTAGAACTACGGTTCTTATTTACTGGCAAACTAAATGCAGAGAACAGGTCATTTGATGGAGAGAAGAATGAAGTGTGGCAAGAAGCATGTGCAGGAAGTGCAGTCATTTTGGGCCAGTACAAAGCAGAATGACTGGGAACCCACAGTAGGTTCTAAACGGTCACTAGCCTGTTAGCATAAAGCTGATCAATTCTTTTAGGGTTAATTACCACAAACCTTGTTATTTATACTACTGAATATGTTTCAAATTTTGGCTTGAAGACTTTCTGCATGAGAATATCCTGTGGTGCTTATTAAAAGTGTCCTAAACACTTATTAAAAGTGTCCAGACACACAAAATCTCTGGAAATTTGGTCTTGAATCTACAAAGCACCCCTGAGTGATTCTTAGGTAACCAAAGTTTGAATATCAGTTCCAAAGGCTATAATGAAGATACTATAAAGCATATGGAGATTTATGCTTGCTCAATAAGCAAACCATAATAAACAACCTTTTAATGCTGCCTTGGAAACACAAGCATATGAAGAAACAATAAAGTCTTTGATGTAATGGCAGCATGGTATCTCTAATGAAATCTGGAGTGACATCTCAAAAATTGAAAACCATAAAAGCAGTTATCTAATTGTTAGACCAACTGCTCTCTGTTTTAGCATTGATTAAGCATGCCTTACTTTTCTTTGCCTTCTAACAGGCTTTTTTTTTTTTTTTTCCTGAGACAGGGTCTCACTCTGTCACCCGGGCTGGAGTGCAGTGGCATGACCTTAGCTCGCTGCAGCCTCTACCTCCCTGGGCTCAGGTGATCCTCCCACCTCAGCCTCCCAAGTAGCTGGGACTACAAGCACATTCCAACATGCCTGGCCAATTTTGAAATTTTTTTTGTTGAAATGGGAGTCTCACTGTGTTGCCCAGGTGGTCTTGAACTCCTTGGGTCAAGCAATCCTCCTGCCTTGGCCTCCCAAAGTGTTGGTATTATAGGCATGAGCCACTGTGCCCACAATATAATAGCTTTAACAAATGGACTGAACTTTTTTTTTCTCAATTTCAGTTATCATGGCCACGTACTGTCACAGAGCGGCTACTGGATGAGATGTTTGATAGCACTGCATCCCGGTTTCTGGCTGTCTTGGAAGCTCTTTCTGATTCAAACAGGCGAATACTGCAAACTGGACCCCTTGTTACAGATGAAGTGGAGATTCATGATGTTGTCTCAGAATTGTTTATGGCAGGAAAAGAACTTTTGATAAGTAAATAAGATGTTAAGATATTGTTTTATGATAGAATGATACACATGAGTAACAAAAATTTTAGCATGGTAGTCCATACATAGGAAACTGATAAAATTTATATATATATATTTTTGGTTTGGTTGTTTGTTTGTTTTTGAGATAAGGTCTCTCTTTGTCACCCAGACTGGAGTGCAGTGGTGTGATCATGGCTCACATTGCAGCGTCAACTTCCTGGGCTCGAGTGATCCTCCCTTCTTAGCCTCACAAGTAGCTAGGACTACAGGTGCAGGCCACCACACCTGGCTAATTTTTGTATTTTTTTTAGAGACGGGGGTCTCACCGTGTTTCCCAGTCTGGTCTCGATCTCCTGGGCACAAGCAATCCACCCATCTCAGCCTCCTAAAGTGCTGGAATTACAGGTGTGAGCCACTGTGCCCAGCTGATATAATTTATATTGATCTTGACTTCAGCAACCTTGCTAAGGTCAATTGACATTTCAAATAATGTATTAGTAGATTTTGGGGGGACTTGTTTTGTATATACAATTATCTATGAATGACTTACTTCTGTCCAATCCTTAATCTTTTAATTTCTCTTTTCTTGCATTTCTTGATGGTTGCACTGGCTAGGATCTCCAATAACACATGGGAAGAAGTGGTGATAGCAGACTCCCAGGTCTCATTTTTTTCCTCAATTGGAAAGCTTTCAACATTTTGCCATTATTTGAGTTATCTACTGAATAATTTTTATAGATACCCTTTTGCAGATCACAGATGTTTCTTTTATTCCTGGTTTGCTAAGTGTTTTTTTTTTTAATCTTGAATAGTTTAATTTTAGCAAAAGCTTTCTCTGAATTTATTGAGATTTACTGAGTCGATCAAATGGCTTTCTCATTTATTTCCATTAATATGGTCGATTATATGGATTGCTTATTTCTGCTTCTCTGTTGATGGGAGAGACTTTTCTGTCTTGTAATGTTATTTTTGGGTTTTGCTCACAAGGTCATATTAGCCTCATAAAATGAGTTGAGAAGTATGCCCTCTTTCTCCATTATCTGTAAATGTTTGTGTCATATTGGTGTTATTTCTTCCTACATGTTTAGTTGAATTTTCTGGTGCAGCCATCTGTACCTGGAATTTTTTGTATGGGAATATTTTAAACGATGAATTCAATTTCCTTCATAGATAACAAAACTTTTCAGATTTTCTTTTCAGTATTGGTCAGTTTGCCTTCTCTCTTATTTCATCAATTTCACCAGAGGTCCACCAATTTCATTAGTCTTTGCAAAGAAACGATATTTGACCTTGTTGATCTTCCCTATTGTATGTCCGTTTTCCATGTTATTGATTTTTGCTCTTCATTACTTCCTTTATTATACTTTCTTGGGTTTGCTTTACTGATTTAAAAAACTTACTGACTTGGAAGCTTAGATCATTGATTTTTAGGATTTGTTATTATTTACATTAAATGCATATTAAGACATTTATTCTAAATTCAGCTTTAGCTATGTATCTGAAGTTTTGATATATCGTATCTTTATTACTATTGGAGTAAGAATATTTTCTAATACTCAATGTGATTTATTCTTTGATATATGGGTTCTGAACCAAAATATGGGAGATTTTCTAATTATCTTTTGGTTACTGATTTCTATGTTAATTATACTATGGTCAGAGAGCACATTATGTATTATTTGGAACTGTGAACATTTGTTAAGATAGGCTTTATGGCCTAGCAAATGACCAGCTTTGGTAAATAGTCTGTGTGTACTTGAAAGACTATGTATTTTTTGTTGTTGTTGGATGCATTGCTTTATATATATATTGATTAAGTTAAGCTAGTAAATCATGTGGTTAGATCTTCTCTATCCCTACTGATAGTTTTTGTCTTTTTATTTTATGAATTACTCAGAGAGATATGTTAAACATCTGCTATGCATTTCTGTTGGTGTGGAATTGCAAGAGCATAGGATATTCCTATGTTGCTTCATTGGATACTGTTTTACAAAGTGGTTTTTTTTTAGTTTGCACACCCATCAGCATTTTATCAGGGTTCCATTACTCCAAATTCTCTCTGACACTTAGTATTATCTGTCTTTCTCATTTTGTCCATTTTGGTGTGAATTCAGTGGTGTTGCAGTATAGACTTAAATTTCTCTGATGACTAATAAAGTTAAACATCTTTTCATACACTTTTTTCACTGTTGGATATCCTATTTTGTAAGGTGCCTATTTTAACCTTTTGCCCTTTTTTCTGTCGATTCATAGGAATTCTTTATATATTCTGGATATATATATATCCGGATATATATATATATATACACACACACATGTATTATTGAATACATGTATTGCAAATATCATTTCGTACTTGATGGCTTGCCTTTTCATTCTCTTAATGATATCCACTGGGAAACAGAAATTCTTAATTTTAATGTCCAATTTATCAATATATCCTATATAGTTGATCCTTTGTGTGTCATGGTTAAGAAGTCTCAGCTACCCCAATGTCGTAAATATATTCTCGTATGTTTTCTTCCATAAGTTTTATTGTTTCTTCCATAACTTTATGAGGTCTATAATTAGAAATTAGATCTTTTTTGTTTATACGAAGTAGAGATCAAGATTTATGTACTTCTATATGTATATTCAGTTGACACAGCACCATTTATTGAAGATAACTTCCTTTCGTTGGCTGCAGTATCCCTTAGTCATAAATTAGATGGCCGTATGTGTGTTGTCTGTTTTTTCACTCAGCATAATTCTCTTGAGATGTATCCAGGTTGTGTGTATTAATAGTTCACTTGGCGGGGCACCGTGGCTCATGCCTGTAACCCCAGCTCTTTGGGAGGCCAAGACAAGCTGATCCCTTGAGCCCAGGAGTTCAAGACCAGCCTGGCTAACATGGCAAAACTCTGTCTCTACTAAAAAGACAACAATTAGCCAGGCGTCATGGCATGTGCCTGTAGTCCCAGCTACTTGGGAGGCTGAGGCAAGAGAATCATTTGAATCCAGGAGTCAGAGGTTGCAGTGAATGGAGATCACACCACCACCACTGCACTCCAGCCTGGGCGACAGAACAAGACTCTGTCTCAAAAAAAGAAATAAATTTTCACTTGTTTCTGCTGAGTATTGTTTTATGGTATGGATACACCACAGTTTGTTTAACCACTTACCCTTTGAAGGACGTTTGAATTATTTCCAGTTTTTGCCTACTAGAAATAAAGCTGCTATGAACAGTTGAGTACAAGTTTTTCTGCGAAAGTAAGTTTTCATTTCTCTGGAATAAAATGCTCAACAGTGCAATTGCTGGATCTGATATATGATAAGTTCGTATTTAGTTTTGTGAGAAACTATCATACTATTCTCCAGGGTGACTCTACTATATTTCCACCAACAATGTGTGAATGATCCAGTTTCTGGTCATCCTTGACAGAATTTGGTGTATCATTACTTTTTTATTTTAGCCATTCTGATAGGTATGTGGTAATATCCCACTGTGACTTTGATTTGCATTTCCCTAGTGGCTAAAGATGTTAAACAGTTTTTCATGTGTTTATTTGCCATCTGTATACTCTCTTTTTCTCTAGTGTCTTTTGTTCACTTTCTGATTGGATTGTTAATTATTTCTCTTGAGTTTTGAGAGCTGTTTTTATGTTCTGAATACAAGTCCTGGTCATTGCTTTTTAAGACAGAAAATACCTTTATTAAGATTTTTTTCTCATCATTACTTCCCATTTTTCTTTGCTTCTTTCTAAATTCATTTCTTTTTGCTGAAATACAAACTAAGAATTTTGAAGTAGTTTGGCTGGATATAATAGTTTATTTACAAGTTTCTTTAAGATTTTGATGTTCTTTATAATCTTGTATATATAGTGTTTCTGTTGAGAAGTCTAATGTCAGTTTAAATCTTGTTGTTTTATAGATATATCTTTTAGAATTTTCTCTTTCTTATGACATTCTTACATTTTATTCTACTGGATCTAGGGGTGGGTTTGGTAATGCAGCAGATATTTTGAGGTCTTATATCTTTCTTTCATTTTTTCATGTTACTTTTAAATTTCTTTACTTATATTCATTATTTAAAAAAAGTCCTTCAAGGCATTGAAGATGCCATTAGACAGATGTTAACAGGATAGATGTTCATCCTCCATGTCTTATTTATTTTATTCTTTTCATGTCTTTATTCTGTTGCATTCTGGGAAGCTTCCTCTATCTGATTTTTCAGGTCACGAATTTGATCTTTGATTCTCTCTGTTCTACTGTTCTGTTTACCTAATTTAATTATTTGTTTCAACAATGATATACTTTTTGTTATTTTTGTTGTTTGTTTGTTTGTTTGAGACAGAGTCTCACTCTGTTGCCTGGGCTGGAGTGCTGTGGCACGATCTCAGCTCACTGCAGCCTGTGCCTCCCAGGTTAAAATGATTCTCCTGCCTCAGCCTCCCGAGTAGTTGGGTCTACAGGTGTGCACCACCACGCTGGGCCAATTTTTTGTATTTTTAGTAGAGATGGGGATCCACCATGTTGGCCAGGCTGGTCTCAAACTCCTGACCTCAGGTGATCTGCCTGCCTTGGCCTCCCAAGGTGCTAGGATTACAGGCGTGAGCCATCACACCCAGCCATCAATGATGATATACTTTATACCTTGAATCCACTTGGTTCTTTTTTCACAGCAGTTGTTCTTGCCTCATGTTTCAAATATCCTCTTTTATTTTTCTGAGAGAACACTTTCCCTTAAATTCTTGTTTGTGCTTTTCCATTTTCCTGCTTCTTGTGGTAAAGGATGCTTCATTTGTGGTTTTTCTTTCAGGGTGTTTTTGCTTTTAATTTTCTTTTCCCATGAGCTTTCCTTCTTGGAACAATTAGTTGACTTGGCCTCAGTGTCCACCTGAGAGGAGGGAGAAAAGCCTAGAGTTAGCTCCTATGCCTTTAGGTGAGTTTAGTGTGTGTGTGTGTGTGTGCACATGTGGGTACACATGTGTGTGCGGATGCCCATCTGAATGCAGGGAACTTCTGGTGCCATGGTTTGGGCTCTTCTCTTCCCAAGAAAAATACAAGTTTTAGATAAGAATTTCCTTGACTTTCTTCACCCAAACCCCCAAATTTACCCTCATGCTTATCGATCCTTTTCCACTATCTCTCATTTAAATGGAGGGGAGGGGATGTTTCTCTTTGTGTCTTTAAGCCTGATCCCTCCAAGTGTCCAAGTGGTCCCATTATACCGTGTCCTTTTTCTTTTTTGAGACAGGGTCTCACTCTGTCACCCAGGCTGGAGTGCAATGGTGCGATCATTCTTCACTGTAACCTGGACCTCCTGGGCCCTAGTGATCCTTCTACCTCAGCCTCCTGAGTAGCTGTGAATACAGGCATGTGCCACCATACCTGGCTAATTTTTGTATTTTTTGTAGAGTTGGGGTTACTCCATGTTGCCCAGGCTGGTCTCGAACTCCTGGGCTCAAGGGATCCACCTGCCTTGGCCTCCCAAAGTGCTGGGATTACAGACATAAGCCACTGTGCCTGGGCCTCCGTGTTTTCTTTCGGCTTCCTCCCTATAGGTCTTCTTCTTGGTACAGCCAGATTTATTGAAGGTATTGTCTGTTTTCATTGTTCCTAAGTATTTTCTTTCTACTTATACAGTAGGCAGACCCTAGCACTCTACTAAGAATGTCATGGACAACCTTATTGCTCAATCCAGGGGTCACTTTCAGTTACTTTCGGTTACTTTTCTTTTCTTTTCTTTTTTTTTTTAAGAGTCAGGGTCTTGCTATATTTCTCAGGCTGGACTCGAACTCCTGAGCTCAAGTTATCCTCCTGCTTCAGCCTTCTGAGTAACAGAGACTATAGGTGCATGCCAATAAGCCTGGCTAGTCCTTTTCTTCTTTACTTTCTGTATGTATGTGTTACTGTTGAGTACTCCTTTCTTTCTAAACACTCACCTTTGCAGCCTTTATTCCCTCTGCTCTTCTCTTAAATATTGGTGTTTCTTATTATTCTGTGCAAGACAACATGATCCGTGGCTGAATCTACTATTTACTGCGGATGTATAATGATGACTCTAAAAGCTCTATCCCCGTTTCAGATCTCTTTCCCAAGTTTCCAACCTATATCTAGAAACTCTTGCTCATTCTATGTTTGAGATTCCATTCTCTTTCCCCTGAGTATCCTTCCCTAACTGCCCTCCTTCCCCACATCTGTGTTGGATGCCCTTCCTATTTGTCCCCAAAGCACCACCCTGTATTTGCCCACTAAGATTTCTTGTTTCCCCCACTAGAACGTAAATCTTATGAAAGCAGGGATTGTGTTTTCCTGATGCCTGAAAGCGTCTATAGTGAATATTTAATAAATATTTATTTGCATGAATGATATTAAAAACTCTCTTCTTCCTTTCCTAGTGTCAAATATTGGTGCAGATGGAATGCTTGATTTTCCAAAAACATCTCTTCTGGAACTTATTATAGGAAAAAAAGATGTTATTTCTGTGGATGCTGCTGTGAAATTTATAAAATTAGCTTTTACCTATGAGGAGTGGAGTTTATTTGAATCTTCTGCTGCACATCTTATTTATTTTCTCCAGGTAATATATGCAAAATTATCCTCCTGGTTTTGTTTTGTTAAAATGACATGAAATTACTAATTAACGTGTGGGATATACTTCTCCAAGAGGCAGGATGATCCAGAGTCAAAGAAAGCAGAGAAGGATTTAACTCTTCTGATTGCAATGGAACCACTAATCAACGTAAAGAGAAACAAAGGTTTGATCTTTCCTTTGGAAAACTATAAAGAAGGACAGTCAGCTCAAATTTATTTAAAAAAAATTGCTGTTCATGGTAAGTATTTGTTTGTTCAAAAAATTTAGTTTGACGAAATATGCTCTTTTATAGATATGGTGAGAGAAAGAAAGTTGAAGGCGGAGGGAGCAAGAGGTACAAAGGCCCTGAGACAAGAGTGTGTTTGGTGATTGCAGGAATGGCATGGGGGCATGTGTGACCGAGTGTGGTAGGTGACAAGGATAGAGAAGTAGCTAGGCGCTAGATGATGTAGTTCCTGGGCTTTGTAAGGATGCTAGATTATATTCTGAGTGACAGTTTTGAGTAGGGGAATGAGGTTCTATTTACCTTCTGGCTTAGTTGGATAAGAGGGAGGCCCGTAAGGCAGTGAATCAGAGGACAAAGTCATCAGTTCATGTTAGGAAGGGAAGGTTTGGTAATCTCCTGTCTCTTTCCAGCCTGCAGTGTTTGCCATTCTAGGACTTTTCAAATCCTAAAAGTTATTGTGTGTATAATTGAAAACCTGCAGTGTCTGCTTTTTACACGAAAGAGAACTATTTAATTCCAGGTTTTTAATGTTTTGCCATGTTCTTAAGGCATTGCATGGCTTATCAGTTGCAGTAAGTAATTTGTACCAAGTAATGATATATATGTCTTCTAGTGATTTCTGAATCAATATTTTTATTATTTTTCTTTCAACTACCATATTTTATATGCATTTTAATATTATAAGCCTCTTCAGTTTCTTTTTGGACATAGCATACAAATGTTGGATTTATGATAACGGTCTATTTTAATTGAATTAGAGCCACTAAGATTAGTTTTCTTTTCTGTGTGTGTGTGTGTGGTTTTTTTTTTTTGAGACAGAGTCTCACTCTGTTGCCCAGGCTGAACTGCAGTGGCATGATCTTGGCTCAATGTAACTTCTGCCTCCTGGGTTCTCCTGCCTCAGCCTCCCGAGTAGCTGGGATTACAGTGGCTTGCCACCATGCCCAGCTAATTTTTATATTTTTAGTAGAGACAGGGTTTCACCATGTTGGCCAGGCTGGTTTCAAACTCCTGACCTCAAGTGATCTGTCTGCCTCAGCCTCCCAAAGTGCTGGGATTACAGGCATAAGCCACTGCGCCCAGCCAAGATTAGTTTTCATATAGAAGTATTTAATTTGTCTTATTGACATGGTATTTGCCCGCCTATCATTTGTGTCATTTTTATAGCATATTTGTGTTTCTGTGCCTTTTCTATTTGAAATTTTGTAAGTGATTTTTTTTGTTTCATTTTCCTCTGCTTTATGAATTTAGATACTTGTTTGAAGACTTGTGGATATTCAGAGGATATTTTCTATTTGGCAGCAACCTTGTATGTCTGTGTCTGCACTGCTCCCCAGGTGAAATAGCTATTTTAAATAATTTTTATTAGTGTGGAAGGAGGTTTCTGTGCCTAACTTAAGGCCGGATTTAAAATATCACAGGAATTATGCCTTGCTAAAATTTTGTTTTGTTTAATCATTAGAATATAGGATTAAGTTAGATTCTGACTTGTAGTTTTAAGTTTCTTTTTATTATTGTTGTCATTTTGAGTGTCTGTTCCTTTTTGGGAAATTCTCAGGCTATGTTTCTAATAATGAAGGAAATGAGGCAGTGGTTTTTAAGAAGAGTTAATATGTTTAATGAAATACTGCTTTCAGTCCATGAGTACAAAGCCTTGTTATTATTGGAAGTCACTTTGCACACAATGGCCAGTATTTTAAAAATGACCTATAAGAGAGTACGAGTGTTCAGGTAAAACTATTATAATATAGCAATGGTTATTAAATAAATTTCAGGGATCCTCAGAAACCTAACTTTGTTTTGTTTTTTAAATTAATTTATTTGTTTTTAATTTTTATTTTATTTTAAGTTCCGGGGTACACGTGCAGGACATGCAGGTTCGTTACATAAGTAAACATGTGCCGTGGTGGTTTGCTGCACCTCCTGCTTATAAGTGAGAATGTGGTGTTTGGTTTTCTGTTCCTGTGTTAGTTTGCTGAGGATAATGGAGAAGCCCAACTTTAAGTAGTAGCTTCCTAATCTGTTTTAGTTACTTTTGTGTATAACACTGGGATTCTGATGAAATTTCATTTGAAAATTTGGTTATATTGTCATTTTTAAAAAGTATGTACACTACAATTATAAAGCACTGTATTAACTTTGCCCAGGTAAGTGAAACACACTTGAGAAGTTCTGCTTTATAGTATTTTTCATTTCTTCTGGGTTTGTCAGAATAAGTTATAACCTGTGACAGGTATTTAATTTTTGAAAGAAAGGTGTTTGGCAGTAAATAAATTATTACAGTGGGAGAGCTAACCAGAAAATAGCGATCAAGGCTTAAAAAGGTAGGGAACTTTCCTTTATCTGTTTTTCTTTGTCTTTTCCTTTTTCTTTTTCTTTTTTTTTTTTTTTGAGACAGAGTCTCACTCTGTCACCCAAGCTGGAGTGCAGTGGTGCGATCTCAGCTCACTCCAACCTCTGCCTCCCAGTTTCAAGTGATTCTCCTGCCTCTCAGCCTTCCAAGTAGCTGGGATTACAGGCGTGTGCCACCATGTTCGGCTAGTTTTTGTATTTTTAGTAGAGACGGGTTTCCCCATGTTGGACAGGCTGGTCTCGAAATCCTGACCTCAGGTGATCCACCCACCTCAGCCTCCCAACTTGCTGGGATTACAGGTGTGTGAGCCACTGTGCCTGGCCTTCATTTATCTGTTTTGCTAAAATGATATATGTCTTAGTTCAATTCAATTCAATTCAATTTAATTCAATTCAATAAACATTTATTGATATCTGTCGTATTCCCAAACATTGCAGGAAGGTGCTACATATGCAAATTAGGTCTTAGAGCAGCCTCAGAGAGCTCCAGGTTTGGTATATTTTAATCATAAACTCATTATTTTTCTAGTTTAGCTATAATGAATAATAATTTTCTTTTGCAAAGAGGCAAGTAGCTTGGATGAGAGAAAACATACTCATTCTGGCTCATCAATTGACACTCAGTGTGAGGTTCTGTTCAGCTTTTCCCTTTCTTTCTTGTCTCTACACTTTCCCAACTCCCCATTGCTTCTCTAGTTACTAGTTCATCTCCCCCTGCTCCAATTCCTTATTATTATTATTTTTGAGACAGAGTCTTGCTCTGTCGCCAAGCTGGGGTACAGTGGTGTAATTTTGGCTCACCACAACCTCTGCCTCCCGGGTTCAAGCGATTCTTGTGCCTCAGCCTCCCAAGTAGCTGGCACTACAGGTACACGACACTATGCCCAGCTACTTTTTATATTTTTAGTAGAGATAGGGTTTCGCCATGTTTGCCAGGCTGGTCTTGAACTCCTGACCTCAGGTGATCCACCTGCCTTGGCCTCCCAAAGTGCTGGTATTATAGGTCTGAACCACTGCACCTGTCCAATTCCTTATTATTTTAATGCAAGAATTTTAAAAAGAGAAAACTATATGTAAATTTCATAGTCGGGTGGGAGTAATTGGTTTGCAGACTAGCCTAAAA